>NC_141496.1:43230328-43724274 GCF_009769465.1 Tauraco erythrolophus
AGGCACCTTTGGGAATTTGATCCTCAGCCCCTCGAACGACCCAGCACAAGGAGTTCTTCCTCTAGCAGTCCCTCCCCAAAAATAACAAGGAGTGGGAGAAACAGATTCAACCCACGCAATTTTTCCACTGCAGAAAAGGCTGCTATGATGTGAAGATCATTAAATAAAAAAAGAACCAGAGAGGCAATGAGAAAAAAAGGAAAGCTAATGGAGTATTAAAGAAGACTCTGAGATAGCATGGGGAAAATTGCTTAGATAAGCCTGACAATGTCCCAGAATAGGCTAGAAATAAATAATATTTATATCAGGAATCCATTCTTTTGCTATTTTGTAAGTCAATAGGCTTTGGATTGATTTTGCTCATGTGTCTTTTATGCCTAACACAATGTGTTAGTAGACTAAAAATATATTTTGTATGGTGTATTTCAGACACAAAAATAATCCAGAACTTTTCAGGCACACTTCACGCAGCTGCAAAAATTCAGTGAGCACATACTCGCCTGTGCAATTTCACTCTCATGTCACTTGGAGTAGAACTACTAACTCACTTAAGGTTTGCAGTGGCAGAAAGTTGATACTGAGTTCCAAACAAGCTAGAAAAAGAAACATTACTGTCTGAGGGGTGACTACTGATGATGCTTGGAGGTGGAAAAAGATTTTAAGGTGAAGTGCTAAAAGATCTCAGGCTGTGAAGACGTAGACAATAACAGAATAAGTGCAGAAAGAGAAAGAAATGGAACAGAAGGAAACAACCGTCTGACAAGCTCAGCTACAGCAAGCCTCTATTGTGTTTTGAAAATACATACAGATATACTCGCTCTTGAGTGAGAAAATACTTGACCACAATCCCCCTGCAAGGTGCTACTGAGTTCATCAGACCTGGAGTAGAAGTAAGGTGATATTCTGAAATGCCTTTGAAACCAGTGCACTGTGATTCATTGACTGATTGATTGATTGATTAATTGATTTACTTATTTAAGTTGTATCACTGATCTTATTTCCATCACTGAACTCCAAAATCTACATGTCATGACCCCTAGATGGAAAGAACTCTGTGAATCCAGAAGAAGACCTTAGCAGCAGGAGATAGAAGCACAACAACCAGTAGAGAGCAAAACCGATCTACTGTATTTCTATGAGAGGTGTGCAAAGACGCGTGGATCAGGGGATGAGTAAGATTTTTATTCTTTCAGGTTTATGTCTTGCCTTCCTCTGAGGAAGGGTCATGTGGAACCTAATAAGGGTAAAACCAAAAATATTCTATAGAAATTAAACAAATTCTATAAAAGTGGCTTTAGACATAGTTGTAGGATTTATCATGACCTTTCTTTGGGCCACATGAGTACGTATCAAGACACCACACTGATTCAATCAGACAAGTGCACGTGCACCAGGGAGTCAACACCAGGTACTCCATGGCACTCCCTTAAGGAAGCCATTCCAGTGAGAAAATTACTGGTCTAAGGGCAACTTCCTGTTTAACTGCCATAATACATTTGGTTCAAGGTCAGCAGGATTTATACCATTCCCAAACTCTTGCCTTTTAAAATCTTTATCCACATCAATGTGAATCTTCAAATGAGATATCACTCTTCAGCAGAGTCAATGAATGTTTAACCCTGGATGCCCACAAAAAGGCATGGTAGCTCTCTGTAGTCCTGCTTCCTGATATCACCCAGGCCAGGCAGCCTCCCTGTGCAGCCTTGGATCCTCTCCTCCATCATGCCAGGGTTTCCTCAGGTGGAAAATACACAGTGTGAGGCACAGTGAGCACCCAGCTCATCCTTAGCTGCAAGAGCCCTGCCTTCCCCCAAAGTTCCATCTATTATCCATGATATTACTGTCTGTTCTGTGAAAACCCGCAGTAGGAATACAGTGTGCTTCTAAAGTTTTTAAGAATCTTCTGAATCCCTAACAAAAGATTATTATCTTTTCTGAACTTGTTAGCTTCATATGGACATAAAATATATACACCACTTTATATATAACTGTTGACTTAATTAGAAAGCTGACCTTTATCTAACACAAAGAAAAATGGCATTTAAAGCATTTCTAACTCATTTGGCTTTCTGTTCACTCATTAGCTGTACACATTTTTCACCTATGTTTTCCATTATTCACAGTAAGTCTATTTTTACAAGAGTATTTTGACAACTTTTTAACTGCAAATGCTCTCTGATTTTCTGGCAGTCCTCTGCAAAATTTTTAGCAGGATATGCTTCCCTGGCATGATACCAGCAGAACTCAATGTTTGCTCTTCCATCAGTCTAACTCTGCGTATGAATATCTTTCAGGGGTGCTCTAATCTTTTAAATTACCCAGTCCACAGCAGGTGCTCTTAATTTGTACAGCTACATTGACCCCAGCAGAGCAACAACAACTAACATGTCATGGACTTTCCTCACTTTGCTTACCATTCTACCAGGACCCTGCTGTTATGACTAGTAAGTTGGTTTGATCACAAGGCCTTCTCCTGAGCTACCATGATTTTTCAGTGTGATTAAATCATTACTACCCTCATACGCTTATTCCTCCCACAATTGATGACTTCTTGCTGGAACAGTCAAAGGGGGCCCAATTTCTACTGAATGCCTCTTGGCTTTAAACTCATAAATTCATCTAGGTCTAATATTTTAATAGAATCATAGAATCATAGAATGGTAAGGGTTGGAAGGGACCACAAAGATCATCTAGTTCCAACCCCCCTGCCATGGGCAGGGAAACCCTCCACTACACCAGGTTGCCCAAAGCCTCATCCAACCTGGCCTTGAACACTTCCAGGCATGGGGCATCTACAACTTCTCTGGGAAACCTGTTCCACTGCCTCACCACCCTCAGTGTAAAAAATTTCTTCCTTGGATCTAATCGAAATCTCCCCTCTTTCAGTTTAAAGCCATTGCCTCTTGTCCTATCACTACATGCCCTTGTCAAAAGTCCCTCTCCAGCTTTCCTGTAGGCCCCCTTTAGGTACTGGAGGACTGCTATAAGATCACCCCAGAGCCTTCTCTTCTCCAGGCTGAACAACCCCAACTCTCTCAGCCTGTCGTCAGAGGAGAGGTGCTCCAGCCCTCGGATCATCTTCGAGGCCCTCCTCTGGACTCGCTCCAGTAGATTCATGTCCTTCTTGTGTTGGGGATTCCAGAGCTGAACACAGTATTCCAGGTGGGGTCTCACAAGAGCAGAGTAGAGGGGCAGAATCTCCTCCCTCAACCTGCTGGCCACGCTTCTTTTGATACAGCCCAGGACACAGTTGGCTTTCTGGACTGCCAGCGCACATTGCTGGCTCATGTTGAGCTTCTCATCCACCAGCACTCCTAAGTACTTTTCCTCCATGCTGCTCTCAATCCATTCTCCACCCAGCCTATACTTGTGCTTGGGATTGCCCCAACCCGCGGGCAGGACCTTGCACTTGGCCTTATAGAACTTCATGAGGTTCTCACAGGCCCACCTCTCCAGCCTGTCAAGGTCCCTCTGGATGGCATCCCTTCCCTCCAGCATGTCTACCACACCACACGGTTTGGTGCCATCTGCAAACTTGCTGAGGGTGCACTCGATCCCACTGTCCATGTTGCCCACAAAGACGTTAAACAGCACTGGCCCCAGTACTGACCCCTAAGGAAGAACAGTCAACACTGGTATCCACTTGGACATCGAGTCATTGACCACAACTCTCTGAGTGCAACCATCCAGCCAATTTCTTATCCACTGAGTGGTCCATCCATCAAATCCATATCTCTCCAATTTACAGACAAGGATATCGTGTGGGATAGTATCAAATGCTTTGGACAAGTCCAGGTAGATGATGTCTGTTGCTCTTCCCTTATCCACCAACGCTGTAACCCCATCGTAGAAGGCAATCAAAGTTATCAGGCATGATTTGCCTTTATTGAAGCCATGTTGGCTATCACCAATCACACCTTTCTTTTTGTATGTGCCTTAGCATAGTTTCCAGGAGTATCTGCTCCAAGATCTTGCCGGGCACAGAGGTGAGACTGACTGGCCTCTGGTTCCCCGAGTCTTCCTTTCTCCCTTTTTAAAACGGTGGGTCATGTTTCCCCTTTTCCAGTCAGTGGGAACTTCACCAGACTGCCACGACTTCTCAAATATGATGGCTAGTGGCTTAGCAACTTCATCTGCCAGCTCCCTCAGGATCCGCGGATGCATCTCATCAGGTCCCATCAACTTGTGCACCTTCAGGTTCCTTAGATGGTCATGAACCTGATCTTCTACAGTTGACAGTTCATTCCCCCAGTCCCTGCCTTTGCCTTCTGTGACTTGTGCAGTGTGGCTAGAGCACTTGTCAGGGAAGACTGAGGCAAAGAAGTCATTGAGTACCTCAGCCTTCTCCATATCCCGGGCAAACAGGTCTCTTGTTTCCTTCCAGAGAGGGCTCACATTTTCTCTTGACCTCCTCTTATCACCAACATATTTAGAGAAGTTTTTCTTGTTGCCCTTGATGTCCCTGGCCAGATTTCATTCTATCAGGGCTTTAGCTTTCCTAACCTGATCCCTGGCTGCTCGCACAATTTCTCTGTATTCCCCCTTGCTACCTGTCCTTACTTCCACCCTCTGTAGGCTTCCCTTTTGTGTTTGAGTTTGTCCAGGAGCTCCTTGTTCATCCATGCAGACCTCATGGTGTTCCTGCCTGACTACCTCTTTGTTGGGATGCATCGCTGCTGAGCTTGGAAGAGATGATCCTCAATTATTAAACAGCTTTCTTGGGCCCCTCTTCCCTCCAGGGCTTTCTCCCATGGTACTCTGCCAAGCAGATCCCTGAGGAGGCCAAAGTCTGCTCTCTTGAAGGCCAGGTAGTGAGCTTGCTGTGCTCCCTTCTTGCTACTCCAAGAATCTTGAACTCCACCATTTCATGGTCACTACAGACAAGACTGCCCTTGAGCTTCACATTCCCCACCAGTTCCTCCATGTTTGTGAGAACAAGGTCCAGCATAGCACCTCTCCTTGTTGGTTGCTCCATCACTTGGAGAAGGAAGTTATCATCAATGCATTCCAGGAACCTCTTGGATTGCCTATGCCCTGCTGTGTTGTCCCTCCAACAGATATTGGGATGGCTGAAGTCCCCCATGAGGACCAGGGCTTGTGAACATGAGGCTGCTCCTATCTGCCTATAGAGGGTCTTATCCACTTGGTCTTCCTGGTCAGGTGGCCTTGGTAGCAGAACCCCGCTATAACATCACCTGCCCGTGCCCTTGCTTTAATCCTGGCCCATAAGCTCTCTGTTGGCTCCTCATTCATACCCAGGCAGAGCTCCATGCACTCCAGTTGGTCATTGGCATAGAGGGCCACACCTTCTTCTCGTCTCTCTGCCTGTCCTTCCTCAAGAACCTGTATCCTTCCATTCCAACGCTCCAGTCACAGGATTCATCCCAGCACATCTCCATGATGCCAATAAGATCATAGCCCTGCAGGCACCCACACACTTCTAACTCCTCTTGTTTATTCCCCATGCTATGTGTGTTTCCATAGATGCATTTAAGTTGGGCCCTCGATGAATCTGACTTACTGGCTGGAGTGTCTGGAATTCCTTTTTGCCGCTCTTCAGGTGCTCTCAGCTTGTCTTGCGCAAGTCTGACATTATCACCCTTCCCCCTTTAAGTCTAGTTTAAAGCCCTGTCAATAAGCCCCACTAGCTGATGAGCAAAGACCCCATTCCCCCTTTGAGAAAGGTGAATCTCATCTGGTGCCAGCAAGCCTGGTGCTCTGTAGGCCATCTCATTATCAAAAACCCCAAAATTTTGGCAGTGACACCAGCCATGCGGCCATGTATTAATAGACTGGGCGCATCTGTTTCTTCCAATATCGTTGCCCACAACTGGAAGAAGAGAGGAAAAAGTAACCTGTGCTCCACATTCCTCCATCAGTTGTCCCAAGGCCCTGAAGTCTCTCTTGACTGCCCTTGGACATCGTGTTGCAGTCTCATCACCACCCACATGGAAGTGCAGTAACGGGTAATAGTCCGAGGGCTGTACCAGGCTAGGAAGTTTCCTTGCGACATCCTTAACCTGGGCTCCAGGGAGGCAGCAGACTTCCCTAAGAAGAGGGTCTGCCCAGAATATCGGACCCTCTGTTCCCCTGAGAAGGGAGTCGCCTACAACTATTATCCATCTTTTCTTCCTCATGGAGGTGGTCGTGATACAGGGGATACACCTTTCTGACCCTGGCAACACCTCCAGTGTAGATGGACCATCATCCACATCATCCATCAACGGGTCTTCCACATCCAGAGCCTCATCTCTCTTCTACAGAGGCACCCATGAAGGCAAGGTTGGCAAGGAAGGGGTTCAAGTGCCGCCCCAAGCACAGACTTCCCTCCATTCACTTCTTTCCCTTCTTTCCTTTAAGTTACTGCCTTCAGCCTGATGGGGGGAATGATACAGAACCCCCACGACCTTGGTGGTTTTTCTGGTGGCTTTTCCTGTTTCTGTCTCAGGTTGGGCCATGCATGATGCCACCACATTCTTTCTCAGACTCCCTGATGCTCGTTAACCTTTCCACGCCCTCTCGCAGCTGTGCCACCATGCTGAGCAGATGGTACTCCTGGTCACAGCTCACACAGTCCTTCTCACTGCTGCTGTCCCTTCCCTGAGAATGGCTCTGGCACTTCCTGCAGCCTGAGACCTGGAGAGCCAAGTGTTTTTGTGGGAACTCTGTCCAGGTTGCCACATCCATTCTGGCATCTATATCCTAGCTAACTTCAAACACAAGTTAATGAGCTTAACTAAAACATCTGCCCTGAAAAGCTTCCACCAGATACTGTCTGAAAGCCTCCTAAATCACCATGGCCTTAGTAAGCTTGGCCAGTTGACCTAGGAAGGGCAGGTCAATCACACTCTTTGCTGTGCTTGACTCTTCAGTGTCTTCAATTTGCATGGTCATACTCTCCTCTTGGTTTCCTTACAGTAAAGCCATTGACTGCAACCTCTGGCTCGTGACCAGTCTAGAATTTGACCTTTCTCGACACAGAAAATGTAACATGCAACTTGTTCTACAAATGTAGCTCTTCCTTTGTTTAAAATACAGTCAACATGTACACTGTTTTATCTATTCATAGATTATTATTATTATGGTTCTGCTGCTTAATGCAAGAGTAATAACGCAGAAATCTCAGCCTCAAATTATGGGGATTAGCTCCTATTCCAAATTTTCCTCAAGTTCCACAGAAAATGAAAGCATTGAGTGGGGAACAAATAGCACTGTTTTAAATAAAAATGTGATTTTTTTTAAAATACTTATTTAAACCAGTCTGGAGAACTGCATAAAAGTACACATACTTTAGTCTGAATAGTGCTTATTTTAGATTAAGAGTGCTTCCCTGGGTGTTTGGTACCACTGTAACTAAACCAGTTGCTATATTAGTCTAAAGACATTCCACTTCTTCCTGTAGACAGGTTTAGCCCCTTGACAGACTTGCAGCACTCCATATCAGCTGTGGGTTGTTAGCAAGGCAAGGATAGCACATCTAGTCCAATAATTTTGAGGATTTTTTTTATTATTATTAGTCATCAGTGAATAATTCATGGCAGCCTTAGTGAATCTCGTTTCTTTTTCTGTTCTACAATCAGCCTATGCTTCTTTCTGGAATATTTGTTGCTCCTCAAATTATTTCTCAAATACAGTCTCAGCTTTTAGATTTATCAAAAGCAGATTCTTGGAAGTAGTTGATAGAGTTCAAAAGCTTGACAGGTTTCATCAGGTACACAGGGCTCAGGGCAACTTTCTTATTCTATTAATTGTAAAACTATAACTGTAAGATACCGATTTCAGTTAGAACTGATTAATTTAATTAATCAAGTGGGGATTTACTTGAAGGACTAAGGGAATTTTAGCTTCTTTTTTCTTCCCACTTTAACAACACATGATGCAATCATGCAGCTTCGAACCAATCAATAGAGTTTAGGACTTTTATCAGCCCTGAACTAATGAAATATTTATTTTTTACAAATATGTTCAAAGAAGTCCATTGTCCTTATGGAATTTCCTTCTCCTAATTTGTTACGTTATCTGCAGAAACAATGCAAACCCAGGACAAAAATACTAAATTTGTATGTGTAAATGATTTTAGGGGATAAAAGACAGAGAATTCACTCAGTTGGAGAAGCTGAACTCTGTTACAGACAACTGAATCCACTCCTGTAAACAAATCAGTGGCTTAATCAAAACCAGAAAGGTTTCCTCAAAATACTATCTACGGAAACCGCCTAATATTTTTGGTAGACTCAGATCATATCAATTTGTCATGAAGCTGTTCAACACTGGATTTCCTTTGCTCACTTTTCTCTACTCCAAAACGCTTATAATCTCTTATTAGAGAGAAATTTTCTCTAAGTATTTTTTGTTGTTGTTCAACGGGTTCATTTCTGATTTTGTCTTCTCCTTTTGTTCCACTCTTAGCCAAACCAAGTAGTTATGTGCTCCCAACTTACAGTTCCACATGAGATATCTCCCATGGCTGGGTAATACTTTGAAACATTTAAGTAATGCCTGAGGATCAGATACAGTTCTGCTTTCCTCCCTGCATATTTCTTCATGTTTAGTGCATCAACATTTTGTGTGCATGTGGCAAACAACTCAGTTTGCTATTGAAGATGATCCCTCTATGGCAAAAATTACTCTGAGGCTCTAGAATCTTTCCCATTTATATTGAAGTTCATCGGGTAAAATAAAATTTTCCCAAGTGATGTTCCCAAGGAGTTTCCTGTTGCCTGTAGAAAAAGTCTGAGGTAGGACACAATGAGTACTTCAAATCTGATCTGCATTCTGAATAGCCTCCAAAACTGTTATTTGCCATCAGCCTCTGTCAGCCGTAAAAATATTTGTGCCATTCAAGTTAGGAGCAGCTGATGCCCATGTTGCCAGCTGTTAATGTCCCTGACATACTATCAGCAACGCTCCTCTTGCTCCCATTGTATAGTGCCTAACTCCACCAGTGCTCCCATTGAGGTCAATTTGCCAGGGGCAAGCAGCGTACAAATTCAGCAATGACAGCATTTGCCCTTCGGTGGTGAATCTGAATCTTATAATGAAAACTGAGTAAAGGACAGAGCATAATTTTGCTTCTCCAGAAGCAAGTGAGAGAAGCACCTCAGCTCAGGGTGCCAGTACACTCTGCAAATCCCTCTTCACTCCTAGAGGCATGTGTTGTCTATAGCAGATTTCCTTACTCTCCCCACCAGCGCACTTTCAAAAGTTTCTGCACTGTGGAAATAACCAGGACAAGACAACTGCTTTCTTCTGGAGGCCTCTTATCTAAACTGGCTATGGTCATATCAACCCAACCCTTAGATAAAAATCCTTTTAAAATACAAAAGGCAAAAAAGGTAAGCTACCTGAAGAGCTTTATCAAATAATTTACTTTTCAAATGCATCAGCCTGCTTTGCCTTCCTTTTAAGTATTTTTAATTAAAAGCAAAACAGCATTTTTTTGCCACAGCTCTTTGTCAAGGGATAGGAACGCACAAGACTTCAGTCACGAAAAAAAAAATAAAATAATCTAAGTCATATTCAACACGTTATGTCTCCATTTTTGATGCTTTGGGATCTTTCCTGGAGATTTACACAACAGTGGTTAGCCACACCATCTGTAAGGGTTACAGTTGACATTTGCTTATTCTCCAGGCTTGCAAACAAGATAGAAAAACTTTGACTTTCTTCCTCCTCAACACAGAAGTCTTAAGTATTTAAAGCAGCTTGTCAAAATGATGCTTCAAGAATCTCTGGTACTGCAAAGTGGTGCTGCTTTCTCAAAGATGTTTCCTTTCCAGTAGCACCCTTCTGTCCCCCTGTGATGGGCTAGAGCAGTGCTGGAGTCTGTATTTGATAGCAACAAACTGAAACTCAGTATGGATGCACAGAATGTGTCAGAGCTGGAAAGCACATCGCGGTTTCGAAGCCCAGTACTATATCATAAACCCTGAGCTACCTTTACTCTCACTTTTCATAGGATATACCTATCCACTGCTATCAAGCATCATGTTAAAAACACTCGAGCTTGCTCCAAGACAGCCCATTTGTACAACACGAATAACTTGACACTGGCATTAGCACTTCGGAATTTCATGAGTTGTTAAAGGGAACTTGGCTTTTTAAAAATAGCCTTTATAAATATCAGACTTCATTTTTATCGAGTAGATGTGTAAACTCTTCAGCTCTTATGTTGCTTCTGGAGCGTGATGAAAACCATTTGTCGTATATTCGTGTCTGATTTAACTATTGCTTCATCTGTACTGCTTTACCAGGAAAGCATCCAGCATCACATTATTTAAAGGCTCCCTGGAACAAAAGCCACACATCCAGTTCACCTATTTCCTTCTAAAACCACGACCTTGGGTGAATGCCATACTCACTTGTACTTTATCTCACGTGTCAGCATTTTACAGATATTTCCCTTCTGCCCATGTAATCTCCTATGTGAGCTGAATCCTGCCAAATTTCAGCATTATTTAGCCTTCTGAGACACCTTCTTGTATCACATATTTTTCCTGATATCATTGTGAAGGGGGCTTAGTTGTAATTTAGACTATATTGCAGCTTATACCCCTGCTGGGTAGCCTATTCTTGAGCTCAGATGCATAGGAACAAACTGTTGAATACCTCCTTGATAGAAAAGAGTCTTATCTCCATTCATGCCCTTATCAGGGTATTTGGCTCAGAAAGATAGATTAGATCACACAGCTGACACTTAGAACATTTCTTACTGAAGCAAAGAGTCAACGAGGTGTGCGATCTCTTCCAGGGCTTCCCGCATCATTAGCGCAGCACTATGCTTAGGCACAATAGAGTGGGTTTTGGTTTGGTTCTTTTTGTCAGTATGGCATGTCTCAAGGGACATTTCAACAAAAAGCATCTTTAAAGGAATCCACTATTTGTTACACATGCACACTACACAAACATATACACGCATGCCAGTGGGCTAATACTATGCAGAAAAAGCATGTTACTGGAGAGACCAGCAGCCCACTGCTCAATATTGCAACCACGTAGGGTTCAATCATCAGGTATGGCTAGCACACCTGCCTGGGGGGCTAGAAAGCATGTGGTGCAAACACAGACCCCGAGGAGGTTTTTCCATCTGATGAAAGCTAGGGAGGGAGCTCTGGATGAGTTCTGGGTCCTCAGAGGGACTCACATCTCTTTCAGGGCGGCACTCCTTTGGTGCATCCCTGACAAGCTGCACCTTCTCCTGTGCAGCTTTGGGCAGTGCACAAAGGCACGAGCGAGCCCAAGGACTTTCAGGAATGCAGTTGTCATGGCTGCTGCTGGGAAGCCGACTCCTGCCCTACTCAGTTTTGCTTGTACCAGAAATCCTTATTAAAGCCAATAATCTGAGTGAGGTCATCCCAGCAGCTTTGAGTAAGTGTTTGCAAAATTGGTTCTTTAAACAGCGAACAGAAGGGTTAAGCCCACGCTGCCTCTGTGCTTCTCGGAGGAGATGAGGCAGTTTGCCAATTTTGCAGCCCTCAGTAAACTTGACAGAATTGTTTAGCTGGACAAATTGGGTGAATTATCTCTTACACAGATGCTGTTGTGGCCTTTCCTTAGTTTGCTTATTCAGTCTTTTCCTGTTTTTTACACCATCCTTACAAGTTAACTTTAATAAGCACTCACAATTTCTCACTCTTCCCCCTTCCCTTTTGCCCCCACCTCGAAGTCAGAGGGAGCAGGAGGGAACAAACAGTAATAAGCACATGATCTTGCCAGGGTCATGAGGTGTGGGGGTGCCCTCCTAACCTTGTGGAAATTGAAGACTTTGCCTGAAAGTGAAACAGTCTTTATTCATCTTTACTGAGCATTTACACCAAGTGGTCTTTTGAAGCCAACGAAAACAGAGCAAAGGCTGCACACAGCCCATAATAATTTTATATTTGTTGCAGAAGAGTGGGGGAAATGATATAGCACAGAGGGCACCATGATGCCAGCAAAGTAGTATTGGTATTTTTTTCAAAACTGTGATTTTGGTCTGTGAGAAGGTGTTTGTCTGACCTTGCTATTCAAGTGACATTGATGTTGGTAACAACTCTGACATTGACTTCAAATAGGTTTTTTCTCTCTTTTATCTTTTGCCTCTCTAAATTTTCACAAACACTCAACTGTCATCCTGGAATTAAAAAAAAAAAGCAAATACATACAGGGAAAGTTGTATCAAATCCAGCCTGGTACCACTAAATCCAGTCCATGGAATGACATTCTATTTTCATGAGGAAGGTCCTGAGAGGGGCTATGAGAGAGGATCTACTACCTGGAAGAAAAATTGGGGAAGGGAGTACCTGCCTGCCTGCTGACAAAAAGTCAGAAAAAAAAATCGATACACTAGCAGTAATGACATAAAAACACATGCACACATCACCCTAGGAACCTGTTCCGCTCTCGCAGCTCAGGGCTTGCCAGCTCAGCAAAGCTGGCCTGCAGTGGAGATAACTTTTCTTTCTCAACAACTCCCTGTGAATACTGAGATAACACACTTCTGGCATATAACTGATGATTTTTTGGTAGAAAGTAAAACTTCCTGGCCAGATCTCTCCTGTACCTTCAGCTTTGCAGTATCCAGACAGATCTTTCTTATGTAGTTGGCTCTACCAGAGTTCAACTCCAAGACCCAAGAGGGAAACTTTACATTTAGCCAATCCCTGGACTCCTAGATAACCATCCACCTAAAATGAGAGTCTTCTAAAGGCTCTCTGTGTCACCCATCACAATGCTGTAAGTAGTGGTGGGACCATTCCTATCTACTGGAGTTGTTTTCATCACCATCATATTAACTATGAAGGAACAATACCGGAGATGTGACAACAGAATGGAAAAGATTTTAAAATAAAACCAACTACAGGCAGCAGCAGAAACTTCAGGTAGTTATAGCCAGAGGCTTAGTACTCAACCGAGTCATTATGGTGCTTCTCTACCAGTTGTAGCTCTGCCCAGGATTGATGTATCTCAAAGGTGAGAACAATGAGGAGCATTATAAAAGGATCAGCAATGAGAAAAAATATGACTAAGTGTCAAACTCAAAATATATGGCATGAACGAAATATGTGGCAAGTAGGGATCTCATAAAGGTTTTATAGCTACTTGTTTGGGAAGATATACACCACCACCTCGGACAAGGAACAATAAAAACGATCTATTGGATCGCTGACATTAGCAGAGAGAACAGCACTTTTGCCTGCAACTAAACTCTTCCTTCCTCATTCTGGCAATAGAAACAGGTCTCCCAGTGGGAGTATATTCATGCCTACTTTAGGCACCTTTATACAGTCCCAGTAGTGGAAAGAAGCTGTGACAGAATACTAGCCTTTTTTCTTTTTTCTTCTTTTTTTTTTTTTTTTTCCCATTTATAGGTACCTGGAATGTCTTGAGATATTTCCATGTTAGCATCAGTTTCAGACAGGAGACCACCAACATCAGAGGGGCTGGTGGGCTGTGTGCCCCTATCTGGCAATGTGACAAGATCTCCCACCCACTCTTTCTAAAAGGGACCAAAGACATAAAGTGGTTCACTGCATGTTTTCCTCACTGACTCTTTGAGCATTCTTTGACAGTATCAGAGTTTGTTTAGATTTATATTGCCAGAAGAAACAAAATGAGACTTTGGTTTAGGCAGCAAGAACTGTCTCTGTCTCTTTTCTGAGGCGCTAAAGTAGCACATAGACCTCACTGGTGAAAATCAATTTGACTTCAAAGCGACTGTCTGGACTCCACACCAGGTCTGCTCACAGGAGGATATTTGCAGGCATAAGTCTGGAGCAGCCAGTGCATTGTCGATTCACACCAGACGAGCACTACAGACAGGTGAAATTTTTCAAACATGATACCCTACTGTGGGTGCAGCCCCCTCGGGCCACTTTGCCATCTCAGGATAAGCCAGCATTGTGTTCTTGTTTTGGCTACAAGTGCAGTGAGTTGGGATGATCAGGCACTCCCCGACCATACCTAAAACTCCTGCCTGGATCACAGCCCAATCTGGTAGGTATCAGAATCGTACAATCTGGAAAATACCAGAATCATACAGTTGCTGAGATAACAGAATCACCTAACACAAGTTGTGGCCAAAACAAAAGAAAAACTACTGACCAAAGTCAATCATCTCACAAACCTATAAATAGTGACCCTAATTGAGACCCTTTGGGCTCTCCAGGATCGCAGCGGGCTGTGACTCAGCATCTCCCCCTGAGCCTCTCAGGGGAGATTTTGCAAAATAGATTTGGTGAGGTTCACAGATCGTCAGCCAGGTAGATGCCAACAAGGAAGAAGAGTTCACAGATCATCTGCCAGGTAGATGCCAATGAAGGAATGCGTGAGTTATTCACTGCAACTGGATTTCATAGGTTAACCTTTCTATTTGTACGTGTGTGGTCTGAAAACCTCTGTATTTGTGTGACTGTGTGTCTGATTTGATTTAAGAACCTTCCTATATTTTTGTGTGTGTTAGTGGGTGTGTGATTTGACTTAAGATTCTCTATGGTACATTTTGTGTGAACCTTGCCATCTTTGAATCTTTAAGTCGCTGTTTGATTATAACAAATTGTAATATACCACACAATCTAATCTTGTGATTTACCTAATAACAATAAATCCTAAACTGCTATTACCTCAAAATTCTGTAAATCTCAACTTGCAACAAACTATACTTTATTCCTTGTCTTTCATTAGACATAAACTGTTGACCAAGTCTGGGACTAGGTGTGGATCCAGCCACACCTAGACTCCTCTGAGACAGTTTAGAAAGCAAGGGGGTCCAGGCTGAACCTTGTCTTCCTTCCCCTTTTGTGTTTCCAACCTCTCTGTAAATAATTTTAACTCGAGTATAACTTGATTTTACTTTGTATGTTTCTTCCCTGCAATAGGTAACAGAGTGACCTTGCCATCAAACTGGTTAAGTCACACTTTTACAATACCACATTGACATCACTTTTGCTAATACATTTGACAGTGATTCTTTAAGCAATCTAAATCACTTCCATCCGTGACACCTACTTAACATTCTTAATGCAGTTTTAGATATCTGAAAGTATTTGCAATTTTTTTCTGGCTGGAAAAAGAGTGTGGAAGACAGAAGGTAAGGAACAGCCAGATGACTCCCCTTATCCCCCTTAAAATGGCAATTCAAATGAAAATCATAGTATTTTGAAATGTTTCAGTCTTCATTTAGATAAATCAGTGCATCTAAATATAAACAAAATAGTTTATTCCTATTGAATGGAAGGATTAAATTTACCTGAATGGCTTATTTTTCCCCAATTCTCATTTTTCAATGACAGTTATAAAAGGGGAAAAAAAAAATCACCCAAGGCTGACCTGAAATAAATCCCTCGGTCTCTCGAAGCCTAAAGAGATAGTATGTGGTACCCTGCATCTCAGCTGGTGACTTAGGCATTTCAAAAAACGTGAGCAGCTAAAAAAGAGGCAGATGAACATGAGTTTAAGCGATCTGGCTATCACACTCTGGCAAGCCCAAGGAGCTTCTCTCTCAGAGGAAAGGGAGCAGAGCAACATAGACATGAACAGGAGGACAGCAGTAACCTACTTGCAAATGAGCCAAGTTGCTCAGAGGGAACAAGCCTTGCAGATGATCACTGTGAAACACACAGGACAATTGTTCTGCAGCCCAGAAAGCAAACAAACCAACTCTACTTCAAAGAAACGACAATGGGCCAAGCAAGCGGAAAGAACAGCAAGAGAAATATGAGTGGTGATTTTAATCACATTTCCTTGCTGCATTTTTCATTGCTGAAGGGTCTTCACCAGCTTTAACTGTGACACTCAGCCACTGATCAAGGATGAATAGTTTCTGTGGTCAGTATTCCTCAGCAATCAACCCCACCAGCATGGCTGTGCTCATGGTTACTCAAGGTGATAACCAATTCAGAGAAGGTCCATCCACTTGCCCGGGTCTGCCTGGTCTTACTTCATTAACACAGGAGAAGAGCAGAGTGGGCATTCCTGCCGCAGCATCTACCACGAGAAAGGGAAAAACGGGGAGGAGAGTAGGCAGTAGCCAATCTTTTGGTTGAAGATGAAAAAATTAAGAATCTGTCAAAAAGTTTATGCTGCTGGCAGCCTTGGAAGAGGGACCGCAGTGTTGCTAAAAATCAGGGTGCAACTGACACACAGAAATCTACAATTCCTTTATTAGACTAAACCAATCCTGCTCTTTTCCACAAGCATATTTATGGAAATAAGGAAGAAAAATTAATGACATAACTTTCCAAATGTTACATGTGTACACTTTGGTGGCGTTTATATCCTTTTTCAGGTTACTTTCTGAAAATATTCCATTTTCTTACAGAGCAGCACCTAAGGGTTTAAACCTCTTCTTAAAAAAAGCCTGTGTTTAAGCACTTCAGTATATCAGGGGTATTGTAGAGAACTTTATTAAAAGTAATATTTGAGCAAAAAGTAAAAATAAACACAAATTGCAAAGAAGACAAATTCATCATTTGTTATAAATAATCAAACTGAAAAGACAGCTTCAACAGCTAGAGCCATCCAAGTCAAAATCATTACATCACCTGGGAATTTTGCCCAGTCTGTACAGTTCAGGTTTCTAAATGTGACCACTTGCTATGACTTGCTCAAAAATGAGCTCCAGACCAGGAATTATTTACAGCAGTAGTCCCAAGGGCAGTACTGCATGATCACCAGAAAGAGCACAGATCGCAATCTGGTCATAGATTATTCACAAATGAAAAATACAAAAGGTGGAGATACTGAATGATATCCCTTCATTGATTAATTTATTGTGTAATTTTCAGAGCTGTTTCAATAATCAGTTTCATTACATTTTCCGAAACACTTGCTTTTTTAAACTAGTGTCGCCTGTGTCCTAAAGCCAGGAAAAGATCCGCTCCTATAATGAAGCTTCAAGTAAATGACAATTTAGGGCTGCTCTGTTAAGACACGGAAGAGTAACTGTTTCTTATAAAAATAATTCCCACATGAAAACGAGCAATTACCTAGCTGCACAGCAGAGAATTTACATGCTTACCATTTTTTTCCAAACCTGACAAAAAGAATGCAAATACAGATAACGCCTCTGGATTTGTACAGATCTCAAGTGAGCTCATCCTCACAACCTGAAAGCTAACTCCTGTGGTTTTGGGGATGAAAAAGATATGTATTTTCTCTGTACTGTGTGAAATTCACCATACTCAAAGGCAGTTCTCTCAGTCAACAATGCATTATTGCTAAAAGAGGAAACTTTGAATACCTGTGTTAATATGACCCATTCCTTAAAAAAAAAAAAAAGAGGAAAAGGAACAGGAGGAACCTGAGTTGATCAGAGAAGATACCTAGAAATAAAAATGTGACTTTAAGACTAGAAGAAAAAGGGAGAAGAAAAGGGGAAATAGGAAATTGTTATTAACTTTTAAACGTAGTATTAGCTCACTTTTACAAGTAGCAGGTGCTTTAGTCTTGGCCTACAGACCACCACCCTACCATTCATAGTTTTCCCACTAGGAACCAATTTTGCAACCACATATCAATTTAGAGAGAGCAGTATGAGAGAAACACTAGCTTTGTAGATCATTTGGAAGATGATATCAGCAGGTGGGTACTACCTGATGAGGTACTACCACAATGGAGATAAGGTCGTAGGAGACAGAGAAATATCAGCACAGCTGCACAAGACCTTCGTAAGACCTCAACTTTGAAGACTGTGTACACCTCTGGTAATCTCCCCTCAAGAAAGATGAGTTCAAATCAGAAAACATGCAGTTCAGACCTGTTGGAGGGTAGTGACCACCACTTTTATACAGCACGATGAAAAGTGTTTCCTTCTACAAAGATTTCGTGCATACCAAATGAAGAAGAAGAAAAGGAGCACATGATGGGTCTTTGCAAACAGCTCTGAAGATAAAGTTGAAAGAAAGGGGAAAGAAGGTTACATTCAGAGGGGAAGAGTTCTTTAAGTTAAAGCATAAGGCTAGCACTAGGTCAGGGTAAACTGCTTGTGAAGAAGTTACCAAAAGATTTCTAACCACTACAGGAGCGAAGGTCTCAAGCTGTCCTTCCACGTGGGACAGCAGACAGCAGGAAACCACACCGCATTCAAACAGGGCTGAATCAGCCAGGGAAAGATGACAGGAGTCCCACAGGTAGAAAATATAGTCGAGTCCCTGGGTATCCCTGGTGTCGGGGAGGCAGCCTGCATCTCACTGCCGGACAGAGTCATGAGATTATTTCCCCTCTGATGGACAAGGTGGCTGTAGGAGATGGCTTCTTCCAAGATCCTGGAGATGGATCTTGGAGCAGAGACACAATGCTGAGCGTGTCAGTGCCCGATCAGAGTATTAAATTCTGAGACCTAGGGTTAGCGTGGTTCCCCACTGGCCAGGATTAAACCCAGTGATCAAAACCAAGGCAAGGACGGGACTTTCCACAGCCTCTTGCAGACTCGCACACAAACGCTGGTCTCTGCTCTGCCCTATTTTCTCTTAGGATAAGGGTGTTCTATCATAAAAGCAATTTTAGAAAGTGTCCATGGCTTGCTGAGCACGGATCTCAGGTCCCATATGTCGAAAAACGATTCAGTTTGAAGCAGCAGCGCATGAGAAAAGGCATCGAGCGCTGCCAGCGCTGGTTCCCGACGAGCACACTGCGGCGGCGAGGGACGTGGTGCCCCGAGCCGATAGGCGCAAAAGGGACCCCGGCCCGCAGTCCCTCAGGGCACGGAGCAGCCCGAGGTCCCTCTCGGAGCCGGAAAACTGTTTCACTTCTCCGGCGCTGTGAAGGGGGAAGAGCCCCGCGACAACACCCAGGCAGAGGTTTCTGTCGGGGCTGTCCCGGGACACTTCCCCAGGGGAGCAAGCAAGCGATCCCCCGAAAACCCGCCTTCCTCCCCCGGGCGGCCCGCGGGGGCGGCGGCGGCGACTACAAGTCCCGGCTGCCCGGGGAGGAGCCGCGCGGGGCTGCCGCTCGCCGTCCCTCCCGGTGGGAGCGCAGCGCAGCCCAGCGACCGCCCGCAGCCCCGCCGGCAGCAGCGGCCGCCGCGGCCGCCCGGCAACTTTTCTCGCCTCCGGAGCCGGGCAGGGGAGTGCACCGAGGGCTGCGGAGGGGAGCCGGGCCGGGGGCTGGAAAAGGGAGCCTCGCGGGGGAGCAGGGCAGGGTGCGGCGGAGGGGAGCCTTGCGAGGGAGCCGGGGACGGGAGTGCGGTGCAGCGGCGGCTGCGGAGGGGGCACGGGAGTCTTGAAGGGAGCCGTGCCCGCGGGCGCTCGGAGGGCTCGGAAAGGGGAGCCGGGGGAGGGCAGCCTGGTAAGGGACGGCGGCTGCGGAGGGGAGCCGGGCAGGGCAGCCTCGCACGGGAGCTTCTCGCTCCGTGCAGGGCGAGCGCGCAGAGCGAGCGCCCGGGCGCAAGAGCCGGGCAGGGGGCGGCTGCGGGAGGTGGCGCGGGGTGCCGCCCCGGGGCCGGGCCGCTCCGGTCCCGCGGGTCCGTGGGGGCGGGTCGGGGGCCGAGCTCCCCCTCCAGCCCCGGGGCGTGGGCACGGCCGCTGCGGCCCCATGGGCGGCGGCGGCGGGGGCGGCTCTGCGCGGGGGCCGCCCGCCGCGGCTGATGCCGCTGCCGGCCGCCCGCGGGGCGGCTGAGGCGGGTGGCGGGGCCGGGGCCGGGGAAGGCGGCGGGCGGCTCCCGGCCATGTGGCGGCCCGGAGTGCGCGGGCTCCTGGGCCGGGCGTGCCTGCTGCTGCTGCCGCCGTGCGCCCTGGTGCTGGCGGCGGTGCCCGGCTCCGCGTCCCACCCTCAGCCCTGCCAGATCCTGCGGCGCATCGGGCACACCGTCAGGGTGGGGGCCACCCACCTGCAGCCCCGCGCCGCCGCCTGGCCCGGGGAGGCGGCGGGCGGGCGGCGGGCGGGCGGCAGCCCCGAGGTGGGGAGCGCCGCGGGGCCGCGGGGCCGGCGGCCGGGGGGCGGCGAGGAGCGGCGGCAGCCTCCCTCGCCCTCGCCGCGGGACGCGCTGCTGCTGGCCGTGGCGAACCTCAACGGCGTGGCCGGGCTGCTGCCCTACAACCTGTCCCTGGAAGTGGTGATGGCGATCGAGGCGGGGCTGGGCGACCTGCCCCTCTTCCCCTTCTCTTCCCCCAGCGCCTCCTGGAGCAACGACCCCGTCTCCTTCCTGCAGAGCCTCTGCCACACCGTGGTGGTGCAGGGGGTCTCCGCCATCCTCGCCTTCCCGCAGAGCCGCGGGGAGATGCTGGAGCTGGACTTCATCTCGGCGGCGCTGCGCATCCCCGTGGTCAGCATCGTGCTGGGAGAGTTCCCCCGCCGGAGCCCGGTAAGGCGCCGGGGGGCGCGGGCCGGCGGACAGGGCTACTCCCGCCCAGGGACAGGGCAGCGGGTGCCCTCTGCCCAGGCGGCTCCCGCCCCGCACCCCCCCGGGTACCCTGCGGGGAAGGATCGGAGTCCGGCCGGCTCCTGTCTGGCGGCTGGGCACGGTCGTAGGAGCCGGGTGGCGGTCGGGGTGCGGGAGGGACCCTGTCCGAGCTGTGCCCGAGGAGAAGCACTCTGACTCTCGCGCCGCCGGAATCGCTTTTGTGGTCTTTCTCTCCTCTTGCATCCTCTCCCGTGTTGGCCCTTCCTCTCAGCCCCGGAGTAGAGGGAACATCCTCTCCGTGGAAAGGCAGAGTTCGGTGGCAAAAGCTAAGTTGTGAGTCCGAAGTCATATGCTGCGTTAAGTTGTAGAGTTGAGAGGAGAAAGAGTGTCCAGGACACACACTGGTGAGAAGCTGCTCTTCTGGAGGTCCTTAACTTGGCTTTGGAAAAGGACATGCTTCCCAGGCCAAAAGCAGGTTGTTAGGAAAAAAAGAAAAAAAAAGAAAAAAAAAAAAGAGAGAGAGGGCTAAAACCAGCATTCAGAGTGTTTATTTTTTACTGCTTATTGGTCTAAATGCTGTGCTCTGTGTGTGGGTACTTGTAGGTTGTTCACCAGATGACACTTCTCAGGGGGGTTGTTCACTGTAATTTCACTTTGCATTGAGCTATCTAAAGCATTAGGATTTTCTTGTGGTTCATGCATGGCTGCTAGATGGGATTTTTGTTAAATCTAAATGCCTGACTAAAGTAGTAGAAACTCAAGTCTGTCTGGGTCTGTCTTTGACTGTGTAGCTAAAATAGTAGAAACCAAATTAATTGTGTTTGACTCAGGCACGAATAGTAGTAGTGTCCAAGGGGGACTAAACTTTCTATCATTAGAGATGGCAACATAGTGTTACATGCTCTGGGAAGAGATGGGAGTTCAGTATTTTGCAAATGTATGTTTGATGACAATAATCCTCTTTCAAGCAAAGAAGTTGGAAGAAAATGCTCTATTCTGTGTGGCCCATGCAAGGGAAGTCGTGAGTAAAATGGCAGAAGCTGCCATTTAGTATCCAGGAGAAACAGTTGTTTTATATAAAAAGAGATAGCTCAACTCTGCTCTGAAAATGTAATCAGAAAAAAAGATTATCAACTGAATTTGCTTTGCAAAAGCAAATATAAAATCCCAGCCTGGATCACTGTTAGACTTCTGTTTTTTTTTTTTTTGTGTTAGATTGTGACACGAAAGGTGGGAAAGGAAAGTCTATGCTAGGTAGCTCCTAGTCTGAAATTGAAGGTGTGACTGCTGTATGCTGGTCTGAACTCAGCTAGTTTTCTATACCTCGGCAAAACCCACATAATTTGGGTTTCTGTAGATTTATACAGAAACTGAAGGGTAATCAGTGCCACTGAATGCCGCTGTTGATGTGCTTTTGGTGCCAACAGCATCGAAGTTGACTGAGTTATGTCTACCAGCCTTGCAGCTACCACTTGCAATTGTACTGAAGTCAACAGCCAAAGCTCCCTGAAGACCAGAGCCTGAACCCAGCATCTCCTTGCTCTGTCTGTTAAAATCAGAATTATTTTTTCCTCCATCTTAAGAGATGGGTCTAAGTTCAACCAGAGCTGCCTGAGGACGTAAGATGAGTTAAACACATATAGCACAGGGTTAGAGTCATTGCTCCTTTCCACAGACTTCAAAGCTCCTGCTTAACTTTTAAATTGTTCTCAGTGGGGATCCAACTGGATCAATCTACCCAAATTGACTTTGTTCTTCAGCAGACATTTAAGTGTCATTGTCTTCAGTGACAGTGAAGCCTGTGCTGACATTGAACCTGTGCTGAATAGAGTCCAGTTTTTTTAAGCTGAGCTAAAAAAATCACTCTTCAAGGCTCTGTGGATTTAAAAAAAATCTCAGCCTTACTCAAAGGCCAGCAGGTAATACATTAGTCTCTCAAGATCAGCTTGGAGGGCCTGACATCTTTCTGAATGCCCTTTTTTTCATACCTTCACGTAATAAATGCCATTTTAAACCGAAATCTAGAGGCAATACTCCAGCAGCCTTACCTCACATACTTCCTAGAATTACACGATTTCCAACAGTGTCTTGGACCTGAGTGACCCCAGGAGATGTTGTCCTCAGCAGCCTCTGGTCTCTTACTACCTGCTGCAGGCAGAGATTTTGTGTCACTCAGTCCAACACCACCACTGGCATGAAAGGAACATACCATGACCTCCCATCTTCCCAGCTTAGCAGCCCTGGAGCCACAGACTGGCCAATTCTACTGATGGGCAATTTTAGAGGAGAGAAATGTAAATGTCATCTTTGCAGGCAAGATAAATCTTGCTAATAGGCCCAGCATGCAGTTTTTCAGAGAAGAAAAGTCTGAAAGAAAAGACTGAGGTCTAACCCTGCTTCTGAAGTGTGAAGCGTCGGCCTCCCTGGAGTCACCCTTCCCACTGGTAACTTAGGCAGAGCAATCCTCCATCCCACCAGAATGACCGCAGCACACCTTGGGGTGCTGCCTGCAGTTAGCTTTCTTCCAGACAGGAACAGAAGCAGACCCAAAACTCGTTTCCCTTGAAGAGCATTTCCCACTGTCCGCCATATGAGGAGCACAGCAAACGTGCTAACAAACACAACCTTCACTAAACGCTCTCTCAAGCTGCTTCTCCTCAGCGTTCAGAATTTGTGTTAGGATGGTTTTAAGGTAGTAATGTCTAACTAAAGGTCTCACCTTCCACATTACGCCAGGACAGGAGTGTACACGTGCAACGCTTGTACTGCTGCTGAATGTTAACATTACTACTTCATTCCCAAGTTCATAGTAAGCAGGTATTCATTGTAACTGAAAAACACATTGATCTTTGAGCAAATCTTTTCTAACATGGCAAAAAGTCATACTTAAAAAGAAAAGGAAGGTAAGGATCCAGAACTGCCTATGTTTCAGTAATACTGGCTGTTGTCTCCATGACATATGATGATACACCTCAAATGTGTGGCTTCAGGAGGAGATCCACAGTGTCACAGCTGGGCACCTACAGTCAGCTGGATACCTAGAGTGTTTTTAAAAGCTTTGTGGTTTTCTGAGCATCTTTAAAAGCCTGTTTCTCATTAAATTCTACTCTCTGAAGTAAAAAAAAAAAGAGATCAAACAGTGTTCTCCCATGACAATCAACAATCACTAGACAACAGCCATTTCAAAGTGTGGTACAGCATTCGTTCTCTCACAAGGAACAGCTTTTGCTGAAGGTTCAGGACTGTGTGTGGCAAAACGCACGCATGGCTGCAAAGGATACTACACAGAGTAAAATGTGACCTTTTTTTTCATTTTCGTTTGTATATGTGATTTAATGACTAACATGTACTGACAGTAAATCCAGATGCTGTTGTGAGCTGAAAAAAGCTGTTTACTTTTCCAAGTTTACTGTCACTCCAGTAAATTTTCACACTCTCAGTAAGCAAAAGTAACAATTTAACACTGTCATTCAGCAAGCAAAAAACCACTGGATTTCTTTACTACTAAGATGAATGCAAATTGCACTGAAGCTTTGACAGATCATTATTTTGGAGACAACAGCACGCAAGCACTGATGCCATTGAGGCAAGGCTTGTCACGTTACGTATGTTTGTATGAAGAAACACACTTTATTTTTTCATTTCAAGACTGCCAGTGTCATTAATAATTTTCCCAGGGATGGAACAGGGAACAGATCCAGGGATCATGAACCATAAATAAGTATATAGTGATATCAGTTCTAGTACTGCAGTTCAGAGCCAAGAGTTTGGGAAGAATAGCCCATAATATCCACTTTATAGGTGATACTATCAGAAACACAGAGATCTTGTTTGCAGCAGCCTTCTGCGAACTTCAGAACTTATGGAGTATTTTCAGTGAGTCTCATAAATCAGTACCTCCGATGCCTTTTAACATGAAAAAGAATCTTCTCAGACCAACAAAACAGCATAAAGTAAATCTGAATCATCAGTCCTTGCATAGCCAGTCCGTGCTTTATCTCTTTTCCTGAGGAACTGGAATTACAGCACTGCTGATTACCGCTACGACTTCAGAGAGGGTCAAAAGAATAAATAAATCAAGTCCGAGTTTTAGGTTAAATAGTGAATTTCCTTGTGAAGGAGCAAGTTCAGCCTCAGAATGGATGCTGTAAAAAGAAACTGACCATTAATGTTTAAATTTTGGGTTGTTTTTAAAGGCATTAAGCTTTCTTTTGAAAACAGCTTTATAGTTCATACATATCAAGCCACCCTGGGTGGGGAATTACACATCTTTCCCTTTTGGAAATATCCAGACGGTGTGTAGTATCCCCAGAAGTCGTACTGACCTGCAAGATACTGGCTACACGGAGCACCAACAAGGGCAGGCAGAACTCACAGCAAGGAAATGGAGATGTGAAAAAGCTTCTGTCCAGCTAAATGCCCAGAGACACTTCTTTTCCTCCTTCAAGCCAAAATTGCATTTTTGCAGAAAACTATTTTTGGTCAGGGGGAAAAAAAAAAAAAAACCACGAAAAATCTCATTTTCCAGGAGAGACTGCAAAACACCTGCCTACCTGCAGGCTCTGGATAATTCAGACTATCACTGCTAATCTGACTGAGTCCAAATGCTGACGTTTATACTCGTTAACTGCGTAGATGAGGAATATGTATTCAGTCTTTCCCTGTGATCACCAACCCTTCTCACCTCATGCTGCATAAATAGTATGGCACATACCTTTTGTGGACTTCAAGAGGGTTTATGAGAGGTGCCTGGAGGAGAAAAAAGAATGGAAATTGAAAGGACGTGCAAACAAATGTTCAGCTGCTTCTCTTTCAACCAAAGGTCTCTGTGCAGTTTTGTTCATAGTGAGCTTTTGAAACTTGCACAATTTAGGCCACAGATCTGCTATAAAGTGAGAGTCCTTTTACATTGCCAGCTAATGTAAAGTAGCTTTGTGTAACTAACAGTTTTGCTCCATAGCCAGATAACCTGTAGAGTCATTAATTCTTCTAAACGCAGATTTCAGGGTGTAACTGAAATTTTGCTGGCAGCGTTGTGGTCCTAGCATCATGCGAGAGGTCTTCTCGTTCTAACAGTCTCCTGTTAAAAAGCAATTACGCAATATTTGCTAACTGATCCTATCTTCTGCCTCTCATACACTTTTCCCCAGTATCATACATTGTCTTCAGGTTGTTACTTTGAGAATGGTTTTACTTGTGCTCCTGTGTTGTGTTGAACATCGTCAGCTATGAGAGCACCACAGTTTTCATAGTTCACTGTGTTGTCAGCTGAAGCCAATCTATCTGTTACTCTTTAACTTGATAAATGATGTGTGTTAAAGGGAAAGAATTCCTTGTTTTTATTCTTGTCCATGGTCAGAAAGCCCTCAAGTTTTGTGAAAGTAGTGTTGACAAAATGTTTGGGAGTTGTATTGGTGCCTTCTGGATTTTTCAGTTTTTCACCTTGTTTAATGCTCGGTGTCTGTTTTCTCTGTGTTGCACCCATGAGAAGTCGTCCTTGTCTCCTAAACTGCCAGAGTCGTTAATAAACACTATTTAAAACACCACTAAAGGCATCCAGTGATGTAAAACAGGACACTGCAGCCTACTGACACGTGGGAATTTCTTTAAGGATAGTTCTGCCAACAATATTTGCATACTCAAAAGCATGGGACAATGAAAAGAAAAAAAAAGAACTAGTCTATTCCAGTTACAGTGTTTAAGGAGGATTCTGTTCATTGTGACCGCAAAAGATCCTTCTTCAGAACGCAGGAAAGTGGTGAGAGTATTTTTAATTTCAGTTCTCTCCTCTGGATCCTTAATTTTGACATCCCATTGAGACAGAAGGAGCAGAACTCTCCTGGGGTGAACTTTTCCAAGTAGCACTTTTCAGTGCTATCTCCAACCTCTTTCCTTTGGAAGAAAGCCCCTCAGAAACCATTGAATTCACTATCTTGCCACTGGGCTTTTGAAATTAAGGGTCTTGCAGCTTAGAATATTTTAGCGTGGTATATGATAAATGTATATGACACTTTGAGGTATGAGAATGTATTCTTTTCTCAGGTGTTTTGTTGCTTATGGAGGAGCAAATTTTTGAGGTGAGGAGGTGTTTTCAAGCATGTTAGTTCAAGACTTGGAAGCTGTTTGTAATACTAGAAAGTTATTTAGTATTCCTTACTACTCAAGTCTCAGTGAAATCTTACAGCAGGCTTCTTTCCTCAACTCCCCTAAGTTTTTTCAACACTTAGCTTAAATAGCATAAAGGTGTTCTTATTTTATAGTGTTTGTAATTTGTAATACAAGTTTTGAGGTTTGGTTTGCACAAACACCATTCACAGCATTGCTCACCATCCATAATCTTCCATACACTTTTATTTCCTAGTAATTAAGGAAATGTTGAACATGCCACAGTTGAATGTCTGCTTATTTCAAAGGTAGGGGGATATAAGTACTATAGATTTTGAAACTCAATACTGCAGCATTATTTGAAATGTGCACACCAGAGATTCTCAAATACAGCAAGGGGTTATTACCCAGATTTAGAACGTGCATTGAGTCTATAGTTATTTAAGGTATCTGACTCTGAGAATCTTTAGATAAAATTATAGCGATGATCACTTTGTTCTTGAAGTACATCTAGTTCTGTCAAGTTTTATCAAATCACTTAGTCAACTTTATAAATTATACAACAATTTTCAGTTGTATCAATTCCATTTGAAAAGGGTGGTGAAGAGTTAAGATTTGGGAAAGGGATGGAGGGAAGGTGATTCTTATAGTTAAATACTACACCAGTAGACATTTCCTACATAAATGGAAAACAAGTATCTATATTGAATTGATATGAAAACTCAAAAGCAAAGATACCTGCTTCGTAGTTTGATGTGCATCTGTTTATTAGTCTCCTTCCTCGCTGTACTCATGATATCATACCAGATTCTGGAAAATACGTCTGAGCTGGCTGGTAAGAAGATTTTCTCATTCCTCATCCTGTGCCGCTTCTCTGATGCAGAAAAAGCTGAGTTAACATCGAATTCAATACCATATGTGATGTTTTCTTTTGTGTTTTTTTTTTTTTCTATTCTGGATATTCACAAAACAATGTCTTCCTAACTGCATAGCCTAGAAGAAGTCTTTCATAATATAGTACACAAACTCATGTTGATAATGAGTGATTAAACTATGACAGGGTTAAATTATTGATTATTGCTTTACTGAATGATGTGCATTATCAGAAGAAACACCAAAGGATACTTAGCTTTATTCACTAAGTAAAAAATAAAAAATTTGCCAAAAAAGACAAATTTAAACACAATTTCCTAGCAGATACTATACGAATCCAAAAGTTATGGTACCAGACAGATGGTAAGAAAACACTCTCTAGAAATGTAAGTTGGTATGTTCAGTATAACTTCCCCCAAGAATTTGTCCACAAAGTCAGAGAAAGCACTCCATCTTTCCAGTAAAATGGAAGTGGAGCTATGGAAATAAGAAAACAGCCAAGGATCTTGTCATGTTATATGTTACTCAATTCAACGCTCACAATTAAATTCAAAGGCTACTTACACATGTTCTCATCTAGGGTATATTTAATGAGTTGTTTACTGTCTAAACCCATGAAATACTGAAAACTAACAGTATTGGAACTTCAGGCTATGTTGGATTTTTTTACAGTTTTAAGCCATCAAATAAAATGTTTATCTTATGTATTCTATTCTTTGCCTCTGTGTATTTCCATGTTATTTTTTAATGTGAAAAAAATCCAGGCATAGCATGGCTAGAATTTATGTATTTGTTGTAATTAGCAGAAAACTGGAAAAAGCATCGTTTATTTTAAAAATCTAGATTTGTCTTTCAGAGAAGAATCAAGCTATAAATCCCCATTTCTGTAGATCTTACTGAAGGGCTTTTGAAGAGGGGAAGGATCATCTTTTCAGTTGAATTGTACAAGAGAGTACACCAAATCTGCCTGCAATACCAGTAGCTATGTATTGCAGAGTTTATTCTCAATAGCTGAGAATAAAGGAGCCAGAGAAAAGAGAGGGAAGAAAACAAGAAAAAGAAGGAAGAAAACTGGAAACATAAATGTCAGTGGCACAGGGAGAGAGAAGGAGAAAATAAACTGAATTGAGAAAACAAGGAAGAGGTGACCTTCTATGTCTCTTTACTTTTTGTGATTCCAGAAGCATCAAAACAAGCGAACTGAATTTTACGTGAAAGCACTGGTCACAGAGCTGGGATCACCGAGCACAGAGCGAAACAGCTTGCCCAAGTAAGAGTTGAATTAGCAGGGCTGTCTTGATCCCTGGCTAATTCCAGTGAGTAACGCGTCCCCAAAAAATAGTGCAGGCCTCCTAGGGAATTGCTATGCCAACATCTAGGAAGCAGTGAAAGGAAAAGGGATTAAATCAAAGGTAGATAGTGGTTTATTTCTGCTGCCAGAGGGGCTTCTTGCCAAGGGTGTGAGGCCTTGGTGTGGGTGGGTGTAATTAGTGAAAGCCTTTTTTCCTCCTTGGTGATGAGAATTATAGGAAGAGAGATGCACTTGGGCATCTCAGGACGCAGTCCCATCTGATACTTTGGCACCTGGGGTCAGGCATCTTCTGGTCAGCATTTCAGAGTGCCAAGAGGCAGACCAAGGTGGCATGGATACACGTGGCATCATACCAGTAGGTACCCAAAAGGGATTTCCTAACAGGGGAAGTTCAGGCACAGTGGCTTTAGGATTGCAGCTTTCGACATCACCGACTGTTCTTTACTTCTGGTCTTGCCCTGAAGGTCTCCACGTTTTCCCGAACACCCTGTCAATGAGCCAAATTGGTGCTCACCACCATGGGGAGAGGATGTGCAGATGGTAGAAGGAACAGCAGAACTGGGAGAAAGATGTAAGCTTGAGTAGGCAGCAATGATAGATGATTCATTTATTAAGGGAGTCAAACTCGAGCAAAGCCATTTGTGCAAAGGACTGCTCGCCACTGTGACTAAGAAGTTCACAATCTGGCCCCAAGTGCTTCACAGCTGTCACATCAAGCTACTAACATTACTCTCGGTAATTATGGACAACTTTGTGAAGAACTGAGAAGGGACTTGACAGCACGATGTACCAGAAGCCACAATAAACCACAGTAATGGTTACGTGCCACCTTTGCAGGGCAATGCAACCAGGTATCTGTCTGCAGCTGGCCTTGGGACTTGGTTTTGGCTGTAGACAGTGTTTCAGAAGATAACCGCTGTTCAGTCTTGATGTTCACCACTCAGTCCTGAGCCCGTATTCTTTCCCCGCAGCATAGTACCATACAGCCATTCACCGACATCTTGCATCCCTGTTGGGATAAGTGGGGAGCATGTGAGTACCATTGCCGTGCTAAGCAGCCATCCCTATCTCTGTGAGGTACATGAGTGTGTTACCAGCAAGTCGAGAGATGGTGCAGAACCTCTTGGATGCACCCTGCTGCATGGAGTCTCCCTCGGAGCAGACTGCACCTTGTGGGGAGTGGTGAGCTGGGGCAGCCCTCAGGAGGTGCCTGGGAGGCTTCCACTTGGCACTGGTTTGAAAAGATGTGGTGTGCAGCGTGCCGGCTAATTACCTGTTATCTGAAGCGTTTCAGTCATCTAAATCTGCCTGGCTACAGGCAGCAGATGGGGAGGAGGAGAAGGAGGGGGAGAAAAGTGAACGTGAACACAGGTGCACCCTCAGCTGCCATTAAAGCACAGTAAATGGGAAAATTACTGTGATTCTTTGATTGTTATTATTATATAGAAGAAATGAAATGTCAGGGAATTCAGAAGCAGGCACTGTTTTTTTTCCTTTTCTTGCTACAGTATTTTTATTACTTTTTCTTCACCAGCATTCATCTGTGATGATAGTTTCCAAAGCCTGTTTTACAATGTGGAAAGTATTTGAAATGCATTATAAAAATCTATGAATATGCTGCACAGGCATGTTTTAAACTCTTACTATTTCCCTAAAGGCATACTATTCCACTTCCAGCTTTTTTAAGACTGTGAAAGAAATGATTGCCCATGCTGTTCATAAGATATTTTACAAGGCTTTCTAACTTAAGACAGAGTTAAAAGAAGAGATAGATCTTCAAGCATAAACTGAGATTTTAAAAATGAAGTTTTGCATTTGTTGCAAGGGAAGAGCTATTAGACATAGCAATTAATAGCCAGAAAGAGGAGCTGTATTATGCACCAAACTCTTTCAATGATGCTACTGATAAAGCAGTTACGTTACACTCATCTTAATAGCATACTCACTCAAATCAGCCTAAAAAGAACTTTTTTTTTTGAAAATCAGATGAAAAGTCAGTATTGTGAGTTCACAGTTTCATAATTTTCCAGTGCTATTTTAGATGAAAGTGTAATTATCACTTTCTTAGCCTGTAAGACTCATATATATATCAGTTAAACAGCTCTCTGTAGGAGAGCAGTTGTGTTTAAGAATTTGCTGTACGCAACGTAAGCATCAGAATGTAGGAAAAAGAGATGTAACTTTTACTTGGAGCTGATAGCTGCCCTCTTTTGAGTGTGTACTGAACCTATTTTAGCAGCAATTTACATTTTCTTAGTATAGTAATCTGTTGGAGTTGATTTTACTCCTAGATTAGAAGGGCAACAAGGTGGAAGAGTTACGTGCCTGGGCTTCCCCTGTTTAAGTTGCATGTAATCGCTTATAAACTATAGAGCTCCAAGGGGACAAATAAATACCCAATAACAGCCTTAAGGCAAACGTAGATAAATAGTTAACTGAAAAAAAAAGCATGGATTATTTTTGGTTTAAGCTTTGAGACGTGAAAACTTCAGACATCATTGCACCATGTTGCAGGAGTTTCCAGGAGCTTATTCTGATTTCCAGAGTACAAAATCAAGCAGTGCTTTGGAGGAAGGCTTTGCTTTTCTGTTGTCCTTTCCCCAGTCATCCAGCAAGCACATAACCTGCACCAGTAATGCTAAGTCAAGTTTCCTCACCCCGGGACCACAGGAGGAGGTGGTGTGGTGCTGTGTGATCCCCACAGCCCTTCTTTGCTGCCAGATCTGCAAAACCAGTTGCGCTGCCCGGTGTGGCTTGCAAACAATCTACTGCTGCTACTAGCTGCCTTTCGACCGCACAGGAGGGCAGCTCATGGCAAACTCCCACTGGCATCTATAAAATTATCTACTGCAGAGCTAATGGAGGGAAATGATAAAACGTGGCATCCGTGCTTGTTCCTCAGAGATTTGGGGGAGGAAAGAAAAACCACCTATTAATCATCTCTTTAAAAGTTCATATCACAGTGTATCAGTATACAAATATGCTGGATAGGCTGGTATGGTTAACAATACTCTCGTGGCCTCTGATTAGGATTCTTGCATCAGCAGTCAACACCGGGAAGCCAAAATGATGATTATTCAGTCACCCTTGTGATCACCTTTTCATACACCTGACTTATTTACATAGTACAGGATACTTACACACTTGTTAATTAAAACTTGCTTTTTTCATTCAGTTATACTCCTAAGATCTCTTTAAAGCATGTAATCCTTCTAACAGCATTTATTTCACATTCATTATGCCATATTTTGTTTAATGTTGTCTTTCATTGTATAAATAGAAAATTCTTCAGTGGAGAACACTTTTGGGAAAGGATTTCTTCACACTGAGAAATTCTTTTGAGAGAGATGGGTGATCTGTCTGTTCTGAATATGATGCCCAGAGTCCCCAGGAACCCTCAAATTTTATTCAGCTACGCCATTGTCTACCTGCTCTTCCAGTTTCACTGTGGCATGCTTATTTCACCCTTTCTTAATCTTGCCCATTGGTCCTTGTTCTGAGGTCCTGTCTTCCACTGTAGGATAATGCAGATCCTAAATTAACAGAGTCTTGACTCCAGAAAAAGACTACAAGGCTCTATTGTGATACAAATGATCAGCAACATAAATTGCTCATCACTCACTGTTCATCACATTCGCTGAAGAGCACCAAAAATAAGACACTTATTTATAAATAGCTCAGCCTGCTAGATTCCAGTGAAATTGAATTTTGTATCTTCCCACCATTTTGACAGTGCATATAAATATGTAACGTAGTTATCTGAAAGTTAGCTGTGCCGCGGTGTCCTCCTTGGGCTTTCACAACCCTTGCAGGTTTACAGCAAAAGAATAAATTGCAAATTGAGACCTGTGGTGGATGCAGCATACCACATGATTAGCATAAGAAAGATGCTTTGCTTGACAGAATAGAAGCTTGCTGCCCGGATCATACTGCTCTTGTATTCCTCCCCAGAAGTGTACTTTAAGGGGAAAACGAAGTGAGAATTCACAGTGAATAATACATCTGATAATTACAGACATTTTTTTTCTGCCTGAAAACCACCTTAAATTTCTGGAACAAGCACAAATAACATAAGCATTCAGAATAACTGCATCCCAGAGCCTTCCAAAATATGTTTGAAAAAAGTGCTTCCTTTTACTTCACTGGCTTTGAATAGGGACCAGCTTGAGATATGGTTTTGGTTGTTTGGCTAAGCCACATGATTTTTTTCTTCTCTTCCAATCTGATGAACACAGGAATTGGGGATATACGTGGAAGCTAGATGTTGCAAATACTGCAAGTGTTCAGTTTTGCTATTCATTTTCTGTGAGCATTTGTCCTAGTGTAATTTGATTACTGGAATGTTCATGAAAAGCGAATGTTGAGGAGAACAAGAACAGCTGAAGCGAATCATTTCATTCATGTGAGTATCTGTGGGTTGTTTCTGATGCAATTGCCATCATTAAAAAAAAAAAAAAATCAACATATTCAGGTTTCCTGTTCATTTAAGTGTGGTATGGCTTTGCTTAGGTTAAAGAACTACTCCAATAGGATCTGTGACTTGTTGCTGCGATATTAAAACTATATTCATAAGCAAACTTAACACTTCTATCAGCTTTCACCTTTAATTTTATCTGACTTTGTGTTATTTTGACCAGAGAGTTCCCTTCTCAAGGGAAAAATGTTTCTGTAAATACCTTAGCTACAAAAGGAGTGGCTAAGGAGAGTCTCTATCCTTTTTTGGATGCAGAGTGAAACACAGTGACAAAGGATAAGGAAAAGGCTGAAGCACTTAATGCATTCTTTGCCTCAGTCTTTAAAAGTAAGAGCAGTTGTTCTTGGGCTACCCAGCCCCCTGAGCTGGAAGACAGGGACGGGGAGCGGAATGAAGCCCCATAAAGAGGAGATGGTTAGTGACCTCCCACGTCGCTTAGAATCACACAAGTCTATGGGGATGGATGGGATCCACTCAAGGGTACTGAGGGAGCTGGCAGAAGTGCTCACCAAGCTGCTTTCCATCATTTATCAGCAGTCCAGGCTAACTGGGGAGGTCCTGGTTGACTGGAGGTTAGCAAATGTGACGCCTGTCTGCAAGTAGGGCCAGAAGGAGAAGATGGGGAACTACAGGCCCGTCAGTCTGTCCTCGGTGCCCGGGAAGGTTGCGGAGCAGATCGTCTTGAATGCCATCTCACAGCACGTACAGGACAGCCAGGTAGTCATGCCCAGTGAGCATGGGTTTATGTAAAGCAGGTCCTGCTTGACTAACCTGATCTCCTTCTATGGCAAGGTGACCAGCTTAGCGGATGAGAGAAGAGGTGTGGATGTTGTCTGTCTCGACTTTAGTAGAGCCTTTGACTCTGTTCCCCGCTGCATTGTCCTGGAGAAACTGGCTGCTCATGGCTTGGATGGGCATGCTGTTCGCTGGGTGAAAAAACGGATGGATGGCTGGTCCAAAGGGTTGTGGTGAATGGAGTTAAATCCAGTTGACGGCCGGTCACAAGTGTTCCTCAGGGCTCAGTATTGGGGCCAGTTCTGTCTAATATGTTTATCAATGATGTGGACGAGGGGATTGAGTGCACCCTCAGCAAGTTTGCAGATGACACCAAGATGGGCAGGAGTATTGATCTCCTTGAGAGTAGAAAGGCTCAACAGAGGGATCTGGGCAGGCTGGATTGATGGTCTGAGGCCAATTGTATGAGGTTCAACAAGGCTAAGTGTGAGGTCCTGCACTTGGGTCTCAACAACACCGTGCAATGCTACTGCCTTGGGGAAGAGTGGGTGGAAAGCTGCCTGGTGGAAAAGGAGCTGGGGGTGTTGGTTGACAGGCAGCTGAAGATGAGCCAGCAGTGTGCCCAGGTGGCCAAGGAGGCCCATAGCATCATGTCTTGTATCAGAAATAGTGTTGCCAGCAGGACTAGGGAAGTGACTGTCCCCCTGTACTCGGCACTGGTGAGGCCCACTTTGAATACTGTGTTCAGTTTCGGGCCCCTCCCTAGAAGACATTGAGGTGCTGGAGCGTGTCCAAAGAAAGGCAATGAAGCTGGTGAAGGGTCTAGAGCACAAGTCTTACAACCAGTGGCTGAGGGAACAGAGATTGTTTAGTCTGGAGAAAAGGAGGCTGAGGGGAGACCTTATTGCTCTCTACAACTACCTGCAAAGAGGTTGTAGCGAGGTGGAGGTCAGTCTCTTCTGCCAAGTGACAAGCAATAGGACAAGAGGAAATGGACTCATATTGTACCAGGGGAGGTTTAGTTTGTCTATTAGGAAAAATTTCTTCACCTAAAGGCTTATCAAGCATTGGAACAGGCTGCCCAGGGAAATGGCTGAGTTACTGTCCCTGGAGGTGTTTAAAAGACATGTAGATGTGGTGCTTAGGGATGTGGTTTCGTGGTGGTCTTGACAGTGTTAGGTTAGCAGTTGGACTTTATGATCTTCAAGGTCTCTTCCAACCTAAATGATTGTATGATTCTATGATTCACTTAAAAATGTGTAGTAAGCCGTGCAGTAACATGAAGGGTAATTCAGACAATTTGTCTTTTTGTGGATCTGTATTATGCTAGCACTATAAGAACAAATGCATGTCTTCCAAGAGTCATACAAATTTATTACAAACTTAATAGAGAATAATAAACAGTGAAATGGCTTATTATTGTCAGTAAGAGGGGGAGAAATTTGCATGACTGTTGAACAGGGGACTCAAATGGGAAATTCAGTCTTCTCCAACACAATTAAAATCATATGGGAAAATATGTGTGGGCTGAGTACTGAAATAGTTACTGGTGTACCAACCCAGGCATGGAGAAGTCCAGCTGACATTCCTCGCTTTGTCAGAAGTTTCCTCTGGAACGTTAAAAGTTGTCCAAGGCTGTCAAAACCATTCGCAACCTGTCACCTGTCTTTAAATGACGCGCCGAGTTGACGTGCACGTTTGGCCACTGCCCAGCGTTAACAATGGTGCGATCACCATTCAAGCTGCTGTGTGGTGCCGCGGCATCCATCCTTTCTAAGAGTATTAGCGGTAAGAGGAAGAAACAGCCAACCCAGAGAGCAAGTTCCCTGCTGCGTGAAATCTGATTTTACAGAGGACTTTATTTGACCTGAGCAGTGCTTCTAGTTGCATGGGCCAGGAGACCAACACTGCCCTCCTGGTGGGATAGTTCCCCTTGCCTTCACCATGAGCTTGGAGGGTGTTGTTACAGCAGCCTTCACACATTTTGCCTGATCCCCCCAACCCCCAGTTTAACAGTCCACATGTGTGTCAATCAATAAGTTCAAGCACGTGTAACATCTTCAGTCATTTTAAGAGTGATCTCCAAAAAAATGTTGCTTACTTTTCAGAAAAGCAAAGCAAACCTTTCACAGAAGATCTTGCTTTCTGTGAGTGTCTCTCTCACAGTTTATTCACAGAGCTGGCTGGCTGTTTCACTCCAATTTATTAGTAAAACATCCTGGTGTTCTGTGTGGTACCACCAACGGTTTGAAGCAGGGAATTTTACAGAGTATTTCGGGACAGTGCAGCCTCTTGTGTCAATGCAAAACACCAAAGCAACGTTATAACAAAATTCAGAGCTTACGTATTTTCACCTTAGTTCCATTTCATGTCACTGAAATGTGTAGAATTTTAATTTATGTTTTGGAAAACTGATCAATACTTGCATTCAAGTGCTAGCATCATGGAAACAGAGAAAACTGAAACGAGGCGGGGGGAAAGTTCCTATTTCTTCAGCAAATATGCTTTTTTTGTGTTTTTTTTCTTTATTATAGGTTCTCTCGCCCTGAAGCAGTGCTGTTTCCTGCAGAGAGGGACAGCAGCTTTGACTGTGTGTTCTTGCCAAACTCATAGGAGCGGTGGTCTGTCATTCCTTCTTTTCAGGTTGTCTGAGGGAATTAGGTACTCCTCTGCAACGCTTCCCCTTGTTTAGAAAGTTAAAAAGAACCACAGCGCCAGAAATAGTCAATGTGAATTCCTCGTCCCCAGGCTTGGTTCGCCAGGCTCTGCAGAGTCATCGCAGATTATTTGCATGGAGATGGATAGACAAGAGAGATCTTGCTGAGATTAGTGAGACATGACGCTTTCATATTTTATCACAAGCGCTTATCCATGTTAAACTCCCAGGGCGCGCTTCATTTTCGCTGGTTCTTCCCCTCTCCTTCAGGAGGATACAATCACCCACTCAAGAAGCAGAAATAGTGCATGACTAACTATGTCACGGAACAAATGATTAACACTAAGTAGTTTGTGCTAGCTGTTTGCAAACAATCCACGTGCTGACAATTATGCCGAAGCAATTTTGTGAATACCTAACTTGATGTATTTTGCATAACTCAAGGCTGGCTCCCAGATCATTAGATTCATAACTTCTGTCTTGTTTGTTAAATTCATAAATGTCATTATTTCTTCTAGTCCATGGGACTGGTAGTGCTAGACTCGACTGTGATACTAGTCTGTAACACTGGGCTGGCAAAGGCTGTAGGAAGGACGGTGGCTCTGATGAGCGAGGTGCCATTGAAAATGAGTTACAACTGCTGTGCTTTAAGCATTTATAAGCCACAAAGTGCAGGGGAGAGCAGTCATGTGCAGGCAGATCCATCAATACATCTGATGCTTTCGGATTTGCAGCTACGCAAATAAATATGCTGTTTGCCCCAGCTGCACCCCGCCTACCCTCAGGGAGCTTGGTCTGGGCTGCCCAAGTGAGTCAAAATGCTCATAGAGTTCATTATCAGAAGCTGAGTTCCTCTTCGTCAGCTGTGATCGCTCATTAGCCATCTGCTGATGTCACAGTTAAAGAGACTTAGAGAGAGCATAGCGTCCACATGCGTCATCACACAGACTGGGGCAGGAAAAAAGAAAGCTGAGCTGTGAGGAAGAAAACGTCTCGTATGTCAGTAGGAGGCTCAAGCACAGACAAGAGTTTATTGATTCATTTGGTTCGGAGTATTTGAGAGCCTTTTGACTCACAGAAATGTGCAGCCGTACCAGATCCTAAAGCACAAAGCTCTTAAAAAATAAATAACTGATGTACTTGCATAATTCGTGCTTTGCAATGGGTGTAGAGGGTTTCAGCTGTCACAAAGTTGCACAAACGCTGCATAACTTTAAGGAGGAGTTATGTTATTTTTCAAGAGAGGAATACTGAGGTGGTGGAATTCAGAAGAATTGCAGCAGAAAGGGAAGAACCAATGTTGAAAAGAAAACTAGATCTGTAAAGGCCTTTCCCCTCATTTCCATGCTGCAAAGCATTCTTCCCATCAATATCATCCAGCCTGTTTAATTGTTGCTGTTACTTTCATTACCTTCTCATAAACAAAGCCAACCCCCATTAAACAGCCACAACAGTTTTTTCCCTTTCCCCCTCTAGAAACCTAAAGTAGCAGTATAAATAAGTTTTCGCATAAACAGGTAAGATGAAGAACTTTATTTACAATTAAGCAAATTTGGTATTTAATTCCATCACAGCAGTTTTTCCACCTCCTCCTCACTAGTTTTTTCTACAAGGGTAGAAAGTGTGTAAAACTTCCCCACCACCAAAGGTTTTTCTAGTAGGAGCAGTATGCTGAGTTATTTTTGTCCATGTGCTATTGAGTCTCTCATCAACAAGGGAAGATCTTGTATTTCTTTGATGCAGTGTAGATTTCCAAATTTTTTTTCAATGCTATGCAGTTTATACAGCTCTCCAGCCTCGCAAGCACCGCAGAGCTTGCCTCTGGGCTGCACATGGGGCACCAGCAGCACAGTGGAACAGGAGGGAAGGCTGTTAAGGCAGAAAGCTCGCTCTTGATGGTAGAGCTGCTGCACCCACGGCAGTTGTAGGGCTCCATTGCCACCAATAGTGGTTTGTCCATACGGTGCTTTTATGCAATTGCAGCAGAAAAGGGATCTACAGGGTAAGGCTGATGAGCTTCTCCTGGCGGCGTGATGCTGGGACCAACTGCACTTGCCACAGGCAGAGTCGAAGGAAAAGAGAATTATATTTATTTGGCCAGTGCTAGTGTCTCATGGTTAGTGCTAGTTTCTGGTAAGTGATGGTGTCAGACAGCAGTACAAATCTTCAGTGCAGCTCGATGGCCCCCATCAAGCGCAGCATACTGTTTTTCCTAGTGTGCATGGGCACATATTTATCATCAGCCTGTGCCGGTGGTCATATACTACATACACATGGGTGGACACATTGCTTAAAGCCTACAAAATGTCAAACTCAGTGGCCAGTACAAAGGAGGGATAAGTAAATATTGTTCATATTTTACAGTGATTTACAAGCTCCGTGCAATCACTTAATTGTTGATCTAAATATCTATGGTAGGTGCAGAGTAAAAGAAAACCTGGTAGCAGTAATCTATGCAAATATCTGTGCATAGTGGAGAGGTGATGGTGTTGTGTATTTTCTGTCAAGCATTTAGATGAGAGCAGAAGATTGAGTCAAAACTAGGAGCTGTGAATGTTTACCTGATGATCTTGCACATTGTAAATCAAAGGATGAAACAGGCATGGGTGGTGATTTTTGATATATTCTCCCAACCCTCACCACAATACTTGCTGTAAATCACTTTCTGCTCTGTGAAGTACCTACTACAGTAAGGTCTCGTTTCATGACTCTGCATCCAGGACTCTTCTGGAATACAATGAGTAATTAGTAAGTTGCTTATCCACTTAAGACTAATGAGGAAATCAGAGTATCCAAATGCTTGCAGACATGGAGTCCTAATGATGCAAGTATCAGTGTGATGGGTCAGACGAGGGCAGACCAGTGCACTGTGAGTAGTGTAATGGTACAAATGCCCAAATTATTTAACAGTAACGTGTAAAATAAATGGCTGTTTATTACTTTGTACATTCCTTTATCTGTTGAGGCAGCTGTGTCTAGTATGGGAAGGAACAGGAAATTTGAGCCTTAGATTCTGCTTCTGGCAAAATCTTGGTATATTCTCCAAGATGTGTGACTTAACCTCTTTTTTTTTTTTTTTTAATCTTTTTGCCCTCTGATTCCTTCCTGTATAAAAGGGTGTGAAATATTGCTGTAAGCCTTAAGATGGGCAGAGAGCCGTTTCACAAAGGAGCGAGAAGCCTGGCCCTGCCGTGGTGGTGATCTGTATTCCCCAGGGCACTGCGGAGGGGGTTAAGCCCATTTTACAGAGAGGGGTTTGCTGGCAAAGGGAGCACAAGACGAGGCAGGGATTTCAAACCCGATCGCTCAGTTTCTGTATTCGACAACTGGCCAAGGCCCCTTCCTCCTCATCCTCCTCTTCCTCCTCCTCTTCCTCCTCCTCTCCCTGTGTGCCTTGGTAACAGGCTCTGCGCAGTCACATACTTTTGTGGGTAGTTGCTGTATGCCTTATTGGAAACTCAAATGACAAAACTTCTAAATTGTACGGTTGTCTTTTGGGGTTTGTTTTTTGGTTTTGGTGTTGTTTGTTTGTTTTTTTTAATGACAATGCATTAATTCAGGATTAGGAAGAAAAGTAGGGAGCGGTGATTAAAAAATTTACAGTCAATATAAGTCACTAGGCTTTGCTGCATTTTCAAAAGTCAGATTCTTGTCTTCTGTTGAACGATAGTAACTCTGCAGCCAAGGGGCTAACAAACATCACACCTCCCGCTTTATTTATCTTTCCCTCCTGCAGCAACTGCTGGTGTTGAGCAGCATTTATCCTTGAACTATTTCTTATGCAAACAAACTACCTCCTGCTGAGGAAAGTAGCTTCATTGCCTGGTGCAATTAGTGAAAGCTGCCCAGCAACGCGAGGATGCGGGATGAGACCCTCCTACCCTGGCTGGTGGGGCAGCGTCGTGGACGTTGTCTGGGCAGCAAGTGGTGTTTCATGGCCACTCAGTATGGCGTGTCCTGGTGGCCAGTCCCCTCTGTCAGCTCCCTGCCCTACCGCACACAGAGGTATTTGTTTTTAAAAGAGATGTTTGATTTTTTAATATTTTTTTTTCCCCTGCTCACCCCCTGCCCTGAGAGCCAATTATAACTCTTCTTTCTAATTTCCCATCTTTCTAATTAAATCCTTGGTGTATTAAATAAGAAACCTCAAGTGGAGATGTTTAAATTCTGTTTAAGCCAAGCAAGTACACACAAGAATTACCCTTAGAGCCATGATTTAAATGTCTAGCTTCAGTAAGATGAACTCCTAACTTAATCTACCCTGGCCTCATTTAATAGAGTTAAGAGATCAGTCTTTGCAAGCTTAATTCTCAGCTTTCTTTCATACGAAAAATCAATATGGAGCAAAATGCACCTGTAGGTAAAATTAATCCTGTGGAACATGCCTGGAGCAAGGCCCAGCAGAGGAGGAGCTGGTGCTGGCTTTCTGAGGAACGGGACATGCAGAATTAATTTCTCCCACTGTATTTTGCCACGTGCAGCCATCATTCCAAGTGGCTGCTCCACGCGTAACTGTGTGCTGCACAACCCGAGCATGTTTCTCTGAAAGGCAGGGACCCACAGACGAAGAGGCTAATTTGGTTGCTAGTCATTGTCCTCCAGGAGCAGCACGCAGCGCCCTGCAAGGAGCGCGAGGAGTCCCAGGGCAGCAGGGGCTGCCCGCAGTAGGACAGCCCTGCACGCCGCAGCCGGAACGTCGTTTTGCAGCATTGGCTCAGGATGAACAGGGAAAGTTTGTTGTGAGTCGCCACCTCCTTCCCCATTTGTCTCCAAGATCCAGTGACCTAGTTCCACTCTGCTGAGCTGCAGACACCAGATCTGGTTGCACAGCCTGTTGGTAGGCATGCAGTAATTTATAAACATAATGGAAAGCGAGGGCGCAGCTACTGAAGGTATGGGGAATGCAAATGCTCAGGAAGAGTTGACGACACTTCCAGCCATGCTTGGATTGGACTAGTGGGTGAAAATCGTGCTCCAGATTTTATTCCTTGCTGCGGGTGTTAACGGTGAATAAAATCTAATTGGATTAAAAGCTGCACAGGTACACCAGGTGCGTATCAGAAAGGACATTAGCTGCTTTTGCAAAATGAGATCAAACTTCTTTTACCTATATAACGAGTCAGTCTTTTCATGCTCCCTCTCCTTATATTCCACATTTTCTTCCAGAATTTTTTTTTCAGCTAGAATTTTGCGCATGCCTAAAATGCTAAATCATACAGAAAGTGTACTCACAGCCTGTTGTGCTTGTGAAAAAGTACCATTTTCAAGTGATACAGTGCAACATGTCCATCTTGCTGGTGGGAAGGTGGAAGCTGCCATAACAGGGCTAGGATAGGAATGCCATTGCAAGAGCCCTTTACGCTGAAGAGCCTGGCAGGGGTGACGTGCCAGATGCCCAGTGTGGAGCAGTGCTTGGCAGTGTGCATTGTAATTACAGCCTTGGTTGCCAAATCCTCTGTCAACTCTTGCACGGTGTTAATGGCAGTTCTCAAGAGCGAGGCATCAGAGCAAACACCGCATGCAATTAACATGAGCTTTAGAAACCCATTCTGTATGTGAAGCCAAGAATTTATTGTTAGTCTAATTAAGGTCCTAGCAGTCTAATCAAAGTAGTATTATTGGTCCCAGTGCTGATAATACTTATAGGCAAATTATCCGAGTACTACAGCTCATTCTCAGTAATGATACAGTTCAAATTGTCGCACACGCACTTCCGATATCTCCTTTCTCAGGTGTTGGTGTCATCCTTCCGTGCACCCCTGAATCCTGAAGTTGGTGTCACAAATGTTCTGCAGGGAGACAGAGCAAGTCGTGTGTGTTTTCAGGGGATGGGAGTTCTTAGTGGAAAGTCGTCTGTGTCTCAAGATCTCTGAAGGGAGGAGTATTATGTTGATGGCAGGAGTTTCTTCCTCCTCTGGGTTCGCTTTTGGTCATGTTTGTTAATGGTTTGTTTGTTAATGTTGTCTGCATCTCAGCTGTATTTGCTTGCCCACTCCTCACTCGTTTGCAGTTCCACCTGATATCCACATTTGCGATATCTGGTACATATTACGTGTTGGATGCTTGCTCTTTGCGCTCCCTAAACCCAATTTTACTCAGCTCCCAAGGTTGCAGTCTCCTAGTGACGAGTAGCTGACCATTGGTGAGTTGTGATTTTTAGCCCTGGCACCTCTGGCGCGCTCCTGTGCATACGGTGTCAAGGCTTCTGCTGTCATCTTGCGATAGCACTTCTGGGGATCCTTGATACAAACCCGTTTGTTTTTTTCAGGAGCCATTGAACTGTGGTTTCTTGATAATCCAAATAATGCTTTATTACTGCAACCTAATCACACCTATATCCTTGATCTAGGGTCATTAGTAATCACTCTAAAAGACTACTAAGAGTTCTTCCATTAGCGCACACACACAGAGAGCTCTGGTAGCTACTTAAATAATTTTCTTCAAGTTGAAAAACAGCACCACAGGTGTGTTATCAGAATTTCTTTACAACAACAGAGTCTCCTGTGTTGCACCTCAGACGTTAGGAGTGCCAGGACCAAGGAGGCAGATCTCAGAAGCCCAAAGTGCAATGCACTGTCTGCTCCCAAGTGCTGCCACAATTTTGGCTCTGCTGCTATCAAAAGTTGAATTGCTACCTGCCCTCATGAACCAAATCTGGGGGAAATTAAAATCCCTTCTCCTGGGCATCACCTGAATAACACGCATGGGAGAACGCAGAGCGCCTGCTTGGGAGTTGCTTTAAAACAGAGCCCTTCTGACTGATGGCCAGGATGTGAAAAGCACCAATGTTTGTGAGGTGCTTCTCAACAGATAAGCACACGAATGCCCCTAGACAGTCTGCCGAAGAGTTTTGAGTTAGTTGAATGCCATGTCTCCTTAAGGGAAGAATTAAATTCTGCTAAATGCTGTTTTCCAGCCATTCAGGCTCATAGTGGCATTCAGAAGAACCCCAAAAAGATACGCCTCTGTGGAACAGCCACTGTATTTTGCATTCTTTACAAGTGTGGGAAGACCTGTAATAGGGTAGCTGCAGCATGAATGCCAAATGAGAAATCCCGCTCACAAACATGACAGTCTAGATGCAGCCAGCCGTAAGGAAATGTCTTGCTGGAAAACGGCGTTAGAAAGAAAGTCTGGGGTAGAGCTAGCCAAGATCTTGCTCTGCTCACTTACGTGTGACAACCTGATTTCATCAGTGTTGAGCTGCTAGAAAATAATACCGTGCAGTAACAAATTTTCAATTGTGGCTAATAGTCACACTTGGTATCTCCTGGCATCTCTACCCAAACACTTGCAAGGGCTTTTGCAGATATTGGTGATAATACTGTGGTTCTTGGGAGCAAGAGTCACAAACATAGACCTGGCCACTCTTTGAAGTGTACTATGGAGCAGAGGTGGTTCTCTAGAGTTTTGCATTGCCATTCTAATGATGGAGGAAAGCCTATCATGGAGAATTAATGTAGCTCCCCCAATCTATTTGCATTCACAATTATCTGGGTTTTTTAACAATAATGACACATTTTAGGCAACGAAAAACCATTTTGGCTCTTGGCATCTGTATGTGATATTCTTCATCAAACTTTAAATACTAGATTTATTTTTTTTTTCCTCCTGGAGCAAAGAACACCTTGAAGTTTTTGAAGTATTATTACTTAAGATAATTTATAAGTGGCTATGAAGATAAATAATGGGTCTTACTTTCCAAGAACAGCTGAAAGTTCATATTTTATATTGCTTCTTTGACCTTGTGGAGAGGCATACATATTCAGATCAGTTTTGGAGTGTTTGTATGTAGGCATTAGAGATGCTAAGCAACCTCAAGTCATGACTGTGTGATCTAATGAGAGAAATCATTTTTAGGACAAACTAAGTCAAGAATTAACTAGTATAACTGTTGTGGTTTTTAAAGTCAACAGTCAGTGCCTTTTTAGGATCTACTTATAAAGCATTGTCTGGACAGATGCCAGGCTTCTTTTGCTGCAGGAATCAGAACAGCTCTGGCTAGTCTAAGCTAGCTTTTCACTCTCAGAAGCTTTTAAACCATCTGCAAAAAAGTCTTTAGTGTGGGAACCTACTGTCAAGACAGTTTGACTGTCTTGGTCAAACAGGTGTGTATGTGGAGACAGATGTGCAAGACAAGTAAAAGAGGAATTCATGAAGTCATTGTCTTTTTGGGCCAAAGGAAGTCTGAGATTTTCTCCCTCAGAGAACTAAAATTCTAAATAGCATAAGAAACGTACTACTGGTATTTTTAATCATACTGATGATGTTGCTTATGCTTAAGTGTTTTGCTGGATGAAGGCCTAGAAGCCAAATCTAATGCGTATTGATGTCCATGACAAGGCGCTGGGGGCTTAACTGGGACCAGAAGAGAGCCCAGGAGCAGCAGAACACCCAGGCCCAGCTCCCAGAGCTCTTCACAGGGGAGTGGAGGGATGTGTGCCTGCCCCGTGCACCGCTTGTATCTCTGCGGAAGCTGCAGAGTGGATTCTGAGAAGAAAATCTGGATGCTTCCTCCTCTGCTGTGGGAACCTGCGGGTTGCACGGCCTCTTGGCCACAGCCTTCCCTGCGGGCAGAGCGAGTTTCCCACTGCAGTCCAGGGGTGGATGTGCCGGAGCACACCTTCCTGCTGTTGCTGCCGGGTGGGCTGTGCCTTGAGCAGGATGCGATACGGTGGGCAGCTCAGCGTCTGGTTGGGCAGGCTGGCAGGACCTGCCTCCATTCGAAGTCCTTCGCGCAGTCCATCAGCTGCCAGCACAAAACCCTCTCTGAAGCATTGCTGTTTCAGTGGTAAAACAGATATTGAAAAAATAAAATAACGTTTCATAGCATCTTTTTTCATGGTGTGAAAGGAAGAAGTAATAGGTGAGCCCATTGCCTTTAGGGAATTGAGGTTTAAGCCTAAATTCTGTATTTTCTGCTATGGGTGAAAGAGCTTCCTGGTTTTTGAAGCTGCGGCATCAGCTTGCTCACAGCTGCCATTTAGATCTGTTTGTAAAGCTGTGGATCCCCACAGTTGCACCGTAAGCCAGAAGGCTTTTTTTTTCCTTTGGTGGAGCTTTCTCTGATGTGATTATTGAAGGACATGGAGCTACTGGAGCAAGTCCAGAGGAGGGCCACAAAGATGATCTGAGGGCTGGAACACCTCTGCTATGAAGACAGGCTGAGAGAGCTGGGGCTGTTCAGCCTGGAGAAGAGAAGGCTCTGGGGTGATCTTATAGCAGCTTTCCAGTACCTAAAGGGGGCCTACAGGAAAGCTGGAGAGGGACTTTTTACAAGGGGCAATGGATTTAAACTGAAAGAGGGCAGATTTAGATTGGATATAAGGAAGAAATTTTTCACTCTGAGGGTGATGAGGGACTGGAACAGACTGCCTAGAGAAGTTGTGGATGCCCCATGCCTGGAAGTGTTCAAAGCCAGGTTGGATGAGGCTTTGAGCAAGTTGGTGTAGTGGAGGGTGTCCCTGCCTATGGCAGGGGGGTTGGAACTAGATGATCTTTGAGGTCTCTTTCAACTCAAACCATTCTATGATTATATAGCATGTTTTGTCTTTTGTGTTTCTTATCATAAATATATATTTGAGCACTGCCTTTGCTCTTGAGAGTCAGAAGGGAATAATATTTTCCATGTATTATTTACTTTTACACAGTTAGCAAAAGAATATTTACATATATGCTTTTAACTCTGCTAATGAAACTATCATAATGTCAAATAAAATGTCACTGTGACCATGGCTCATTAGCATTACAAATTTAGTTGAAGAGATAAATGGCCAGATCCTTCAGGGTGTAAGTCAGTCCAGCTCCAGGCATTTGTGCTCACAAGATTTGCAAGGTCTAAGGATGGGTCTTGAAAAATACTGCATTAATGAAATGCAAATCATATTTCAGTTGTTAAAGGAACCTGCTATCTCAGGCGTCTCAGGCAACAAAACTGTAAAACTGCTCCAGTTGGGATACAAAAAGCAAATAAGTAGTTACGGTCTCTGCTGATGTAGGGGAGTGAAACACATCAGACCATGTAAAGCTTAATATTCCATGAATGGCGTGGTCCAAAGCCCATGGAGAGTCAGTGGCAAGACTGTTGGTACATGATCCAAAGGTGATTAGTCAGAAATTAAGGATTCTAGGCCTATTCTTTACCCAGTAATAACTGCAGTCAGTTGATCATGGCTGGTTTATAACACAGGAGCTAATGATGTGCAATAAAAATCAACCTCTCATAGACACAGAAAATGTTTTTGCTAGTGACACAATGTAAATGCAAACAGATTATTAAAAATAGATCACAATTAACATATTATTCTAATGAGGTTTAATTCTGTTTGTGTAATTTGAAGAAAAACTGATGCAAGTCATATCATCTTTGATGACAGCTTAAAGACAAATTTAAACAAAGCAGCTGAATTTCCATATGAGCTTTAATTGACAATTGAACTGAAATAGTCAAACTTTACTAATTTCCAGAGTGAGGTAATGAAGGAGTTTGTCTAAGAAATTTAATAAGGATGAATGGGCACAGTTCAATACACTGATACTGTCTCATAAATTTTTGTTCCATGACAAGTACAAAGTTATACACATCTAAACTATCATTTAAGTTGTTGAAAGCGTTTCCTATGAAATTATGCAGTCTCAGTGATTGCTACTGAATGACTGAATAAACAATTTTTGAAAGTGCCTCTTTAAAAAGCAGTAATTGTCTATTTTAAAGAAAGAGAAATCAATAAAAAAGCATTAAGAATACTACAATATCAAAGGATGTATACTGATATGTGACTTCTGTGTAAATTTTTAACGGCCTATATGTTCAACTGCATCCTACGAATGACAAATAAGCCTTTTAAAATAAAATTAAGAAGGTATTAAATCCAAACATCGCCACATCTTTTCCTAAAAGGATCTTCTTTGAATATAAAACTGGTAAAGTCAACTAACCACTCATTAGATGAGGCCAGAGAGAGTTCTTCTTGATTAAGCTGTGAAATGTGGTGGCCCATCAAGTAACCTCTTCCCTGAGTCCCAGTACAAAGCAAATATTAATTGCTGTTTCTCTCCAATGTCTACAGGAGTGTTTGCATAGTAGACTGAGAATTAGCTGAAAGTTAAGCAGAAGACAAACACCTAGTGACAGAATTTTATGTATATTATTGTATCAGAAAAATTCTGAAGACAGGTGTGCGGTCCCCAGTACACTTAATAAAAGAAAGAGACTGTGTTTGCTGGGTTTCAGGGCTGAACATTTACCTTTCAAGCATATTAACAGGGAATTTAGCAACTAAGAAATCACAATGATGATGAGTGCTCACGTGAATGCATCTGTGGGCTTTGAAAGTGACAGCTGGAGCACGGGTGGTTTCTCACCAAGAAGCACTTTTAAACTCAGGCTCCATCTAAGCCAAGTTATCCCAAACCATCTCCATTAAGTAAAGGGTCAGTGTCTCAATACAAGAGCAGTCTGCTGGACCATATTGACACATCCAAGTATGTTGCATGTAAGACAGGGACCAATGCTAGAGCTCCTGAGGACTAAGCGTGTAGTTGCACTGCTACAGTTGAGTTGAGCCCAGCACCTGAGAATAGCAGGCCAGATGGAAACTGCCTTTACCTGCACTGCTGAGCAAAGTTATGTCCAGTTTGCTGGCCCTGAGGCAGAGCTCCACTTTATCTGGACTATGTGTGCTTGGTGCTGTGTTTGGTTTGCTGGGCCCAGTGTAATGCCCAGTGACTCTAAGCTGTAATTTTTAGCTTTTGTGTATCTTTATCAGTTCAAAGTGTCATAATACTGGAAGAACAGTGCTGTAGACAAGCAGAAGCAGATTTGTATATGTGTGTATATGCACTGGGTTTAGCATGAGGACATAGAGGTCTTCAAAGATCTAAACCTACCGGATAAAATGGAGAGCAGGTTCTCATGCAGTCTTATCCATACTCCCTTCTGGGAGTGATCCCCAAAATGTGCTAGGATCCAAACTGCCAGTGCATGGTATGAGAAACCTAATTGGCATGCACCAAAACCAGACCAGTACAAATGCTCAAGTTTGTTTTCTGGGGCTATTTTAATCAATAGTATGGACACAGCTGTTATTGCTAACTTCCATCACTCATCAGCACATGGTTGTTTTTCTGCATCCAATGGATTTTTTTTATACCTGCACCTATGCCATAATGGCTATAGTACTATGCTTGAGGTGTTATGCTTCTGAATATACTGAAGACATTTCCTCTTCCTCCTACAGGTATGGTCAGGTTGTGTGATATTATTTATATATGCAAAATGTTCTATGTATAGTGAGTAACTCATTTTTTCTCTAACACTCAAATTAACTAAGCCAATAGGCTTGCAAAATTTTGCTGACTGGAGTCAGGTCACCATGCAAAACCTGTTCACACTTTTACTCGATCTTGGACAGAGAGGACACAAGGAAAATCCTTTCTACTACCCTCTATTTTCAGTAAGAAAAAACTAGAGTTAATTTTTCTGATCATCTCATAACCTCAGAAAAATAGTTTGTTGTCATTCAGTTTGCGGAGACTAATTTATTCAAATCAGCTTCCCAAACCCAGATATTATGCACAATGCTTTTTTTTTTTCCTGAACTAATCATGTATTTTAATTAGTAAGCAATGTTTTCCAGCATAGAAATTACAGAGTCTGCGCAGCTTAGCTTCTTGTGCATTCAGTAACTTGTCCTTTATCAAAGAGTCAGTCCTCTTGTGTCTTATTGGCAGTACATGATGTGCATTGATTGTGGACAGTGATCTATTTAATTAGCTTATTCATGTGTCTGTGTAAAAAAAAGCTACAGGTACCAAAACCAAGAGATAACAAAAAGAGCTGAGAGCATCTTCAGTTACAGTATTCTCTTTATCAAGCTCTGAATTTAAATCATCTGCTCTGGAAAACAGATTATGAGTTCATTTAACTGGAAATTAACACAGTGAAAGCTTGCTGCTTATAAATGGTGTTTAGCTCTTCAGGTTTTTTTTTATTCATTCCACCCCTTACATCCGTAGTATGCCCAGTATTGGAGAGCCCAGGGTTTTATTTTAGTAAAACTAGTGCAAATTGAGCAATTATCATATTATTCCAAATTCAGACTGACATTTCTAAGATGCAGACAAACTGGAGCCTATAATGAACACAAAAATACTGTCAAAATCAAAACGACAGCATTTTATACCAATTTTTTACACAATAAAGGTTTGATCCTTCTTATATATAACGCATGTTAACTACTGAAAATGTAAGCTAATAAACAGACCTTAAGTGTTTTGTAACTTAATGGATAGAATGATAAAATTCAAGTACTTGTGTAGGATAAGATATAATTTGAGGGGGCACGAATACAGACAAATGTAAAGTCATGACAAAGATCTCACAAACCAAAAGATGCATTGAAACTGGCATCATAATTCACATTTTTTGAACAGTCTCATGGTTGGAATCAATGGCAGTGTAAAGTAAAATAACTTTTTTAGCAAAGCTACACTGAAGACTGTCAAGTTCTCAGCTGAAACCAAAAGTTGGAACAGTATATAATGTGCTAGCTGAAGGCCTGATAGAAACATTTTGGTAGAGCAGAGAATTATTTCATAGCAAAATGTCAGCAATTGCTTCAATTCTTTAATTTTCTTCTTCCTTACTAAATCTATAAATAAAATCTAGCTTTATTTTTGGGACGAGGGAAGGGGGAGGAATAAGTAAGGGAAAAGTATTTATAGAGCAAATAATAAGAAAGGAAGAAATATTTACCTTAAGAGAACAGATGAATTAGCCGCACATCCTTCCTCCTTTTCTGGAAAAGATAAAGCCAGGAGCAATGGTGTTGGGAAACATAACAGGTTAAGTTCTGTTATATCATCGATGACGTGGAAAAATGACTATGGAATGCTTATTTATGGAATGTTTTCCAGCTCAGAAATCACAGTCTGCGTATCTTAGCCTTTTGTCCATTTAGTAACTTGTCCTTTACCAAAGAGTCAGTCTTCTCATGTTTTACTGGGAGTACATGATGTGCGTTGATTGTAGACTGTGATCTGTTTAATTAGGTTGCTCATATGTCTGTGTAAAAAAGCCCCCAACCACCAAAAATAAAAGAGATAATAATAAATAATAAAAAAAACAAACCTGATGACTCTTCTTTATTTTTCTGGTATTGTTTACCAAAGAACTTGTCAGCATCCATTCAACTTGAACATTAACATATGGATTGAAGCTGAACAGTAAGGACATACCTTCTCCTACCTCTGTTAGGAGAGCAGGGAAGTCTTTGCTTGAGAATGCCAAGAAATCTGAAAATACAAATGAATTGAAAGAAATACAGATTCTTGGAAACAGACTCATTAGTGACTTCTGAAGTTGACTCAGACTCTAGCCAAGGAAGCCCATGAATCACAGTCCATTTAAACTGGGTGGATATAAGTTTCCCTGTTTCCCTCAGTTCTCTTAGTTGACAGGTAATTACTTTGAATAAATTAAGATGAATAAAAATTAAGCAAACCCATTAACTTTGGGTCCAGCACATTCCTGATCAGTTGTCTTTCATATTTTTAACTACAGAATCCTCTTCACCTGCAGATGAGTTTAGAAAACTCACTGAGTTCTGATGCTGACGTCACTTTCTCGATCCTTGCGATGAACAACTGGTATAATTTCAGCCTGATGCTATGCCAGGAGGAGTGGAACATCACTGATTTTCTCTTCCTCACACAACAGAGCTCCAAGTTCCACCTGGGATCCATTATAAACATCACTGCAAACCTCACTTCAACCAGTGACCTTCTGAACTACTTACAGTTTTACCTGGAGAGCATCAAAGACACAACATCTACCATGGTGATGTTTGGCTGTGACATGGAAAAAACGCGGAGGATTTTTGAAATAACCACCCAGTTTGGTGTGATGCCTCCAGAACTTCACTGGATTATTGGGGATTCACAAAACGTGGAAGAACTGAGAACAGAAGGTTTGCCGCTCGGTCTCATTGCTCATGGGAAGACAACACAGTCAGTCTTCGAGCATTACGTGCAGGATGCAATGGAGCTGGTAGCAAGAGCTGTAGCAGCAGCCACCATGATTCAACCTGAACTAGCTCTTATTCCAAGTACAATGAATTGCATGGACACAGATGAAAGGAATATCACTTCAGGGCAGTATTTGTCAAAGTAAGTTTTTCCTTTTTTTCTTTTGTGTAGATAATATTTGTGGTATACAAGAAAAAAAAAGTTCCTCCCCCTCCCCACCATTCTCAGTGGCTTTGCTATCATGCTGTTAACCCTCCCTCATACACACATTTGTTTCAGTATTTTCACATATTTTCACATGTTTTCAGTATTTGTTTCAGTATTTCCTCCTGCTTCATTACTTCTGGGCAAATGACGGGGCTTAGACTTAGCCACAGAGGGAGATCAAGGCAGTTCTAGAAGAAGATACTGTTCCAGAGAAGTAGAGATCACATAATAAACATAGTCTAGGTTACAGTCTATGCTCCGAAAGTATCTTGTATTTATGTTTATGCATACAAGAGGGAGGAGTCAGAGCTAGTGTCAAATTCTCTGAGGTTTTGAAATCGCTAAGAGAATACAAAACACGATAAGAATATTTGCGCTACCAAAGCAATCCGCGTAAAAGCAGATATGTAGCCCTTGCTAGTATGCTTCCATGGAAAAGAAACAAAAGAGGAGCACCTTGACCACCTCAGAGGCCACTGCTGCTGATGAGAGCACTCAAAACTACAAGGTGCTCGCTCTGCTGCTTGGTGCGGGAGGCTCCTCTTTCAGCTTCTGTTAAAGCTGTTCCTGTAGACCATGGCACGTCACTATACTGAAGCTGTGCCCAAAACTGCTTGAGGACTCATGTCTAGAAATATTCTAGTGTTTAACATATGAGAGGAAAAATTGTGTGGTTCTTTTTGAAAACAAACGAAAAGGTCCTTGCTAAGTATGTGAATTCATCACCTGGTTTACATCCAGTGACTGTTGCCTCTATCCCCCCTGTTACACCTGGTTTTCAGCCTACAGATTTTGTTTGATGGAGTTAGGATGTAAGTTCTTGAAGCTTTTTGTATGTCTGCAACTTTTTTTAGATGGTATCTGAGATATGGCTTCACAATAATGTGGTAACGGCACTGCTCAAAACACAAACATCTGAGACCCTAACAGTTCCTTAGTCAGCACTCATCCATAATTTAGAGGTCAAAAAAAAACCTATTTCCAGAGAATGAAACAAGGCTTGGAAATAAATACTGCACTGGCTGCAAGATCCCCACTGACTTGTGGTATTGATTTTGTCTCATTATTCTGAGTATTTTAACTGGATCATACCTAAGTCTCTGAAAAGTAAAAACTCAGCAAGAGGCTTCTTAAAGCAACAAATATTTGAGGACAGTAGTTTTATGAACAAACTTTTTGAGGGTTAAGGAAGGGACAAAGAAAAAGGAAAGTAAACTTAAAACAGTTTTCCCACAAAATATTTCTTCATCATTGCTTTATACAGAAAGCTGTTAGCGCTCTTACGAACAGTGACTGATGTAACTTTTACTATATTTTGAGAGACAATATGCAATTTCGTATTTATGAAATTCCTTGTCCCTTCATTTCAGTAAAGATATGGTGGGAAAAAAAAAGGATTATATGCTTAGCCCTTTTTTCCCTAGGCATCTGCTTGTGGACCCTCTTAAAGAGAAAATAACAGGTTAGATAAACCCTTTTCCTGAATCATTGCAGCTGTTTTATAGTGTATAAGAGAGACAAGATACCTGCTGGCCAGTACTGATGCATTTGTTAGCAGCATAACTATTAACTGAGTGGTACCAATAATTTCTCAGGTGTGAAGCACCAGTGAGTGGCTTAACTGTGACCAACCTTGTCCTTTGCATGAGTGCTTTTAGGCAACTGGTACGCCTCCAAAAAGGAAAATTTTATCTGGTGCTTAATTAAGTGTTTACTAATGCGGGTGTTTTTCTGTCTGAATGGACCCATCTGTCTTGATATGTAGCCTTGGAGCTGCGGTAGGCGGAGATGGAGAAGGCACAGTGGCACAGAGCTTCGCCTCCTTTAACTGCAGTGTGTCATTAAACAGCAGTCCCAGAAGCTGCTACAGCTGACACCGGAGCTTTCATCGCCAACACTGCCCTCGTTGGCCGTGCAGACATTTAAATGCCACCCAAGAGCAGAATAGCGATTGTAAACAGGACCAAGATCTGGCCCATCTTGGGCCAGTATACTTTTATCTATATGGATAGGGGTATGGCTATAGATGTACAAACTGCTGAAGATTACACTGTTGTAAGTCTCTGTCCTTCAATCCACAAACAGATCCGTTCCCTGATCTGTTCATACCTCATCGTGGGAGCACCCTTGTTGATGGAACAAGGCACTAAAATTTCAAAGCCTCATCTTGTCTTATAGATTTAGTCTTACAGCTTTAACTAGTCTTACAGCTTTCACTCTGCTTTTTGGGTAATTTCAGCAGCCTGAAATTTTCTTTTCCATTCTAGTTCTTGCTTCCAGTAAACTTTCCAAGAAAGATGTCGAATGACCGAGCCATCAAGCCTGAAAGAAAATTAAATAATTTAATTAAATTATTCTGAAAGGTACTACAAAGATATCGCTGCTGGAGTATGATAGTACTGCTAGAGCTCTAATAAGCAGTTCTCGCAACAAAGCACATGAAAAACAAATAAAGCTGGAATGAGCAAATTACACACTTTGGACTCATTGGTCTAACTGAAGTGACACTAATAAAGCTTTGATACAGCTAGCACAGCCTATCAGCATGATCATCAGCTCACACATATTGATATGACATCAAGGAAATTCATGCAGCTGTCAGACTTGAGGATCTGACCTTTCACATTCTGAAATTTGTACATATCTTTTTTCCATACAAATCTGTTGGTAGTCCTACTGAAAAGATATTGCTCAGATATTGCCAGAGTGTATGTGCAGTACTAAGCACTTGTAATTCCCAAAGATTGACACTAGAGATTGCTGGTTTAAATAATGTAATCAGATCCTCTTACCTATTTCCTAAAGTTACCAAGTAAGGGAGTTTTTCCATAGAGTCCCTGGCATGAGTTTCTCTAGTGCTGCATACAGAGTGTGCAAATTATTAGCAGCCATAGCCTTTCACGTATAAAACAAAGTGTTGTTACAATGTATGATCTACCACATGGTTCCCCTCATTTATTTTGATTAATGTCTTGACACTACCAAAAAACAGAATATGCAAATCAGTTCCAAAAGTAAGCCATTAACTTGATAAGGTAGTGAAGTCATACATTTCAATGCTACTAAATCTCTCAGGTAACCACTTCTAACACAATTCAACCACAGGACAGGTACAGAGGGCTCGATTCACCCTCATGGGCACACTTATTTCTGCAGTGAAAGTCAAAGAATACATTGCATAAATTCCACTGTTCTCATTCTACCTGCAGAAAATAAATCTAATGCATTATTCCATAGCTTCATCTATTCCCAGAGCACCTGGTCTGCAGCATTCTGATATCCAAGTTGTGCTGTAGTAGCAACGTGGAGTCAAATTCATCAGAACTTTGCTATCTTATTCCATCTGAGGACTTGTCCCCCTCAATTTTGGCATTTTGTGAGCTATTAACACTGTTTTGCACACTTAAACAATTCTTTCAAAATTTTATGTACAGACCCACCTATACATGCAATGGTTTTACTGTCGTTTTCTTAGTGATGCCTTCAGTATATAAGCCCAGCAAGGCTTGTAAGGAAGAAGTTGCACAATTTTTTACAAAGACTGAGGAGGAGAGATAAAAAACAGATAAGTTTATGGGCACATAAACCTTTCTTTAGTGTTTAAGATTGCCTTGCCCTATAAACTTTGTCTTGACAATGTTTACATACACAAACATGCAAGTACACCATCAAATATGAAACACAGGGTAGGAGGAAAGGGCTAGTCAAACAGTGACAGACACCACTGATTAATGAAGATATGGTATCATTTAGCTAACACTAGACTAAGTGTTAAAGGATTTTAAAAATTAGAACCACATTTATGCATCTGTCTCATTATGAACACCTGTGTGCATTTTTTGGCATAATTTTCAGGCCCAAGTTAACACATGTACAATTGCTTTTGACAGTATTGGCTGTATCAAAATGGACTGCATAAGAAGAATTTTGAAGCCATCTCAGAGAAGGCTCTCACACACACCACACACAGCCACAGTCAAAACTATATTATTTAGTTTCATAAATTTACCCTTTATGAGGAGAAAACCTGATATGTTCTTGAGACGTTTTAACTGCTGAAACTCCCTCAAAAATCATCATCATTCATCAAAACAAAGGGTAGAGACTGGGCAGAAGCATGCATGCACACATACTTTCTATGGATTTGTCCTTTTCAAATGAATTTAAGGTTATTTTATTAACACTACTTAAAGTTTATGTCTTGCTTATTGAGGCTGGAATGACAGCTATAGCCTTTATACTTCTTTGAATACTTGCTTTCATCCAATTCCCAGAACTAATGTGAGGTGTTGTATTCTACTATCACAGCGAAATAGACTGTCTTCTGAATGCGTCTTATGGAAAGATAGTGCCTGGCTTACCTCACACTGTATTAGCAGCCATTTAACTCCGTTGTTTTTTAATGGAATTGCCATACTAAGATTTACACAGTCTTAGTAGGCTCCCTCTACAGCCCCTGCAAAACGCATAGCAGCTTTCGTATTAACAGAGTGCAGTTCAGCTGTCATGGTGTTTACACTAAGAAGGATTTTCTCCCTACAACACATTCCCTGCTCAGTTTCCTGCTCCTTTATCCATGTCATTTTAGCCTCTTTGATCATGACTTACCAGAAGCTGAATTCAACATACAGGGAGGACAACCACTAGCAAACATTGCCACCCAATACAAAGGAAATACTTAACTTTGTTCTGAATATCTGGGATAGTAAAAGCCAAAATATCTCAATGCAAAATCTGCAGTGCAAAACTGGCACACTTCATAAGATCTGCTACAATGTCAAAATTGTAGTTCTAAGAACACTACTTTTTCAGATATTTTAAGGAACTTTTTTTTTTTCTCTCAATAAGAATTAAAACTGTCTGTCCATGGGCAACCATCTTTCACTGAGTCCATTTCTTCATTCTCAAGTGGCTAACAGTGATTTATCAATGCCAAATCTGCATGTTTGAATCCAGATTGGTTCACTTCAGAGTGCTTGAAAGCTGTTGACAGCAATCAGTATCCTCTCTTATGTAAGCTAGATCTTACTGAGATTATAGGATTTTTCTTGGAAGAACATTCATACATAATTTCCATTCTTCCATTTTCATACATATTTTTATCTAGGAAACTGACTACAGATCTGGTGAGTTCAGCTTAGAACTAACCTATGTTTCATTAATTTATGAGGCAAAGGTAACTGAAAAAAATTATGTTCTCTCACTCATTTTTTCTAATAAGTAAAAAGATTATCTTTCCTGAAGAGTTTTCATTTACATTAGGTAAGATATGTAGGAGAACATTCCCAAGTACTTCAGTCATAAATTAAGTGGCTTGTTCATTGTGCCATAGGACAGCTATTAATCATCCAGATGTTCAACAACATCCCAAATCTATTCTCTTAAACGTAAATTTGTAGTGTCTGCATATGCTTTAGCACAATGACTTCAGCTGACTGCTTCTGACTACTCTGCTTTCTCCCTCCAACAGGTTTTTAGCCAACACAACTTTTGATGGTCTCAGTGGCCACATTAAGGTGAAAGACTCCTCCATCGTCAGCTCAGAAAACAACTTCTTCATCTGGAATCTGCAGCACGACCCTGTCGGGAACCCAATGTGGACTCGTCTGGGGAGCTGGCAAGAAGGAAAGATAATCATGGACTATGGGATATGGCCAGAACAGGCCCAGAGACATAAAAATCACATGCAGCACCCCACCCGGCTGCATCTCAGAGTGGTAACTCTCATTGAGCATCCATTTGTCTTTACAAGAGATGTAGATGATGAAGGTCTTTGCCCAGCAGGGCAGCTGTGCCTGGATCCTTTGACCAATGATTCAGCCGTGCTGGATAACCTGTTTGAAACCCTTCAAGGAGGGAATGACACCGTTCCCATTGAGCTGAAGAAATGCTGTTATGGCTACTGCATTGACCTGCTGGAGAAGCTAGCTGAGGATATGAATTTTGATTTTGACTTGTACATTGTTGGTGATGGAAAATATGGAGCCTGGAAGAATGGCCACTGGACAGGGCTGGTGGGAGACCTTCTTGCTGGCACAGCTCACATGGCAGTGACGTCATTTAGCATTAACACTGCCCGCAGCCAAGTGATTGATTTCACCAGCCCTTTCTTTTCAACTAGCTTGGGCATCTTGGTGAGGACCAGAGACACAGCAGCTCCTATTGGAGCCTTTATGTGGCCACTTCATTGGACTATGTGGCTGGGGATATTTGTTGCTCTGCACATCACAGCTATATTCCTCACCTTGTATGAGTGGAAAAGTCCTTTTGGGATGACCCCCAAGGGAAGGAATAGGAACAAAGTCTTCTCTTTCTCCTCTGCCCTGAATGTCTGCTATGCAATCTTGTTTGGAAGAACAGCTGCCATCAAACCTCCCAAGTGCTGGACTGGAAGGTTTTTAATGAATCTCTGGGCTATTTTCTGTCTGTTTTGTTTGTCCACATACACAGCCAACCTAGCTGCCGTCATGGTAGGAGAGAAGATCTATGAAGAGCTTTCTGGAATACACGACCCAAAGGTAAAGCATGTCTGTTGTTATTAACTCAGCCTTCTCTTCTTCCAGTCAAAATCCACTGCTGCATGATTGATGGTTTCTAATAAAATCAGAAAGCAATCTGTGTGCAAAACAGCAGTTGCACTACAATTAGTTACCACCTAACAGCAGCTCAGTAGGAAAGTTCAGTGAGAGAGGATCTTTAAACATCCACAGAAGTGTTTGGGAGATTTTAAAGATTGTGAGTGAGGAGGAAGGTGAAGGATTTTGGTGTTGCCCACTGCAGAGAAGAAAAGTGGCTTCTACATGCAGATTAAGGGTTTGGTTTCAGTTCTGAAGTCCCTTTGGGCTGTAGTTATTTTGATCTATCGGTTGATTTGGGTCATCCTGAGATGTAATCAAAACAACCACGCAGCATGAACACAAAATAACCGATGTTCTAGGTGGGATTTTGCTAGTATTTCACAGGCCATAATGGTGCTTACAAAGGTGTTACTGGCAAAATTCCCCACGAATGCTAAATCGAATGGAGCAGAACTAAAATATTTCAAAAAATCCTACCTTCTGCATAAAAACAGTGGAATTTACTTTACAAGTAGTCAGATATTTGACTTGCAATGTTGTTTCTGCTGAGGAACTGTCATGGGAAGAGATTAATTATGTTGCAGATAACCCATCTGCAAATAGCTCAGACTTCCTGATACTTTTGGGTGAGGCAAGGAGAAATGTAGAAGTGGGACTGCTTCCACCCACTCTCTCCCTCACTCCCAAGGGGGAATGAAAGGAACTTCAGTGGGAATTTGAGTCCAGTCATTTTATAAGACTATTCTGATTTTAATTGCCACTAAGTAATGATCATGAAAACATGTGTGCAGAATGGTTTGTAGAGAGAATATCTGGCTGCAGGTGACACAAGAGCAGGCATCCTCTTCATCTTGCAGTCAGTGTAGGCGATAGGGTGGCAACAGCAAATTTCCCATGCTTGTTTGGCACTTTCTCCAGTGAAGGTGTGACTGTATTGTCCACAGTTTTATACTTACGACCTAACTGCTGGTACATAGCTTCGAAACCATCCATTGTTGATTTGTCTCAAGTGGCTGAATTGATACAGCATTGTGCCACTGTTTAAGAACTCCAGAAGTGAACATTCATTTTGCTTTCATAAATTGTGTAAATAAAGGTCACATATGTCCCTCCAGACATCAAAGGCTAAGCTCCATCTGTTGTGTTAGTAAAACTTTGCATTCAGACTAATGACCATACAGTTTTGACTTTGTAAGTACGACTTCTGACTCACTTCCTCCAAGTTTGTCTAGATTATTTCTACCAAAAATACTTAAACAAAGAACAATACTTTTTATGATTGGCCTGAGGCACTCTAAAATTGATTTATGATTTAAAGCAAATCGCTGCTGATAATCTGCCCTTCCCCTCCCAGAAAAAAATATCATAAATACCGCATCATTAACTTCATCAATTTAAGCCAGAAAAGTCCAGGAATCATGTATTTTTCATTCAAAGCATTCCGAATAAGCAAATGAGAGCTTTTGGCTGGATTTCCTCAACTCCAGGAATATCTCCTTTACAGTCACTGTTGTGTGAGCTGTAATGTTGGCTTGAAAATTAGCTTAGTCCTGTAGTCTTTGCATGGGCATCAGCTAATCCATCAAATCAAATCATGTCAGATTACATCCTATTTTCTTCCATCATTATTGTGACCACACATGGAGTTCCTAAGACAAGTGTTGGGAAATTTCTGCAATTGCAAGAAAATGAAATTATTCTAAAGCTGCACTGTAAAGTTTGGCTGTTGAGTTACAAAACTGAACACAGATTATTGAAGCATATCAGGTGCTGCAAACACAGGTCTTAGTCCAGAACAGAAACATCAATGACTCATGTTTAGTAACCTCAGTGATCCCATTAAATCAGTGGCATTACTCCTTCTGTGACAAGGTGACCAGCTTAGTGGATGAGAGAAAGGCCATGGATGTTGTCTACCTCGACTTTAGAAAAGCATTTGACACTGTTTCTCATAGCATTCTCCAGGAGAAACTGGCTGCTCATGGCTTGGATGGGCTGGGTAAAAAAATGTCTGGGTGGCCGGGCCCAAAGAGTTGTGAATGGAGGTAAATCCAGTTGGTGTCGATCACAAGTGGCACTCCTCAAGGCTCAGTATTGGGGCCAGTTCTGTTTAATATCTTTGTCAATGATCTGGATGAGGGGATTGAGTGCATCCTCAGTAAGTTTGCAGATGACACCAAGGTGGGTGGGAGTGTTGATCTACTTGAGAGTAGAAAGACTCTACAGAGGGATCTGGGCAGGCTGGATCGATGGGCTGAGGCCAATTTTATGAGGTTCAACAAGGCTAAGTGTGAGGTCCTGCACTTGGGTCACAACAACCCCATGCAACACTACAGCCTTGAGGAAGAGTGGCTGGAGAGCTGCTGGGTGGAAAAGGACCTAGGAGTGTTGATCAATAGCTGTCTGAATGCAAGCCAGCAGTGTGCCCAGGTGGCCAAGAAGGCCAATAGCATCCTGGCTTGTATCAGAAATAGTGTGACCAGGACTAGGGAAGTGACTGTCCCCCTGTACTCGGCGCTGGTGAGGCCCACTTTGAATACTGTGTTCAGTTTTGGGCCCCTCACTACAAGAAAGACATTGAGGTGCTGGAGCGTGTCCGAAGAAAGGACAACAAAGTTGGTGAAGGGTCTAGAGCACAAGTCTTATGAGGAGCAGCTGAGGGAACAGAGATTGTTTAATCTGGAGAAAAGGAGGCTGAGGGGAGACCGTATTACTCTCTACAACTACCTCTAAGTGGCAGTCGGTCTCTTTTCCCAAGTAACAAGTGACAGGACAAAAGGAAATGACCTCAAATAGCACCAGGGGAGGTTTAGATTGTCTATTAGAAAAAATGTCTTCACCTAAAGACTTATCAAGCATTGGAACAGGCTGCCTAGAGATGTGGTTGAGTCACCATCCCTGCAGGTATTTAAAAGGACATGTAGATGTGGTGCTTACGGACATGGTTTAGTGGTGGACTTGACCGTGTTAGGTTAATGGTTGGACTTGATGATCTTCAAAGTCTCTTCCAACCTAAATGATTCTATGATTCCTAGTCAGGCACTTCTCTGATTCATGGACCAGATCTAAGCTTCTGAGTAGTTGCCAGTTTCCAGTGTGGGAGTAAGAGCAGGTAGTTTTTATGGAAGAGAATCGTGTGCCGTTACATCAACTAAAAAATAGTTTAATATGTTTCATTCCTGCATTTGCCTCCAAAATCTTAATCCGTAAGAGTAGTTGTAATAGAAAACGTACTGGTTTAACCTTTTCTCACACAAAGCCTGAGCTGTGCCCTTTCAAAGGTCTCTCTGAGACTTAAATCTTGCATTTAGGAAATGTTTGGGGCACAACAGTTGGCAGAGGTACGCGAATCTCTTTTTAGTTAGTTACTTAAAATGTTTTTTACTTGATTTAAAGATTTTGTGGGGTTTTTTTTCCATATCTGCTTACCTCTTTCTTTTCTAGTGGTGGAGATTCATTTCAAAAAGAAGGCAGCAGGATGCAGAAATAATCTTTTTAATTTTAATGGGCTTTTAAACATTCTCCTGCTGCTCTCAGGATACATATGCCCTTGTGCTGTGCTTTTGAAATGTATTTAAAAACCAAAGCCCAAAATAGAGGAACAACCTTCTTGAGGTGATGTAACACATGTCATTTCTTCAGGCTGGCAGCCACAAACAGCAAATCCCACCTGAGACTGCAAACAGTTAGGAAGGAAGGCAAGTTGGGAAAAATTAAAGTTTTTTTTCAATATTAGAAACCTGGTCAGTTTTGGTGACTTTTTTCTAAAGTCAGTATTGCCAGGAATATGTATGCTCTCTCTTGTGGTTAAAAAATAAAGACAAGGTTAGATTTAGCCTGAATGAATAGCATCTGACTTTCTAGAAAAATCTATGTTACAACAGTGATGTTTAATTGACCAAGCACTACAGTGTTTTAGCAGTTGCTCATTGCAGCTCAGCAAAGGAAACATGGTCATCCCGTGTTGCTGAAGTCTCAAAGGTACAACATTTTCATCAGAAATCAAAAGAAAATGAGTCGTGTTACAAACACTAATCACAAGGTAAAGTGGAATATGGAATTAGAGGTATCTCAATTGGACCTTAAAATGCACTAATGATGTAGAAGTAGAGGTAAGGGAATATAGAAATATCATTACGCTGCTGAAAGGACGAGCAGCTGGTGAGGCAAGACAAACCCGAGCAGAAAGCAAGCAATGGAAGGGAGGAGAATTAAGTTCCTGGAATATGTCTCATATTTGGGAAATTTAGTGTGTATTTTCCATGTAAGAAGCTGAACAAGGGTGGGTCACTAAAGCCAAACATCTGGAGTATCCACCAGAGCTGGCTACTCCCTTTGCTAGGACACATCTCAGGTGACTTTGTGGTAGGAGCTACAATGTAGCCAGTAAGTTGCAGAAATATGAAAGCCATCTCCTGCCACCTTAAATTCTTACTTTTCTAAAAGAACAGGCAATTTTGGGGCACAGCTGCCCTCTCTCCCTCATTTTCTAATCTTAGATATTTTAGACCATCATTGCTTGCCGGTGGAAACTGGCAAACACAGCTTTTGGGGAAGAAACTCGCTTGAACACGTTCAGTCTGCAGTTAGAGCACAAGAGGGATAGCTACAACATGAACATGCTGTATACCCGGATGATAGTTGCAGTAGCCTCCTGACTCCCTCTTAGGAAGCTCTCTAGAGTACATGGCAACGAAATTTAAAAGTTTGTTTACATACAGATAGAGGAGATAGAGACAGAGGGATTGCATTTGTAGCATTTTACACTGCTTTTATCCCTTCTCTCATCTGAATCCCAGAGGCTTATTTCAGTTTTTCTCCTAGTGTTACATCTATGGATGCACAAAAAATTACAACATTCTTCTTTGCCAGAGTGCTTGGCAGACCAGGTATGCTGTTGTATGAGTTGACCTCAGTTAATCAGCCTGCCTTTGAGCTGATCTGATCATTTGTCCTACCTATCTGTAGCAGCCTGGAGACATCTGGCTTGATTCCTGACATCTCCCAAACCTCCTTATTACCTTGTTTATTGTATAGCTCCTTAGCCCCTTGGCGATGACGTTATACTCAGTTTCAGTTGGAAAAGCCACCATCCAAAGTTTTTATCCTTTGCTGTGACCAATGCACGTTTTCACAGTGGCAAGACTAGGTTGCAAGAGGTAACTCCTTAAAACAGAGCAGGTTCTAGAGGAGCACGTAAGTACGCAGATGGTGACAGGTAAGTCTAGGACAGCTGGCCACTGTCATCCTTTTCCCGATTGACAGGAGGTGATTGCATTACAGATCTACAGCAGCAAGCTGAGTACACAGCCTCGTAGGCACAGGCTGAGCAAAGAAGGGGCACATTGATAGATACATGGCTCTGGGTACAAAAAAGAAAACTTGCTACCATTCTGCTTCAGAAGCACGTATCTTTATGGCTGTTGTCTCTTTTAGCCAGTCTTGTGACAAATCCAGATATTTTATGTTTCCATTTCTAGTATGGTTTCCGTAAAGCGGTACTATCTGCACATGAATAATCTAGGTCTCAGTCCCACAAACAGGGAAAAGAAGATTATCTATAAGTACATAGCAGTGTCAGTGCCTGCCTTTGCCCACCGAGCCTGCAACTAAGGCCTGGATCCAGTAAAACTCTGAATTATTGAATCTAAAAATAGGGAGTGGATTTTTAGCGGCAAGTGGACTTGAAGCAGGGACTTTGCTATCAGGCTTCTAATGCAAGAGCACATGTTGAAGATGTATCGTAAAGTCAGGAGTGTGTTGAGTAGTTCAGATTAATTGAGGTAAAATAATTGTGGAAGTCCAGAGGACAGAAGAAATATTTCAAACATTCCAACAAGAAAGCACACAACAGCAGAAGCTGAGGAGATGGACAGATTTTCCATAAGGTAGTCCAACTCCTGGCCTTTCTTTCTGCTAAAAGTGTCATTCTTTCATCAAAATAATGAGATTTTCAGTTGCTATCGAAGCATTGTCACTTCTGTGACAGCTGTCAGATTTTCTTTGCCATCTTTAAGATACACTTGAGTAGCTATGCCTGTTAATTTACTGTGCTTATATTTTTACTTCTATGGATCACTCTATCTTCAAAATACCCTTTGACAATGACAAAGTTCCTTTCCACATTGTATTTTGACAGAAAATACCGCATCTATTGAGGTCCATTTGGCAAAAAGGGCTACACCTGTGAATCCCACCATCAGCAATTTCATTGTGTTATCTCATCTGACTTTACATGTCCGCAGTGGAGACATTATGTATGATTTACTCAGTCTAATATGCTTTTACAGTTGGGAGAGGGGGACACATTGGGCTGCTGTTGAAGACACTTACTTCAGGACTAGATCACCCATACCATTCCCTGAAAGCACCTACTTCTCTCCATCATGCATGATGGTGTACTAGCGTGGCCATCACTGATGTCTCTCAAACACTGTAGAAGCCCAAAGGAATACAGTCCAGAAATACCAACTGGCAAGTAACTGCAGATGAGCTTTAGCAACACTTGATACCAAACCATAGAAGAGAAAAGATCTAGCCATAGGCCTTTTTCATCGTTAGAGGCATGATTCAAATACCTCTGCATTTAATGGCATTTTCTCTCAAGTTCAGCGAGCTTTAGAGTGAGACCATAACTGTTGTGTGTTTATTGATAAATTTTCTTCCTGAAAAAAGGAAGCCTTGTAAGAATTACACTGAAGAAAATGCTTTTAAAGACTGCCATGGTCTTTCACTGCAGCAACATAAGATGAATCATTATAAGGACTGCCACTTGCACTGCCACGTTTTAAATATGTAATGAAATAGCATGTATTTAAATATGCATTAAATGCATTAAATAGTATAGCAAAAAAAAACCAAGCAAAAAACTCAGTGGAGTTAACAGAAATCTTATTGGTCCAATGAGGTTTAGTATCTGTATAGGACTGAGGGCTGGAGCACCTCTGCTATGAAGACAGGCTGAGAGAGTTGGGGCTGTTCAGCCTGGAGAAGAGAAGGCCCTGGAGTGATCTTATAGCAGCTTTCCAGTACCTAAAGGGAGCCTACAGGAAAGCTGGAGAGGGACTTTTTACAAGGGCGTGTAGTGATAGGACAAGGGGCAATGAATTTAAACTGAAGGAGGGGAGATTTAGATTAGATATAAGGAAGAAATTTTTCACATTGAGGGTGGTGAGGCAGTGGAACAGGTTGCCCAGAGAAGTTGTGGATGCCCCATCCCTGGAAGTGTTCAAGGCCAGGCTGGATGAGGCTTTGGGCAACCTGGTGTAGTGGAGGGTTTCCCTGCCCATGGCAGGGGGGTTGGAACTAGATGATCTTTAAGGTCCCTTCCAACCCTAACCATTCTATGATTCTATGATTCTATGATTCTATGATTCTTTTCTTTTTACAATTAAAAGAAGTTGGCTACAAAATCTGTAGAGCATACATTTCCGTGCAGAAAGTCACTGGACGCAGGAAGGTCATGACTCACAGCATCGCAGCCTGCTAATTAATACGGGGTGCTTTTCTAACTCAGTGAAGGATTTGAACTCAAGAGGACTTTAAGTGTCAAAGAGTCCAAAGTGAAAAAATGTCAGACAAAGGAGAAATAAGGTATCAAACTCCAGTCAGAATAAAGAACAGGTGTTGCAGAGCAATCTCATATAGCAATGAAAGGCACCTGCAATTTATGGAGGTGAAATCTTAGCTTCTTTAGCTTCCCAGTGAAATTTATGGTGGTGAACACTTGACTTGTTTAGCTTCCCCATCACCTCATTAAAGCTTTCTTGTAAAGTTACGACTTTGGAGACTCAGAATATGTCTAGTTCAGATTTTTATCATTCTGATACCCAGTTTATCAGCCAATGCATTACACTGTTCTCCAAAGCAAATTTCCTTTCCAATCAAGACCTGCTTTTTATGCCTTCTTGCCAGCAATTATCCTTTCGGTATCTTTGCATATTAACCCCTTCTGTTCCAGATCTTCCCTACATAGAATGCCTCATACTGTCACCTGCTGTCTTGGCCACTCTTTACCTCACCATGCTAATTGTTTGATCCAAATAATATAGGCGTAGAGGTAGAAGAGAGGAAGTCCTGCTGTCTTCATTCCACATGGTATAGCTCATGAAGGTTGTTCGTTCAGCATCAGAAGGAATTAGTATGTTTTAGTATTTTCCCAGCTGTCTTCACATCAGTTTCTCACTCTCAAGCTGCAGTTACCAATATGTCATGGCATTTAAAAAAAAAAACTAAAGCGAGCCCACCACCAGAAATAGCAACTGCATCATAGTTGGGGCTCAGACCCTTGAAAGAAATAGTGCAAGCAGAGAAACAGAAGATGTTCCTGAAGTAACTAGCAAAGAGGAGCAGAGAACGGAGAAGATGCATAAGGCTGAACTTACCAGAAGACAGATGGAAGGTCATCATACAGCTGACTTAGCAGCATTGAGGATATTTATTATTGTTCACAAAAGTCACAGCCATTGTGATCTATAAACAGAGACCTGGATAGTAGACTGGCTCACCTTCCTAGTGATAGAAGTCCTCAGTCAGCTCCTGCACTGATCCCCTGGATTTCAAGGATGCCAAGGGGTCAAGCCCTCTAGAGAAAAAAGTAGTTTTCATTGAGCACATGAGTACAAATCAGTAAGATTTGACTGAACACCAGGTAAATTCAAATACTATTGTCCATATTTCACTGTGCAAGAGGTCGAGGCATCCAAATGAGCCCATCATTTTTCTATTACACTCTGCGCTTAACACATGCTTCACTGTTCCAAACGGATTCCAAGAAGAAAAAGAAATACTTAGTTCCAATGTTGGATCTGTCAGTAACAAAGGACTCCTTCTGATTTACCTTCATCTGATGCTTTTGAACCAAAAGCCAGTAGCAGATAACATATTTAAGAGATTAGAGCTGCGCTGGTAGACAGTTCCACAATACGCAATTGTAAACCGCTTCTTCATAGTACCTGGTGACCCATTTGCAACACGAAACCATTGTCTGTTCCTTTCCTGGAAACCACAGAGCACTAGCCTTGCAAGGCCTTACAAGTTTAAACAGTGTCACCGCAGAGGATTGTGTTCAGCCGTGGCACCTGGGGGACGATTGCCACATGGCCAGGGGCAGGAGGACTGACAGTGTTGCCCTAATCAACCAGCAACAGCTGGAGCAGGAGAAATTTGTAAGAAAAAAGATTTGAAAGACGATTGTTTTGAAGGCAAGAAGCTACCTACGCTTTAAGCTACTGTCACATCAGGTTTCCCCTCCAGCACTCACTTCATCGTGGAGAACTGTGATAGCTATTCAGCTGCAGACCTGAGGCTTGGGATGGAAGGACAAGAGGGATTATTTAACCAGAAATCTCCCACGTCTCTTTGGTAGTTTAAACACGTATTCTACCAAACAGCTCTCCTTCCCTTGCTTCTAATTTGAGAAGGGCTTCACCTGCCTTAGAGCACCATTAGCCCTGTTTTACAGGTAGGAAACAGAAGACCATCGTCGATGAAGTGACTCAGTCTGGAGCGTTTTTACAGCTGCTTTGTGCTGCTGACGTACAACTGGAAGTAGTTGCCTGTTGGGAATTACATCCTTTTTTTTTCCCTTTGTCTATCTATTTTCCTACCATGATTTACACTTACTATCTCATAGTTCTCAGCTTTCCTGGAATAAATTCCAGCTCACAGATTCTTCTGTCCAGAAAACTCTTTAAGAGTTGCTATTAAGAAACAGGGGTGGACACACCATGAAGTTCATATTCACCAAAGTTCTGTTCTTACGGAGCTTTTTGTACTAAGACATTGCCCAGTAACTCAATCAGCAGGGCAATTTTCAGAAATTAATTTACCTACCACAGACTAGAGTCCTCAGTGTCATCCCTTGGCTGTACAGCTTCTGCAGCACACAGTAGAGCAGATCTTGTAATTAATTATTTGCACTCACACAGGTCAATGCAAAGGCTTTATATTTTTAAACAGAGACTTAAGTCACAATTTCTTTTCATGTATGCTCTTGTTTCAATGCTGGAGAATAAACTGTCAGTACTGGACAGTGCATTTGTTTCTAGATTGAAACTGCTTATTGACTTCAATGCAGCTGTAAAGATTTATGCCAACTAATGACCTAGCTGAGTTGGATTCGAAGTGACAGGATTTTAACAAAATCTGACATTATCCTGGCAAGCCAAGAATCAGCTCCACTGACAGTTTTTGCAACAGAGAAGGGAAAGTGAGCTTTCAAATGTATTCTGCATACACCACCTCCTGGACGCCCTGGGAACATCTCCACTTCCCAAGCCTGAACACATGGGACAGTTTCTGAACAAAGCCTCGACTTCCAGAAGTTAGGCTGTGAAATTTCATCTGTTAAAATTTGAAATTCATGTGCTTCACTGTGAATAATTTTATTTTTTTTCGTCTCCCTCTGCACCCATAAATATTCAATAGTTAGTTAGTTTTCAAAAACTCTTGCAGATAAGCAGGGAAAGCCCATGAACAGAGTTCTATGTTGTTTGTTGGTTTGTTTGTTGTTTTTTTTTTAATTTGTTTTTGTTCTTTTTCCCCTGAAACTTTGCTTAGAACTAGCAATTTCATTACTTTTATCAGTGGGTCATGAGAAATCTATTAGCAGCTAGATGACCACTTAAATGTAGTGGTTGCATAAGGCAAGATAAAATGCTGTTGCTTCATACACCAAAGACAGAAGACTTATTGCAAAACAGCAGATCTCTAAAAGTATGTCAGTTCTTCACAGTAGAACAGACCACTTAATGCTACACTTCTCCAGCGATTAGCAACTGAAACTGAACAGTTTTTCAAGATTCTGCAGCTGTTCCCTGGCAGAGATTGTGCTGGCACTAACAGCAATTCTGATGATGTACGAGATGTCTATTAAACACTACACTTGGTGTTGTATCGGGTAACCAGCACTATTGTGAGGCAAAGCAACTGAAACCTTTACATAATAATTTTTCCTCAGAAGTTGTTGTAAAAGTTAGGAAAGTGTTTTCAGCCCCCTTTCTATACCCTACTAAAATGAAAAAGCAGTATTATAGGTGGTGGTAAAAGCTGAATCCGTCGTAATTCTGCATCTGTCACTGCAGGGTGCAGTCACTAGTGCTGCACTTCACTGTTTACTGTGTTGTCCTTTTCTGATTTCCCTCAAAGAATAATTCATGGAGTTGAATTTTGGAAAGGAGAGGCTAACTAAATGAATGACAAAATCATTTTAATAATTGGAGATGCCAACTAGAAATGAACTTCCTGAAGCATTTTTCCTCCAGCCAGCTGTCAAGACGCACAGAATAGTCTTGAGTCAGATTCAATGAGACAGTTAGTGTATCCCATCGATCAAGTACTGGGAAAGCATTTCCTAGATTTCAGTCACTTATGGGTTCGTTGCTTATAGAAAATAACCATAATTTCACTTTCTCAATAGTTGCTCTGTTTAGACCTTCCTTGTTTCTTCACAGCTCCCAGCAATCTCAAAATCCATAGGATCAAAAGGCAATATCATATTGCTGGCATTTTTGGAGCTGAGACCATGTTTCACTGTATTTGTATTCTGAACACTTGGGTTTCCTACACACTGCAAAAATACACAACAACCAAGTGTGATGCAAACCTGAAAATGATAGTAGACATAACAACAGGGAACCAAGGAGGGAAAAGTCTTTGAGCCAGATCTTCTAGCTTTGCAGCACTGAAAGGTCATATGGAAGCCAGAACCTGCTAGAAAGACTTCAAAACCCAACAGCCCAACTTTGGAGTGTCTCAAAATTAACTGCTGGCAGCACCTCATGCATTTCCAGTTTTAAATCCCATCTTGCATAGGATATTTCTTTGCCTGAGTCTTTTCAAGTCTGAGTCTAGGTGTTCTCAGCCTAGCTGATAGCACTGAATGCAATGGCTCTGGATTACATAAACTGGAATGTGCCAAGTAATGCAAAATCCCTGACATTTAGGACTGTATTTTCCTGTTTCTGCTCCTGTGGTTTTATCACATTGGTATTTTCATGCATAATTGACACTCCGAGCTATAGATGTATGCACATGCCCAATTCTTCTCAACATCTTCTCAAATAAAACAAGTTCTCCACTTCCCACTCAGCAGATGTTTTAACAACAGAAAACCAAGGAGATCTAGAAGTAAAGTGCCAAGCCAAGGGAACTGGTAGCTGCAGTATTTATTTGCTTTTGGCAGTAGGCAGCAGAAACATCAGGTAGCACAATGCTATACAAAGGACAGAAGATTGTAAGAAGTCCCAAAGCTTTTCCTGGAACTGGCAGAAAAGTTGGATGTTCTGTAGAGCTCTTGACTTTCCTTAAACACTACAAGACCTCCCTGTCACAGTGCTCAAGTGACCTGAGAACCATTTCACCTCTTCGACGCTTGAAGGCATTAACGTTACTCTGTGGTTTCTAACACAGGGTAAGAAAACATTAGCCCTTGTTTGTTTTCTTACTTGTACGTTTTCTCAAACAGTGAGACTTGTTCTTGCAAATACTGGCACAGCTCATGCATCCCACAGTAGATAACTGTCCTTAGAGGTCACAGAGACAGCACTAGTACTCCAATTCCAGAAAGCATGCCCACTTTAAAAGTTCTTTAGCCTTTCTTCTGCACCTTCATCCTGCACTTCCCAGCAGCATCTCTTAGTTCTCTCTCCCAAGACCTCTGTCATCACAGAAGGTGGGTCATCTTCCTGAACCATCTGTCCCTGATCTATGCAGCAAGATCCTCTCATCTTGGCATTCCACAGCCCTGCACCTGTGAAGCCAGAGTACCGATTCCAGATGACAGGTGCTCAGCCCTCTCTGGCACTACATCCCTCTGCTGCAAGGGCTCTCATGACCACCTCTTGAGTTTGCCTCGCGTACTAACTCAGATCCAAACGAAAGGTCACTGTGTGTCTCACAACTTCATGTGCAACAGCTTTCTCACAGTAGACTGGAAAGATGGTTCTAAAAATTTGGGATGCACCTTAAGCAGTATGGCCATTCACGGTATACACCAGTGCTTCAGATGCAAAACTCAGTTTACTAATATGAAATCCCTGATCTCCAGTATTTGAGCTGAAAAAATGATATTGTTAGCTGCTAGAGCCTTATCATTTTTTGGGAGAGCCACTAACCAGCAACACTAAATAGCTTTTTAACCCCTGAAAAACGCTGACTTTTAACTACTCCATTGATATGTTCATATACCCACTGTTCCATTGCCCGGGCCGTTGGCGCTCCCCTCCTCTCCCACTGGGCAGCTCAGCCAGCACAGTTTGCAGTTCGTTTGGTGCTGCGGTGGCCTTGCTAGCTCACATGCAAAAGGCTGGTTACTTGCTAAACACTAACGAGTCCCACATGCAGCAGCAGTGCTTGGCTCCCGTGCAGTGCATGGCAGAGGCTGCTCAGGAGTACAGAGTTAGCTTACTGGCTGAGGAGCATATATATTCAGGAACGATGATCCTTTGGAAAAAATGAGTGATTCCCTTTGCTCCCAGGTCTTCAAAAGGGAGCTCTGGCAGTTAAAGAGACGGATAAAGAGAGATATATCATCTGTACCCGTAACTATCTTTACATCTTATTCAATGATTTGTCAAGCCAGGACTTCATTGTCCTCTGAAAGCCTCTCTAAGTCAAAACAAGCCCTGTTCTTTCAATTTCTTACAGCCATAGATGTCTGATTTTGGAGGGACCTTGAAAGGTTATCTAAGCTGAGCACCAAGAAAGCTCATGTCTGGAGATGGATCTGCAGCTATTGGATTCATTTATTTTTAATCACACTCAAATCACCAGCAAATTTCCAGGTGCTCTACAGATACAAAAAGTGTCAACAGTTCCTAGTGCCCATTGCCTGCTTTGTGATGGTTATTCACCTTTCACACTGAGCTTTGAATGAAAAAACACAGTAAAGTATACATAGAAATGTAGTCGCCACATCCTAGAAATGTCTCTAATTTGGACAGTTATTTTCTCTCAATTAGACAGTTTGTATATTTGCTGTAAAAAAGCAAGTAACTGTCTCCTTCAAATCACCAGTTAAAAAAAAATACGTAATCCATTCTTGATTCTTTAAATTGTGATTCTTCAAATGCTGATTTTTCAGAGTTCATGATTTCTCTGAAGCTCTAGGCAGACTCTTTCAGTATAGGACTCTTATAAGAAACACAAAAGAAATAGAGCATGAGAAACAGAAAAGAGAAATACAAAAAGACATAACCAATAAGGCAAGGCTCACAGGAAGACTGTGACATTTACCTATCCTGTTGGGACACAGGTATTTGTGGTTTCCGTCTTTTCACAGAATCTTCCCAGGAGAGGACTACAAAAAGTGAGAAAGCAGCAGTGACAGCTGATGAGTCTTGTTTCCATCCTGAAGTTTTTATCTTCTGTTGAAGCAAGCAACCCTTAGCAGTCTCAGTAGATTAGCAGGGAAGGTATTGCAGGTAGTACATTATCTGCTTTTGGCAGCATTTTGCGTTGTTAATCCACTATTCATGTAGCTGCAAGCAAACCTTTTCCTCATGTGGATAGCAGCAGTAAGAAGAAAATAGAAATCCTAAAAGACAGAGGATTAAAACCTGATTAATATTTATCCTTCATAAAAGGAGTCAAGAGTCATCAAATACAAAGTTGCAGACACATAATTATGCTGAAGAAAAAGCACAGATTACCAGAAGCAGGAAGAACATAGGATGCAAAGGATCACTACATAACTTCCCTACATAGACTTTCCAAGACTTCCCACCAGACATATGGTGTTGCTAGAGACAGAATATTAAGCCAGATGGACTTTTGATCTCATACATATTCAAACATTGTCATTATTTGTGGTGAAATTTGACAACGTGCCCAAAGCAAAGCAAAGCATGGACAGTCCTCAATAAAGCATTTGGGACAGAAAATTGCATGGAAGTGCAGTTTACTCGCTTTTTTTGTACTAGCCTTTCTCATAGAGGTTTAAATATTTAGCTAGATGTAGACATTGTTGATAGTCTGAGTGAGGGATACCTTCCAGTGAGGTCAGGTATCAGTCTTTATCTGCAGATCAGATGTTGCTCTGCAGTTGGCATTGCTAGGTGGGCCACAAATACCACAACGAACACCAACTTGACTTGGAAGGTGGTAGTATGGTTCAGTGTTGATACTCAGTGGTTTTTTTGCTCTCTTCACAGAAGCTGCCAAGAAATAAACCCCCTCAAAATAGTATGGACTGTGGTGACTAGCTTCTTAAGACAGAGCACATGGACCCCACTCGAAGCTCATTCTTTAAGAAGTCATCTGCAATATCTTATAGAATCATAGAATCATAGAATCATAGAATCATAGAATCATAGAACAGTTAGGGTTGGAAGGGACCTCAAAGATCATCTAGTTCCAACCCGCCTGCCATGGGCAGGGACACAGTCCCTGAGAGTCTAGTCTTGAGACTAGACCTAGATTTGCGTTCACAGCGTTGTGCTAGAAGTTTCCATGATGTATTGTCACAGCACCACTCTCTGTTATTTATGTTTTCTGGCACTTGAATGCTGCTTCCACACTTCCAGGCAAGAACATTTCCCTCTGCGCCCACAGTCCTTCTGGCACAGTATGCACTATGGCCAGCTCCGGGTGGAGGCACGCCCAGCATTGTTTGTCCCATGATCATTCAGACCAGAACACCTCAAAAAACATGCCAAGACTCCCTCCATGCCCACAGTCTTGCATTTACCCACAAGTCTTATTCCTGGATTGCAACACAGGAACCAGATCAATGTAAAAAAGCACCTGCTCATTTTCTAGATAAAAATTACCAGAAATACAGTATATTCATAGCTGCCAGGACATCAAAATGCCATCTAAAAGACCTTTTTCTGTTCTTTTTGAGATTGAACTAGATGGCTGGGTGGAGAATGGATTGAGAGCAGCCCTGAGGAGAAAGACTTGGTGGTGTTGGTTCACAAGAAGTTCAACATGATCCAGCAATGTGTGCTTGCAGCCCAGAAAGCCAACTGTATTGTGGGCTGCATCAAAAGACGTGTGGCCAGCAGGTCGAGGGAGGTGATTCTCCCCCTCTGCTCTTATGAGACTCCGCCTGGAGTTGCCCAGAGCAGTTGTGGATGCCCCCTCCCTGGAAGTGTTCGAGGCCAGGTTGGATGAGGCTTTGAGCAATGCAATCTGGGAGAACATGTCCTTGGCCATGGCAGGGGGGTTGGAACTAGATGATCGTTAAGGTCCCTTCCAACCCAAACCCTTCTATGATTCTATGACTGTGCATTTAGAGCCTACCTCTATTATTCTTAAAAAAGTTAGGAATATTCTTTTATCATCATTGAAGAGAAGAGTGTGAAAGGTCTTTTGTATGGCTTTGTATTGCCATACACTCGGTTTTACACAGATGATAATGCAGAGAGCCAGATGGTCTGCCAGGACGCCTCTTTGCTTGGTCTTTGTAAAGCAGAGCATGGCAATGGTGAGATCATCTTTGCAAGCTGCTGTAAAGACCATGAGCTTCCTGGGAAGCAAATAGAGCATGACTACTTCAGCCTTAGCTTTATTTGGCTTCCTGTGCTCTGAAAGTTTGACCTTTTAGAGGCTTGTACATTGCTGAGGGCTTTCCAATTAGTATGGTCTTGGCAACACTCGGCCATCTCAAGGAAGTGCTTGGCATGGTAGAGGACACTGCCTGACACCTCCACTGCAATCTGAGAATTTCTCCATGAGTCATTAAACGCTCCAAAGACAAACAGGGTACTTTAGAAACAGAGGTCTGTGAAACTTGTAAACGTGCAAACTACTTGGGGCTTTAATACAGAACGTAAAGCCAGTTGTGAAAAGGAAAGGACACAGAACTGCAAAAATTGTATGTGTTTATCCCAGTAATCAAGCTAACAGCTTGTGCTATGCTGAGGGGTATTATTCCTCCTTCTCACTGCCAGGGGAGAGAGACTTTTTGGTGTCCACAACACTTCAGTCCTTAGTTTCTCTATGAAGAATGGCAGCAAAGACAGCAGTGGTCGTGGTATGGTGTCTGGGCTTCTAGAAATGAAATAGGACTATCCTTCTGCAGAAGGCTAAATGTCATCCTTAAGGAGTCAATAAAAGACATTCTACCAAAACAAATCCACACTGTGGGTCCTTCACTGGCTACCTGGAGCCCCAGAAAGTAGATCCTAGCAAGCCTAGAGGCTTCTCATGACACTGCCTGAAATGTTGACTGGTTTAAAGACAAATAATACAACTAAGCACCTAGATTTGGGGTTCAGGTGTCTCAAGGGAAATGTTTTTCACATATGAAGAAAATTCTGAGGGTACACAAACAAGTTAATCAGTCACCTGGTAAGTGTTTTCAAATTTTTTCTGTGATGTGGAAAGCTGACTGCAGGAAAACATCAGAGGCAAGTCTATGAATGCTGAGAATTTCTGACAAACTGCTCACACATAAGACCAAGATACAGACATGAAGGAGACAAATGACTCTGCTAATCTGTCATTTCATTTCCTCAGCTCCATCACCCTTCCCAAGGGTTTCGGTTTGGAACCGTGCGAGAAAGCAGCGCAGAAGACTATGTGAGGCAAAGCTTCCCAGAGATGCATGAGTACATGCGACGGTACAATGTCCCTGCAACCCCGGATGGAGTAGCATATCTAAAGTGAGCCTCTGCCTGCAAGGGTAGATCTGGTCCCTCGATCAGAATGCATGGCAGTGAAATGGTGATGAGTTTCCCACTTTCAGTGTCACTTATCCAACAAAACAGTCTTAGAAGAGAGTCTGGCAGATAGAGAAGAAAGCACGTAATCACCTGGAGGGAATGATACTTGGAGATAAAGCTAGTGTAGCACCAGCTGGAGTGTTTCCAGGGGAAGCAGTGCTTCACACTAACTGCTAGGGTGCCATCAAGCATGGGCAACATAGAAATCCTGGCAGGTTTCTGTGCCTGGGAGCCCTTCATCAGGCAGTGAGAAACATTCAGAAAAAAACATCACAGTCAAAGCAAAAGCTGCAAGCAAGGTTCCTCAGCATTTTCTGTGTGCTGGGAGGAGAGAAGGTTCTCAGAAAGAAACCTTAAAGCATTTATCATTAAAATGAATAGAAGAAGCATTAGACTGGCAAAAAGTAATAAATACCAAGTCTCCTTGCTTTAGGGAATCATAGCGTCACTGTGTTTCAGAGACATTTCTGCCTAATAATCTGGGGTCACACAGTTGATTCACTTTGCCAGGAAACAGGAGAGGTGATAATAAGCCTGAAATAATTCATTCATTTTACACATAGAAGTTGCATAAGAGATGGCCTGAGAATTTTCATCAGAAGTTGTTTCCTGTTTACATGTATTTTCCCAGACCCATTCTAACGATAATTAAGATACAGGGCAGTTCCTTTGGGTTAAACTGGAATCAATCCTTTGAAATCAAAGAAGTAATGTAGCTTCACATCAGGAGGACACCTGGACCTTTAAAGTGACAACAGTGAAGGGTGCAGTCCCTGGATCAGATGAGAACAGGCATTGGAACTGTTCTTTTATATCATCATTTTATGCAAGCGCGCTGTTCATAAATGATTATGTTATTAACATTCAGTCCTCTGTGTTAATGAAGATTGAACATCATAGAAAAAAGTTGATCTGAGTGAAGGAAACTAATTTACCTCGTATTCAAGGAAAAAGGAGGAGAAACACCTTTGTACGAGTTATCCTCCTGCATGTTTGCTTTAATGAGAAACCAAGACGGCGCAAGTATTGTAGCAATTTTTTTTTTCCAATGAAGCTTTGTGCTACCTTTCAATTGGTCGAAGTCTAACATACTGTAGTATTTTCTGTCTTTCAGATCAGTAGTACTTCATGGGAGCAAAATAAGTCCTACCCCCACTGTCCTGCTCTAGATGCACCAAGTTTGTATTTCATGCACAATTCCTTTCTTCAAAATATAAATTGATTTTATGATTAAAAAAGCAGTCCCTGGTCTCTGTTTTCATTCAGTAATCTTCCAGAGAACTGTACAGATAAATGTTCAGTGAGCATCACTGAGTCTTAAGACTGTGCAGTGATTCTGTTTCTGACTTTGGTGTTGAATACAGGCATGATCCAGAGAAACTCGATGCCTTCATCATGGATAAAGCACTCTTAGATTATGAAGTATCAATAGATGCTGACTGCAAGCTTCTAACTGTGGGAAAGCCCTTTGCCATTGAAGGTAATAATCAGTTTTATAATATACTGCTCTTTTTCTTATGTGTTGCATTTGCTCTATTGTGATTTGGTATTCTCAATGAAAGTATGCAGGTGAAGCTGTGGACCTCTTGAAGATTATGGTAAAATTCTCAGTGATTAAGCAGAACCACCCTTTTTTGTGGTTTTTGAACTTTCAGGTCACTTGTATCATCTGTTGCCATGCTCTATATAGGAATTATTCAAAGTGCTGAGATGGTCCATCTCCAAACAAGTAGGAGACACCATCTACTTCACTGCTCACAATGAAATAAAGTAGCTCCTGAAATCAGGGTTGGTTTTTTTAGGCTGTCATTACACATGTTCAAAACTCGGTGGAATATGTTCAAAATGCTGTTCTACAGTTTCACTTTCATCTGAAGCAGATAAATACTGTTCCCATTTGAAAGGTCAGTTTATGATTCCTGCTCAATTGAAGCTAAAGAAGGAAGCCTGCCCTGGTACCAGCCTGCCCTGGTACGCAGTCTCCTGCAGCCCTGGTGTATTAGCAAGGACAGACCAGATGGCAGCTTGGAAGCAAAGGTTGTCTGAAGCTGCCCCCATCACGGGTGAGCCCATTAGCAGCTATTAGACTTCAGGAATCACTTCTGAGATAGATGGCCAATGAAAATGATTGAAGGTCCCTCTTTCCTCCCCTCCAAGGGCAATCACTCTGGCTGCTCCCATTGCACATTAAAACAAACTCCTTCAGAAATGTTCAAACCTGGTTGAGGAAGGCAGTGTGCTAAATGAAGGCCAGAGAAAACTGAGCATTTTAATCATTTCAGCTACAAGTCACCAGCACTAGACATTTTGTAGAATGCTGCTTTTTGCTCTCCCTCATCAGTGTCTCCCATTTTAATTCACACCAGAGACCTCAAAGCAATCTATTTTCTTCTTTTCTTTTTGTTATCGCGGAGGATAGGTGCACAGAAAGCTGTTCGGGCTGTAGTAGGATTTGTGTGGGTGCAGCTGCATGTTTCACCATGTGCGTGCAACCTGATAAATCATCCATTTCAGAAAGGTCAGCTCTGCTGAAGTAAACCGTCAGCTTCCACAACTTCTAATCGAGTAAAGCAAATTTCAATACAGGAAAAAAACAATAAACCCCAAGCCATATGTTTTTACATAACAGGATTTCATATCACCTAATTATGAAACACTTAAATATGCTGAAAATGTGGTATTCATGAACCCTAGCTATGCCTTCTCTGAAACCATTCCTTCAATGTTAGCAAATATATTCAGGTGGAAATACAGGCACAATGTACAAAAATCAGCAGCAAGGGAGACTGTTGTGTTGTGGATGTGCATATCACCACATCACTCTGCATCCTTTACCAGCAAGCCACTGTGATGGCAAATATACCACTCATACATTTATGGATATTTTTTTCTTTCTTCCTATGTTGTTTGTTTTTTTTTAAGGAGACAGTCTGAAATTCTGAATTCTGAACTGAAAAACAAAAATCCATAGTGGACTAGAAAGGAATCTCTGCAGGCAATTGGCAGGACATCTCTGCATGCAACTGCATGTCTTCCAGGCATGAATTGTATTTGTTTTTCTAAAGTCAAAACCCAGATTCTGCAAATTGAAAGACGTATTCGGAGTTACTGAATCCATTTTCACTTACACTAAGTCCTTTACCAGCACTTTAACGTGCAACACAGTGGCTAAAAGTTGTATTTATTACTATCTGGTGGTCCACATCACTGCCAGAGCAAAACTGCACAAGTGGAAAACATAGCCCCTGGGCTTTAGATTGCTATGTGACAGCAATACAGACTGGTCCCACATACATTTACAAGCACACAGCTTCTCATCTGAAAATACATAGGAAGAAAAGAAAACACCTGACATCACAGTCACATCCACTGATCTAAAAATGTGAAAGGGTCACAGAATGGTTTACTTGACATTAAGGTCCTTCTTTTTGCATTTCTAAAACAAGGTAAAAAAGAAGAACTCATGGCAAGGGCGTGCACAAGACTGTGTTTCTAGAGATAAGACACATTTATTCATTTATCTGTACCTCCATCTTAAGCTTTTGAACCTCAAATTTACATATTACTTTTGTGGCCTTAGTGATTTTGAACTTACATATCCCGTTTGTATTAGGCTATTTTATTTTGCACAGCAAAAAGTCTTGTCTCAGCATTTTCAGTCTACAGTGAGCCAGCATGCAGGTTTGAGCTGGCTTGCTGAAACAGAGTGCCTCCTTTATCTGCCACACTGGTAGTTGATAACTGAAATTAACATTCTTTAGCAAAAAGCAAACAAGTTAGAGAGATCTAGATGATTGTACTGATTTTCCTTCTAGGATATGGTATTGGTCTTCCCCCCAACTCTCCGCTCACCTCAAACATCTCTGAACTGATAAGCCAGTACAAGTCCCACGGTTTCATGGATGTTCTGCATGACAAATGGTACAAGGTTGTTCCGTGTGGGAAAAGAAGCTTTGCTGTCACGGAGGTAAGCGATGAACTTGGGTCACATAAATGAGGATTTGCTAAAGTTGCCCATTATTTCTCCTCATTCACAGTGTGCAGTAGATACACGCACATGACAGAGATGGGCTGCAGCTGAAGGGAAGCATTAGGCTTCAAAAGCAAGAGATGCTAAGCCCAGCAGCGTTCAGATCAGAGCACAAGAAAAACATCAGTAAGACCATGCTGTGAAGTTAGGCATGCAGTGCATGAATCAGAGATCACTTCTGGAGATAAACAGGGCATGTAACGTAGCAGTAAAAAAAGTGGTCTGGCGCAACAAATCTGTCTGACTCCACTCAATTATGTGTGTCACCATCTACAGGATCTCCCAGTGATTCTGGACCATCTCACACGGGAGTGATAGCTAAAATAGCTAACACAGAGACCAATAAGAGAAAAAGAAGCAGAGAGGGTGGGAATTTAGCACCCCAAATTTCTAATATAACCCTGACTACTTCCTAACATGAGTGGCAGCTACTTGTACCAAAGATAGGACTTCAGCCTAGAAATGGTCCACTAAGATATCATGCTAAAAACAGAAGAGAAGTAGGTCTCACATGTAAGTAGAACTGCAGGAAATGGAAGTAAATCTCCATGGTCTTACATCTGGGTATCAATTCAGAGAAGTTGTGCCAGCTCATGGCAGCTGAAGATGTAGACCATTATTTATGAGAAAAAGACTCATCAGAATGACAGTTCTTTGTCAACTTCCCTAGACTGCCAAGTGAAAAAAGTACTGAGGAATCAAAAGATCCAGCATGCCTGAAGCCTTAACCATACACTTTTAGCTCAAGGTGTTCCAAAAGACGTAGGTTATGTGTTCTCACTGGAACAAAACACATTGGCTAAAAGTATGTTATTTCCTCCTCAGAGCATTCAGCCAAATATCGAACCGACCCTATGTGTTTCTTAAGGAAGTGGTAGATTGCCATTCTTCCCTAAAAGACAAGACCAGTTTCCTAGGGCCCTGACTCCTGCCCTTCAGTGATCAGCTGAGCCTCTTGTCTGCAAACCTCTCACTGCTGACTAAATCACTAGAAAAATTGCATTTTTTAGAGATTAGACAAAAACTTAATTTGATTGCTTTAATACGTAGGTTGTTCAGATATTTCTGCCTCTCATCACATTTTTAGCTTTTTCATTACGATTGTGTCAATATGAAATAAATTACATTTTAACATCGGATATTCATAGAAAAATTCAATTTCTTTTTATTCAACTGTTGAATTCAATTTTTTCTTTTTTTGTATGATTAATTTAACATAAGAAATCACATTTAAACAAAAGTGTATATTCACTGCTATTTCTTATCTAGCTTATCTGAAGATTATGTTATCATCTAACAAGACAGGTATCTGGGGAACTTTCTTTTTAATGTAGCCAACATATCTGTTCCTAACAAGCGCTTCATTCAATGACCTCTTGCTACTCTACATTTTAATACTATCTTTTGAATTAAATCTTAGGAAAATTACCAGATGGTAATGGTATTAATTACCACAACTATCTTAAAACTGAAAACTCTAATAGCAAAGTCAAACTTACCTTCTTAGTAATTCCCCAGTGATGAGACATAAGGATCTTCCTCTGGTCATCAGAGTCTTACTCCAGTAGCTGTATTCAGGGCTGTATTCTCTTTATTCTTAGAGAGTCAATACTAAACGTCTTCCAGTTAAGAAATACAGTTTTATTTCGTACTGTTTTTCTCCCAGAATATATATTTACTCCTTTAGGCCAATGGTCTTTAGAGTGGGGTGCGTGCAGCCTCTGGGGATTTAAGAGATGATCCACTGGGTTGTAGGAAGAAAATGTTAGAACTTCAGTAATATGTATATATATTTAAAAATAAATTATAAATAAATATACATATATGGGAGTGCATATCAAAAAGTTACTGACAGAGGTACACAGTCAAAAGAAGTTTGGAGACCACTGCTCTAAGCCTTACGATCTCAAGACTGTCTCTAGAAACAGGAACTTTTTTTTCTGGCGTAGCTAATACAGTAATAGAGAAGATAAGCCCTGGCTGCGCAAACCAAAGAAGGCATATTATAAAACCAATTGGATTGGTCTTTTTGTGAGGAAAAGCAAACATGAGCAAAGATAGAATAACCCTTGCATTCAAACTGGAGGGAAAAAAATCTGATAGGCAGCGTGTCATTTTTACAATTACTCTTCTGAAAGCCCTTTGCAATTTAAAAATACAAGGAAAGACCATACCACTTTCCTGCACAGATATTGCTAGTACATTATCTCTGAGGCAAACCCAGTTCTTTTGCTTCCCTGGATTTTCATTAGTTCCTTCGTGTTCAGTGATGAAATACTGAGAGTCCTTGGTTTCCAGGTAAGCCTTAAACTTCTTTGTGTTTGTGGCATGAAAAATCTATGACATGGTTTAATTCAAAGATTCCTCAAGGCCTGCCAACAAAGGGAGAGGGAGTGGGGAAAAGCTGCTGCAGTCTGAAAAGTAAATTATGATTTTGTCACATGAATAGTCCATGGCATTCTTTTTTTCTCAGTGTTGAATAGCAGAGGGTCACAGCTGGAAGACATGCTCTCCTTTAAAGTAATTCAGTCTTTTGAGGGTAACCTCCATGTGATGATCAGAAAGGAAGGCAGGTCCAGCTGCTCTGGGGCTGGTTATCTGACTATAGTCCTTATTTGATCTTCAGTTGTGCTAACCTAACATGCATTACAGAGGCCAATGTCCAGAAATCTGGTTCAGGTGACTGAACTGAAGGACTCTAAAAAGTCAGTCAAAGACTTTGTCTTTGAGCAAATCTTCATTGCCTCATGCAATCAGAAAGAGCAAGCAGAAACAAAAAGACACTTGTAAGTCTGTGCTGTTGCGTGTTAAGCTCTGCTAAGCCCAGACCTTCCTTTTTCTAAATTCTTCTGCTTCTACAGCATTTCCCGTGAGCATCCCCTCGTCTTCATCCGCTCCTCTTGGCCAAGAACTTGCAGAGTTTAGAACTTGCAGTTTCACAGCTGGGACAAATTTACTAAACTAAACAGGGCCAAGCAGCGGATACTCTCTAAACCATAGCTTCCCCATCATTACATCAAGAAGCATGGGAGTTATTCCTGGTCTTTATGTCAGTTTGTATCCTTTACTCCTGTACAGCCCAGAAATCTCTGTTATTTAACTCCTTACAGTCAGTAACAGTAACATTCAACAGATTCATTGAAGTGTGGACAATGTTCAGCACAGAAGCAGATAATTCATTTTCAGAAAAGGCTCAGCTTCCAAGTGGGTAGTCATTCACATGGATTATATACCAAAGACCCAGCAATTGCCTTTTGATAGTTGGAGTAAGACTTTGTGTTTTTCTACCTCTTTTTGATAAATTTGATCTGTGGCACACTACACCTGTTGACCAATAGTAATGACCAAAAATGGGAATATACGTAGGTGGAATACTGATCAGTATAGCCTCTAAAGGGGTGAAATATCCATCTTTGGTTTTTGTCATCACCTCTTTAGGCTGTACTTGATCATTATCCACTTGTCACTTCTGCCCACTGAGGTCAAATTTTCTTTAGTTTTGTTTTGAGATTCATCTTCCTCATCATTTTTTTCTAATCTTACATTGGGAAATTACATTTTGTGTGGCAGACCTCACTGCTAGCTCTTTCCGTCTCTCTCTTTTTGGCAGCACTTTGCTCATTCTAAATTGCAATTGAAAACAAAGTTGTCTTGGAAAGGCATGATCCATTCTGGGGCTGGAAAATTTGCAGCGACTGCTCAAACTGAGAAACTAAATAAAGCTGAGTTTGAAAGTGCAGAGCTCACTGGGCTCGACCTGCTCTTTTATATGAACCTTTTCAGCAAAAGCACTTGCCCAAGGCATCTTACTCATCTTACTCTGGCGCCACTGGATCATTGACAGGGTATCCAGCTAACTCAGACTTGGAATGAGTGAGTGAATTGCTGCAGCGAATTGCATCTTACCCTCTCCACCACGAGCAGTTGTTGGTAGCAGTGGCTGTTGACACTGATTGCTAGTCACTAGCAATATCGCTTGAGTACTCTTGATTTAAAATTGTCACACTCTGGTCTCAAAGGAATTTCTTTGTTGCAAATTTGCTAAGTCCCTACTTAGGGCAGAGCATAGTGCAGGAGGGAAGTGGGGTTGGCAGAGTTACATTTGCATATATTACATCTGGACATAATCAAGTGTCATTCGTTTTCAATTCGCATACAATACAATTAACCCTTCCTCTCCCTTACTGTTACTCTCATTAATGCCACTTTAGCAGGAGCTGAGCTCCTAAGACGTTCCCCTCCAGCACATTCCCCTCCACCTAGACTCAGGAGAGACTGCAAATTCTTTCTTTCTGTGGCATTTTTGGGAACTAAAATACAGCGAACTGGCAGCTTTGCAACTTTCTGCTCATGGCAGTGAAACAGCTATGGCGCTGTGGCAGAAGGCAGGGTGGGCAGCCTGAAGAGGCAAGTTGTTTGTCCATTAGCAGTGGTTTTGATGGTTCAAACAGGCAGCAATGATGAGGGTAGGGTGGTTAGGAGATGAGCTGGCACACCGCCGTTTCTCAAGACAGTGTGAAAGAGAAGGGCCCCTCCTGGTCCAGAAATAGCCAGGCTTTGGGAAAAGCTAACTGCATACAGACTGTTTCGTAGCTTTTAAGCTACATTTTCAGAAATGTTACTGTTGAAACTGTATCTTCTATTTCACTTGAAAGGCTTGTGTCTTCTCCATTCACAAGTGTCAGAGGACAACTGAAGCTCTAGAACTTAGAGACTGGTTTGCACATAGGCTGGCAGTTCAATCAGATAACAACCAATATATGGAATAAAAAAATTATATATTATAACGTAACAGTATCCCAGATATTAATATCAACAACTTAACTGATGCTTCACACAAACAGAGGCTAACCTGACATTTACAATAACAGTATATGCAAGCACACAAATGACACCACCCCAAAATGGCCCCATTACTGCAGACCCACCGCTTTCTACAGGTGGTGACTCTGGAGAAGGCATAGTGCCATGCACCTCCTGACAGTGCCTAGGAAGAGGTCCGTGCTGCTAATGGCAGGGGTCAGTTGTTGACCGTGGGCTTCCATCTGATCCAGAGCAGGCACACAGTGCAGACAGAGTCCTTTTATCCTCTCTTCTTCTCTCATCAGTGGTGGGATCCACTGATGGCTCTTCTCTGGAGCCTTTGAAGGAACTTGCTCAAACTTGACGTGCCATGGCTTGTGCCTGAATTGGTGATCTTTGGCCTTGGCACCACCCGGGATGCACAACCAGACAATGCCTCATTCATCTTTCCATGATTTTATCCAGTTGTCATCCAGCAAATCGTGCCTTTCTGCTCTGAGTTTTGCCTAGTTTCCGTAAAGGTCAACAGTTAGTTTCCTTTTTTGTTATACCAATCACCTGACAACTCCACAGTCATTTTTCTAGCCATTACCTTGAAGCTGTGGTTTATGTGCTTGTCTCTGGTGCACTGCTAGTGTCAAGGGAAGGCCAAGCAGACCACAAAGGGAACAAACTGCCCTGTGCTCATCAATAAAAGCCACCTGTCAGTCACCTTTCACCGTACCTTGTTACCAGTGCATGAAAAACAAACACAAAGAACAGGAACAAAGATTTTGCTGCCAAGAGAATTTGCTTAGTCTGCACGTACGCTGTCTGGGGAGGATAGCTGGTCCTTGCTCACTGGAGGACTGGGAACGTTATGCAGAAGCGTGTCACAAAATGACAGATGTTGTATTGTAAAGGGGTCATCTTCCTGTGGGAAGAGGCAGTGGCATCTGGACTTGCCTTGAGGAGAAAAATAGTTTCTACAATGGTCCTGGAGAAAAGAGTGTATTAAGTACTGTAAGAGTTAGGAGAAGCATGTTTTGAGTCTCCTGGAAATGAGTAACAGATTTAGATTCACCTGTCGAAACTGAAAAAAACAAAACAGTTCACTATCTGAGGAGAGAAAACTGTTATTCCCAATTCACCAGCCTGTAATATTGCAGAAGTAAACATCTTCTCGGTACCTATTTCGGATGATATGCATATTGTTGTTCTTCCCACTAGGAACAGGGCTTGGATAATGGATGAAAGAAAGAGATTTATTACAGAAGGAATCATAGAATCATAGAATGGTTAGGGCTGGAAGGGACCTTCAAAGGTCATCTAGTCCAACCCCCCTGCAAGGAACAGGGATATCTCCAACTAGATCAGGTTGCTCAGGGCCTTGTCCAACCTGGCCTTGAACGTCTCCAGGGATGGAGCATCCACCACCTCTCTGGGCAACCTGTTCCAGTGTTCTACAACTCTCATGGTAAAAAATTTTTTCCTAATATCCAACCTGAATCTACCTCCCTCTATTTTAAAACCATTACCCCTTGTCCTATCACAACAGGCCCTCCTGAACAGCCTCTCCCCATCTTTCCTGTAGGCCCCCTTGAGGTACTGGAAGACCGCTATAAGGTCACCCCGGAGCCTCCTCTTCTCCAGGCTGAACAGCCCCAACTCTTTCAGCCTGTCCTCATAGGAAAGGTGCTCCAGCCCTCTTATCATCTTCGTGGCCCTCCTCTGGACCCTCTCCAACTGGTCCATGTCCTTCTTATGTTGGGGGCTCCAGAACTAGACGCAGTACTCCAGGTGAGGTCTCACGAAAAGGAAGTATTTTTCAAGATCTGTGCAAAAATACTCACAACAAGAGGGGAAAGGAACGTCTTGCTAACGTGAGACAGTGATTTGCAGTATCTTAAAATTTGGCACTTGAAACCCTAAAGCTAGAGTTACCGGTCTTTGCTAAGGATAATCTCCCTGAAGTGATTAAATATATACTACTTCAATGCTGCCACTTCTTTGAGAGCACAGAAAGCCATAAGGCCAAATAATAAATAAGTAACAGTCTCTGCAGCTACAAGAAATGCCACAATTTTGAGACAGGGACAGGTTTTAATACTGTTTAGTTACCTAAATACAAGCATCAGCATCAGTAGGATTTTGAAATCCTACTGAGATGCCCTAATCAGTTTAGAAATCTGCCCTTCATATCCATTTATCTCTAGTAAAGCTGGAAATAATTCTTTCTTCGCAGAGGTGCTGCAAAATTTAACTTCCTGATCTCAGCAAAGTGTTTTAAAATCCTTGCAAGGAAAATGCTTCTGAAAAGGATAGATTATTATAGCTAATACACACATGATATCCCTATTTAGTGTTTGGGTTGAGCAGTGTGTAGCACCAATACCTGTGCTGTGCTGCCAACCTGCAAAGTATCCACAAAAATGTTCAGAGATTTCTAATTAGTAAAAGCTGGGCCACGGGCATATTTGATGGCTTATTCACTGCTCTCAGTACAACCGGGGAGGGTAAATAAAGCATCTACAGTCTCTTGTAGTAGGGAGTAAGCAAGAGTTTTGCCCATGAAATCTAATAATGAAATCAGAGTACTGTTTTTGTCTCTGCGCCCCCCTTCAAAGAGAATGCAAATATCAAACTCTCTTCTTTACATCCCCTTCCTTCTCTTCAAGGCCCAGAGAAAAAGCATATAACTACAGAGGAGACACCAGGAAATGTTTAGGTAGGAATTGCAGATACGGGTTGATAAATCAGAATAGTCTCTCCAAGGATATATAAAAAAAGCAGATACCTCCACTTCTGGTTTTGTATTTGTTGGTTTTCAGAAACTGCCAATTTCCCAACTTGCAAGTGGCAAATAACTTAGAGGCTGTTGCCAGTGTAGCACTTAGCACCCGTTAGCTGTAGTCATCACAGGATTGACTATGGTTGCTTACTGCTTCAGAACTGCCACATGAACATAATTGAGTTCCTTCTCCTAAAGTGCAGGGAGCTACCTCCTGAATTTATGTTTACAAAGTTGGAGCAAGGACTGTATTTTTATCCTGGGTTAACAGAGATTACACCACGTTATGGGCTTTTATTCCTTTAAAGAAAAAAAATACAAGATATTGCAGTAGAGAAAGTCATCAGTTGGTTTTCTATTGCCAGCAAAGACTTAACACAAACACACCCCCCTGACCTCTATCACTTCAGCAGAGAAGAAAGCAGTGATACAGAGAATCCAGTTTATTGCTGCTCTTTCGAAATATATTCTATATATGCACCTACAAATACATACACAAACTATGAAATAAGTAGTAGAGCTTGCTGCTCTGATTCTGATCAACATGAAGCTACGAAAATGAGAGGTGCCTCTATTAGATGGTTTCCTTCATTATTTAACATCTGTGTGTCTACAGTAATTATGAACAGCTGATAAATTGCCTTTTAACAGTGGTATGTAAATGTGCTGATATTGCTATAAATAATCACTCCATACACTGCAAGACACACTGCCAATTATTTCTCCCCTACCTCGTTTCTCCACTTAATTTAGTCTCAAAAATCTCCCTTTACTGTGCAGCCTTTATCAGGCAGCTCTTTCAATGCATTTTCTTCTTTATTGCTAGATGAAATATTATTGATGCTTTGTTTTGGCATTTCTTTTCCTAGGAAAAGATGTCTTGTTTGGGACAATTTCAAAAGCTATCCATTACAAGTGAAAAATGCATCCGAGATGCCAGGGCTGGATTTTCTTTCACTTGTTTCAAGGGAAGGTAGAAAACTATTCTGCAGAGCTGACAGGACAGTAAGCCAGACCCTCATCAGCATAAATCAGAGCAGCTTTACTGAAGACAGGATGTTATTTTTCATGTAAGGAGCGGGCCAAGTGTTCTCTCTGCAGCAGTACTGGAGTGGCATCAAACACCGACCTCGGGCTGGAGGAGACAACTCACACATCCAGGAATCCCCACTGCAATTGCCACTGTGTCTCTTTTTATCATTGTTGTTTTCAATGGCTAGAGTTTTATCATACTCCATTAAACCCAGTTCCTATTCTCAGAGTAACATAAATGCTCCCTACCATTCAGCAACCTAACACCAGCAGATCAGGCCTCCTTAGTGATCTCCCCTGCCTTTGGGAACTTCTGCATTACTTCTCAAGTCACTAAGCAGAAAGACCTTCAGTCAGCTGATTCACTGGTTCCTGCCACCAAGGCAGTTTATGGAAATGCCCACCATAGACTTATTTGGTATGACACCAAACGGCCGTAGCTTGGGAGCATAGGTCTGTTCTTCAGTTGACTGAGCAAATCTATTTCTTTTTAATTATTATTCTGTTTCTCATTTCATTTATTCTTATATTTATTGTTAACTCTACATCTCTAAGGAAGGTGTTTCATACTTGGCCTTGAACATCTTTTTTGGGAAGCAAGTGATTTGCATTAACGCTTCTTGGAGAATTGGCAAAAGCACATTTAACCGGTAGGTTCAGCTACTATGGGTAGCAATCTTTTTGCTTCTTAAAGATACTTACATGTGCTGAATTCAGAGATGGGCCATACTGACGTCTTAGCTCTAAAGATGTCAGAGAAAAAGGTCAGATGTGGGACTTCATTCTGCTTTTATGCTACCTGGGAAAAGTTCGGCTTCAATGCTAATTAAAAGGAACAGGCCAGGTAACATAGACCTTCAGTCAAACACTTCAGGTTTTGAGTAGTTTAAGGCATTACCACTTGGGATTTTTGTGTCATCCTCCTGCTCCCCTAACTGGAAGGACAAAGTATGGGACAATAGGCTATTGCCAACAAGAAATTCTGATGCTGAGAGGGAAGCTTTGCTTTAGGTTGAACTGATGCACCCTCAGCATCAGAAGACCCTCACGCCAAGACTCTTGACGCCCTTCTACTCCAAAATCACTCTAGTGTGATTTTCCAGTTTTCTTTCCAGGCTGCAGTAAGTTTCTTTAGAAATTGCTTTTACACTCCTATTATACCCTTCAACACCCTTCAAGTGTTTGTTCATTGGTACAAAGATTCTCTTTCCAAAAATTCTGCTCAGTGCAGTTGAGAGCAAGCAGGTTGATTTTGGAAGAGAATCCCTGAAATAGGAGTTCATCGCTAGTGCCACATGCAAAAGTTCTCACTCTGCTAGATTGCTGAAGCTCTGTTCTTGTTAAAAATCTGTGAAATGCTATCTCATATCATTTTGTTTTAAAGAACAGAAATCAAGTATGAAAACTAGATGACAGAAATATTGCTCACAGTTGCCCAACAAAAGTACACAATGGGATTTCCAAGCCTTCAACTTCAATGGACTCATCGTTAATCGACTCTTTGGCTTAAAATGACCTCATAACAAGATTTTTCAAACATTGTGATTTATCTTTCAACAAAATCCAGTTTCTTTTTGGGGTTACACAGCTATAGTCATAACAAAGCACAATCCCTACCACCACCCACCCACCAAACTAACAGCAAACTGAAGGAACACATAGGTCAATTATCCAAGGTGATAGCATCCCAGGTACTGTCTCCTGAGACACAACCCTTCTCAAGCAATTTTCTGCTCCTTTTCTTCCTGAAATGGGGAATAACATTCTTTAATAGAAAGGCACGAGTAGAACATGTATTCTGGGAAATATTTCCAAAGTAGTGTGTGGGCAGTAATTATTAGCAAGAGTTTTTAGTTATTGATAAACTTATAACTGAGTTATGAAGGCATGAGAATAAAGGTACTAAGATCATACGTAACATGAAACCTGATCCACCCATTGGCATGCAGGTGTTTGTAGTACAGATTGATGCTGTACATGCTTTCTTGGTCTTCAAACATATTTAATGTCAATAAGAGACTCAAGTCAATTAAAGGCTTCCTAGTCTACATGAAAAGGGTGGGGCATCAGAACAAGGTGAGAGTGTTCCTGTTTTCCATAATTGCAGTTGGGATTCCTAACAAACATAGTTTCAGTCCTATTAATGTAGGGAGTGGAGAAGTGCTATGTTTGTGTTAATACTTCAAAATATTTTCTCCATGACCTTCCGTCAAGGATAAAGCACAAAGAGAGGAAGTTAATGATCAGTTCTCAGAAAATATGAACAGTTGATCTTAGCTCACTGCTGATGAAGGACTTGCTCTGCAGTTCATTGACTGCATTCTGTCACGCAGTATTTGCTTTTAAAAATGCAAAGCCACCACAAATACTAGATTCTTGTACGTATTCAACAGTGAATCTCATTAGGGAAGCAGCAGAAGGAAAAAATCTCCTTTAGCTGATTCTTATTCCTATGACAGGTCCTTTTCTCTGACTGAACACCAAGGTTCCTGCAGCCCAGAAAGGCTTTGTTGTGAACGGTATCCAGACTGTTCTGCAATATTCACTGTTTATTCAGTTGCACCACACTTCCAAATGAGAAAACAGAAGCATCTGTTAAAATACAGTAACAGCCCACTTCATTAACTTCCCTTTTTGATTTTATTCACAGACACTGCAAATGGGCATCAAGCATTTTTCTGGGCTCTTTGTGATGTTGTGCATTGGGTTTGGCTTGTCCATTCTCACTACCATTGGGGAACACATCGTGTACAGACTGGTCCTACCACGAATCAAGAAGAAATCCAAGATGAAGTACTGGCTTCATACAAGTCAGGTACATATTCAAAAGTAAACCTGTGGAAGTCATGTGGTGGATTAAGAAAGCCTGGACAAGAACAAGGTATAAAAGGTTGTTAAGAACACTGATGATTGGCATTGGAAGCGTGACAGCAGCTTCTGGAATTTGAAGAGGCTTACTTAACGATGGAATGAGAAGCACAGAGGAAACAGTTCAAATATTGACGATCGCAAAGCCTACAGAAGGGACCTTTCCATTTGCACTTGCAACCTTGCAACTCTTTTGGACTCTAGAAGCAACAGTGTTGTTATCCTGAACTGCCTAACCAGAACATTTTATCTCACTGCTAGGGGTTCCCAGACATTTGATGCATGCAGGAAAAGCTGGGTAACTTCCTTCATTATTCTAGGGAAAATAATGGAAGAAAATTGCTCTAGGTGTTTGCTGTAAAGGAAGAGGTTACTTTGCAGCAAAGGGCACAAAAAAGAGAAGAGCTTCTATTGCTTTAAGCAGCACAGTGAAAAAGATCTTTTAGAAACTAATGAAGTTTGTCAAGATCCACTTTTTTTCTGAGGAATTCTAACACCAAGGATTGTTTGCAAACTATGTATCAACCTTTCAGATTGGCCTTCCTTGGGAAACTAAGTGAAAATAAATCTGTTGTAATGACAAAGCATAGACATTGCTTGTATCCTTGAGCATGCAAAATAATTCATGCTCAAGTCCATCACACAAAGCCCAAATTGTTTACCTATTTATGGAGCTATTCTTAATCTTGCTTTTACTAATTTATTTTCTTCTTTCCCTCTAGAGATTACATCGTGCTCTGAACAGTTCATTTATTGAGGACAAACGCCAGCCTAAGACAAAACGAGTAGAAAAGAGGTAGGAAGTTCTGCATGCTTTAAAAGAAGAACTACAAAAATTACTTTGAAATTAAATATGTTGTGTCTGGATACCTACTTATGGATCTAATACATCCCAAAGATAATAGAACAAAAAGAAAAGGAAACAAGATAGAAGTGACAAGAGAGGGAGGCAGAAATGAATTCGTTATTTCCAATAAAAGGTATTAAATCTAGAAATTTTGTTCTTTCATGATTTCAAATACAGCTAATAAAAGCACTCCCATGCTAAAGACAGGTTTTGCAGGTTTTTAAGTCTGCTGCCCTAGATTTTAGGTAATTAATTAATCACAGACTAAAGCGCTGGCTGATAACTAAGGCCCTATGAGATAGCTTCACAATGAATGAGATATCAGGCAGCATATATGTTAGAGTAACTCAAAACTATTAGTGTACTTTTTGAAAACACAAGTAGCAGTATTGCTTTTCTACAGGTATATTCAGCCACAAACTATAGAAAATAAATGTCTTCCAGGCTGTTCCTAGATATTTGGCATGACTGAAACCCACATATGTAAATATATGTTGTGATTAGTTTGTCATTCTTGCACTAATGGCAGCAAATATAAGAAGTAAACATCTGTAAGCTTCTAGACTGCCTATATACAAACGAGTACATAAAAGCACATGCAATCTATTTCGTCTATTCATTCCTTCATCTTGTTGCCCCATTAAACCTCATAGAGTGGCACCTCCTTGCACACAGCAACTCCTCACTTTTAATCTTTGAACAGCAGTACCAGGACCTGACTGGTGCAAAACATTTCCTCCTTCCTCTCCAGGGGGAGACTATTCCAGAGGAGAGGGCTCTCTGTATCTTCAATGATACAAAAAGCACCAGCTGAATTATTTGCCAAATATTGAGCAGTGCAAAAATTTCCTAACACAAGGACATGGCCATAAGCCTAACAGAGAAGGGCTTAGAAAAAGACCCACACAAACACTCTTTAAACATTGAGAGTGAATATGTGCTGCTGCCCAAAAACTTCTGCCCACACAGCAGCCAGCCCACGTGTGCACACCTGCACACCCACCCACCGTCCTTGCTTGTCGCATGGTCTGAGCTGCTGTTTGCACAGTTATGGTGACTTTAACTCAAGACACCTAGTTAAACGGTGCCCAGCTTGTCATGAATACTGATGTAGCATGGTACAACCCAGGGCTCTCAAACCAATTGTATTATTACACTTTCTTTTATTGCTGCTGGGGTGTGTGGAATCATTAAAAATACCAAGATACAGAAAAGAGGTGGAAAGAATTTGTATTATGCTACCGTAATTCCCCTCAGGGAAGAAAATCTGCTGTTTTTTTCAGGTCATAACTTTCCAAAAACTAGGAGAGCTGCTTGGCATCAGTAGCCAAATCGTAAAAGGTTTCATTTACTTGATGAAACTTGAGTGTTAACTGTGGACTCTGGTGTTTGTTAAAACCATCTGCCCAGACCTCTAGATAAAAGCACCACCACCAGCAGAAGCTATGTCAGTTACTAACACTTATGAAAAAGCTGTATTTTGATTTGTGAGAGGAAAGAAAAATGTATCAGAAATTATGGATTAATGATATGGCACTGAGAAGTATTTACAAAGCAAAGGGCTGCACCTTCTCTGAGACGTGTACTTCTGCTCCATGGCAAGTTGGTCGCACTGACTGCTCAGGACCCTGGGGACCATGGACTCTACAGAGCTGCACAGCAGCAAAACAGCTTTGGGCCCCACTGCCCCTTGTCAGTAGTTCTGCTCTTTGCTAGGTGGCCTTTTATGTCTAGACCACTGTGTGTGCAAATGCAGCATGGTGGTCTTCTGCTCTTGGCCCTGGAAATGCTTTGCCAGTTTCTGCTTGCTCAGGCTAATCCTATTCCCTGTCTGGAAAGTGCTTAGAGGTACTTGTTTGTTTTCATCTCTTCAGAGAATTAACATAATTGCATCACAAAACACACATCCAGTTTAACACAAGAGTGTTCCTGTCTTTTATTTTGAAGTATGAGAAAATCACTGATCTACACAAAAATAAACAACTCCACATACACATCCCTGCTAGGGATCCATAAGCCCTCCGGAGCATGACCCAGGCTGGGGTTGCCACTCCTGCCTAAAGCCTCCCCTCCTTCCTCTCTGCCATCCCATCTTTTTGAAAACGCTCCTGATCGCTAACTCCGCTGAAGAAATTTCCACTTTCCAACTTCCTTCTCTGCAGGCAGGTGAGAAAAGTACCTACTCCCAGCTCCGGACTCCTCTAAACAGCAATCCCAGTCCTGAAACATTAATCCTTTTCCCTAACCTGCCAATTGGTAGCTCACACTAATACGCATTTTGTCCAAGGATACCCACAGAAGACCTCTATGATGGAGCAGTTTTAAGAGCAACTACTTCAGAGTTTCAACCTCAGTTTATAAAATGAATGCACACAGATTTATCTAAAAGGTAAAGCAGGTAGGAAAGCCAAGCTTCTCTTCCAGAACAGCAAACTCTGGGCTTCCTTATGTTCCAGTTGGAAAGCAGAGGCCACGGAGTGCTCCTCTATTTGGGAAGAAACACTGGGCAACACTCTGATTTGGGAGGGCTGCAGATTGAAGTTCCCAAGAAAGAGAGAGAAGATTCCCTGGAATCAAAATATTTTTGAAAGACCTTTCTGCAGGAAAACATTGAAGCATTTTAAAAAGTTCCCAAATGGGAATTTCTCCACCCCCCTCCCCGCCCCCCCCCGAAGACTCCAAATTCTATTTATTTTGTCAGAAAGCTCATGTTTGTACACTGCAAGGTTTGGGTACACCACAGCACTGTGTCCATCCCCCAAAGCACAAGCAGCTACACAACAAGACTTCAAAAGGCACGCCATCCCCTGCATCTCTCCACACCAACTCCAGGCAGCGTCTTTCCTCCTCCATGGTAGCAAAGGCCCAAGCTAGCACAGAGTACTAACACACAAAGGACTAATGCTGTAATGAACTTAGCACATTGCAACCACAAAAGCTTTCAGAAGGCTTTGCAGGAGGACTCACATTTTCCTGAGCTGGAATTGAGAGGACTGATGTCAAAACTAACAAAAATAGTTTTGGGGAAGATGAATTTTAGGGTTCTGTTCTAGTTTCTGCTATGGTTTAATCACAAAAATTTGGCCGTTTGCGTTGATGATTTGTGCTTCTTAAGACAAAAAATTCCAAGGATAAAGGAATAATATCCCTACGTAATTTGTAACAGTAGCAGCATGTTTTCCAGTAGGGTGGCTCACAGGGGAGGGTTGCATACACACAAGAGCAGGCTGTGATTTTGTATTAACTCTCACATCTCTTTTCAGGTCCCATGTAGGGAACAGCCAGCATTCTGTGTGGAATACAGCCAATCTGGGCAACTGTCACCGGAAAAAATATATCTGCACGAATGAAGGGCAAAACGAGGTGACGATCCGACAGCACCAAGACATCCCTCTGCCCCAGGTGAGGGGGGAGACTCCGGCTTCTTTAACGACCAACGGGAAAGCAGAGTCCCTCAATATTGCCAGGACCTCAGTGATGCAAGAGCTTACAGAGCTGGAGAAACAGATTGAAATCATTAAGAAGGAGCTGCAACTCGCCATGGACAGGAAATCAGAGCTGGAAGAGTATCAGAGGACAAACAGGACTGCAGAGCCCTAGGCCAGCACACCTGGGCCCTTTCCCCTTTTCTTCCTTTCTCCCCTTCCTCTGCAAAGTTTGTAACACACTTTTGTAATGCCAGAAAGAGGTGCAAAAATAAAGCAGGCAATACGCTCTTCATGAGAGCAGAATTGCAGCAGCCCACAGCCACTGCCACCCCGCTGAGTCCTCCTCCTTTCATAACAAGTTTCTCATTCTCCTGGCAAACATCAGCCATTCCCAAGGGACTGGAGAAACAAGGAACATCCGAACAGTGAGAGTTCCTGGTTCCTCCACTTGACAGTACAGTGAGTTTACCCACTTTTTTAGGCCTTTCTGTGCATTATTTGAAAAAAAAAAAAAGAAAAAAAAAAGAAGGAAATTTGAATTGCTGATCAGAAGCATGTCCCTTGTTGGTACATTTTTGTTGCGATATCTATGGGTCTAGTCTCCCTTCATCCTAAGGCCCCTGATGGTTGCCTCATTACGCCAGGTGCTAGTTCTGCGTTGGCAATCCCTTTCCTCCTGTCACAGGCTGTGGTTTCATCAAGACAGATTCTTGGTGGCAATCCCAGTGCACACCATTCCCTCAGCTCTGTCAGCACAAACGCAGATGTGGCTGCTCTGTGACTGTGATAAAGAAACTCACCCAGCTTAAAAATAACTTGGCAAAAAACAAACCACCACCTCTGTGTGCTTCTGAGCCCAAGTTTGGCTTCCACTCCCACCCAGAGAGAAGCCACGCAAACAGCTGCACTGGCTGATGCATGGGGATGGGTTCATGGTGGCACAGAGCAAGGGTGAGGGGAGGAGAGGTGGCAGTACTGTAAATCAATATTTGCTGCCAAAGGTGAGGTATTTACCAATGTGACACTACTCCCTTAATATTATCTGTCTTCAGTTGACAGTAAGGTTCTTTCTCACAGCCAAAGTGACATAAAGGGGCTCTGGTCCATGATTTATTCTAACACCAAGCTCTCACCAAAGTCCAAGGGAGTCACCAAAGCCTCCCTGGGGATCAGGGCTCACTGTGAAGGAAGATGAGAGCTGCAGTTTCAAAGGCAAAGTACTGAATGGAGCTCTCTACCACCTGGATGATGAGTAGAGGGGAAGGAAGAGTAAGCTGTTCAGCATCGAATAAATACTGCATCAACCCAACTGGCTGTGTTATTTAAACAGGATTTCTCTGAATTTTTAAACAACATTTCCCAATACATCCCATATTACAGAGAAACTGAACATTTGTAACACTATCAGAATTTTCCAACTCTGGTCTCCCAGATACATCACCAAAGTAATTTTTACCTTCTCTGTATCTCCAGCCACCTGCATGAATGTTGCCAGGGGTGATGTTCTCACCAAGCATGGTGTAAAGGCTACAGGGAGATCTAAAACTATTTTTAGGTTTGAAAAAGGCATTCTACCTTTTTGCACCTTCACCCTTTGAAAAACACTCGCAAACGAAAAGCTCTGCAGGGACCACCAAAAGCTGACAGCAGCGATACTCAGGCTAACAAGCCTCATCAAGAGGAGTTCATATTCTATTCCCTGCTCAGTCCTTGGCCTCTGCTTTTAGACAGCAAGTGTGTCTGCTTCTTCCAATAGAGTCAATACCACAGGACATAAAATTAATTAGGATGTAAAACAGGAATGTGGGATCCAGAGCCTTGCACATCAGCTACATCTGAAAGACCTAGGCTGTCCCATCTTTCCTTGCTCCTCTCAAGCTAAATGTCTAGGGGCGAATCACTTACATTACTTTTGTTGCCTGCTCTTACCCTCCCTCCCTCATTTAGATAATCAGGTTTTTAGGAGGAGCTTTTTATTGGTGTAGCATCCCGTACCTCACAACCTCCATCATCCATTTGGTTAGAACAGATGAACACTGCTCTTTTCATTATTATGAGACAAACACTAGGAAAGAAGTGTTTCAGCCCAATTTTATCAGTATGTTTATCAACAGTTTGCTATGTCCTTATTGCTACATGCATGAGCCCAGAAAATTTAAAAAAAAAAAGTAATTGAGAATGGTAACAATTTGAAACAAAAATGTGTGGTTTAGTTCAAATCAAACACCCAATCTTTCAACAAAGCACTCTTCATTTAAAAAAAAAAAAAAAGAAATTCAGTGAAAAATGTCAACCAACTAATAATTAATGTTAAGCAAAAGTCTGTATTTCTGGTGAGTGCCTTAGAAGCTACTCCCATGTCAAAGGCAGAAGAGGGCTTGCTCCAAATTACTGCAGCACCAACTAGAAGCCTTTTGGGAGAAGGTCCAAGTTACGGTTGCCTACCAGAGAAACAATTGGCGTGTTACTTTCTTATTCAGCTATTGCTCCAGTATGATCCCATAGGAGATAAAGATTGCCATAACTTTCTGTGGGATAGTATCACACGCATGTCAATGCCTGCAGTCTGCATAAGCGGGGGGAGGTCTGGCTATGACAAGAAACACTGGAGACTGTCGATGATTCTGGCCTGTCCATATTGTTGGGCCTCATGTTTGATTCCTCCCTCCTCAGATCAAAGGAGGAACTTAAAATTCCTCATGGATTTCATCCTGTCTGGATTCTACAGTGCCCTGGACACATCTAGCATCATAAAGCCCACAGGGGAGAAAGCACAAGAGATCATTGCTTACCAGCAGGTCACAGCCAGCAGACTGGAAACACCGCACTACCCTTAGGACTAGCTTGATCTTATGGGAGAGGAGCGCAGGAGATTTACAGGACGGAAGTCAGTCAAACACGTTTCCAATTTCAGTTATCACAAGAAAAAAATAACTTCAGCTGACAGATATGAAGGACAACAGATGGGTTCTGGATGAAGGAACAACACAGGTGATGACTCTCCTGCTTGACACAGGGTCACGCTACTGACATCAACTGGCCTGGGCTAGTCCCGAGATTCTTATATCGTGTACAAGACAGGTAGCAAGAAGAAAAATCAAAGAAGATTACCACTGCAGCTTTATTTTAGCTTGACCCATCTGCTATTTTGGATTAAAAAAAAAAAAATCCCCCAAACCAAAAATCAAAATGAAAAAACCACACGCCAAAAAAACCCAACCCAAAAACCTACCTTATACTTCCAGTTCATCATTCCACATTAATTTATTCTGCCCATGACACGCAATTCTCATATTTATAGGCTGCCTTTTGATAACAATGCTCTTCCAAAACCCTGCTGATTAAGCATAAAGATTTAAGCTAAAGTCTTGCAAAGCCACTCCTCTTCAGATATAAACAAATACATACATAAAAAAAATACATGTGCACACACATTGTCAAGGCTAGAGAGGCTTTTTCTTCGTTTACACTTAACTACTGTGGCTGAGACACTAGACAGATTTTTTTGATAACACTTGTCATCCCTTGCCTTCTTTTACCCTAAAATACTTCTAGTCCTGATAAACTTTTAATTATTTCCTCTAATTCTGGTACGTAGAAAGAGATCATCTAAAATTTGCACTGTCTCTCAATGTTTAAATTATAAGCACAGAATGAAATCCAGCCACTTTCAAAGTGAGCTTCAAGGATTTCCTGAGGTTAAAATAGAATTTTAAAATAAGAAAATACTTTTTTCTTGGTGAGGAAAGAAAATAGGAGTTTCCAAACCTCATCTGTGAAACAAACCCAGACTGTTTCAAGTGTTTGTTTCCTACCATGGCCAGAGCAAAAGCAACACTGACAGTACACACATAGGTTTCAAGCTTGATTTCCAGTAGGAAGGTGATGTGACTTAATGACTGGGAAAGGATAAAGGGGCTTTGCACCTCTTCAAGGACTGTTTAATTCAGATTGTCATTCGCAGCTGTAAAATGAAGTCTGCCATTAGAGCAAAGCTGTTGGAACATCCAGTTTGTTGGTGACCCAGGTCCTGGTTTTGATGAACAAGCATTTGCACCACAAAATCTACCATCAGCATTAGTCTTCCTCATGCACCGTTTTCTCCAACTTGATGTCACAAACTGTAATCCAGGCAGCAACTTCCAGTGAAAGCAGAGAGGGTTCTGCTTTCATTCCTTCTACACGTACTGTAACAAAACTTCAGCCATACCACAAACTCTCAGCGTCCCAGCTTCCCCTTGCAAAAATAAAGTCATGTGTTCCTTCTTGCTTTTCAGGATTCGTAATAATTTACAAAGTTTGATTCATATTTTAGGAATGTTTTCAGAAAGATAAAAAATAATAACGCATACCATAAGGCCGTCTGCGATTAATTGCTTTAACTTTACTATTGTTTATGTTATTTCCTACAGGGAATACAGGAAGGTAACACAGATTTTATAATTCAGGGAAGGGACACAGGAGACAAACCTCTGACAGTTGCACCTTCCAAGAAAATTAAGTTTACAGGAAAAACACTATACCCTACGAAGGAATGTTGTAAATAAATGACTTCACGTTTTGATTTTAGGAGCAAGTAGAGCCTTGCACTACAGGGAGCATAGAGACTATAATCTATCCTTTCACAAAATTCCCAGCGGCCATGACAAAATGACTGCATAAATAATCGAGCATCTTGGCCCTTCTGTTGTGTCAGGAATAAGTTAGTGAAGATACAGCCAAAAGAAGGACGGTTGTTTTAGTTAACTATTTTTTGCAAACAGAGGAAGGAAGAAATTAATCTCTCTACTTCAGAAACTTAAAGCTTGTGAAAAATGTTTCCAACAACTGGACAAAGGACAGAAGCACACATAGATACTACATGAGACAAGAAAAACAGAAAAATAACCCAGGCAATAGCTTTTATTAGATTTTGTGCATTACAAGATTAATCTTTGTGGTAATAGTTGCAACAAAGTAACCCCTACAAATTATCTTCTGGAAACTTAAGGGCAATGACAGCAATGCCTCAACCTAGGGGAAGACATCCACATCAACCATGACTCATCAGTGGAACACTATTTTCAAAGATTCTCCAACATCTTATCTTTCTCCTCTTCTGTTTACTAATGCACCAGCCTTCACAGATTCTTGCCCTGACTCAGGAAGATACATATCTCAGGAGTCACTTCACTGAAGTCTACAGGTGTACCAGATGTACCTGTTCATTCATTATTTGGCCCTTTAACTGGGAAACTACTCACTCAGACACACTACCATACCTTGATGGGATTTAATAATTAACATCCAAAGCAAACTCCTCAAATAAAGGCCTCATTTATCTCTGCTGCACCACAGATACCTTCCAACCCATCAAGGTAACACTTCAGCTAGATGTTCCTAACTTGGCAGTGTGAAAGTGATGGATGAGAAACATCCTCCCAGGCACAAAGAATCCACAAAAACTGAGGGCAAGAATAAAAGAAAAAGGACAAGAAAGGAACCAAGATCCAGAACCTGTTTCTTTCCATACTCTAACCACACTTCCCAGGAGAGACTGCAGATCAGCTGACAGAAGCACTGACTGCCCCAAAGGTAACAATCACTGACAGTGAGGGAGGCTGGGTGGTCAGCGTAAGCGGCAACTTTCCGTCGCTCCAGTAGAAAGAATCAACCGATGTAGATCCTGTGGAAGTCGTTGGCACCAAAGGCAGCGTTGCACTTGGGGCACTTACGCTGCCGGGTGTCATAGCGTGTTTTCACGCACTCAAAACAGAAGACATGAAAACACTTCGTGAGCACAGCATCCTTTTTGCGCATGTTACAGCATGGGCAGGTCAGGCGGGCCTGCAAGACAGAAATATTACAGTGAATGCCCACTGCACTGCACTAGATATGTTAAAAGATGACTGATGCTGAAGGTCCTTCTATTCCTCACAAGGAGAAGGTGGTTTCTTCAATGCATGATAAGTCCACAATGCCAGAGTACAGACAAAAGATGTCAAATACTAAAAACATGACTACAGAGCCTTTTGACTAGAGTTAAAGGGGGAAGTTGATAGAAATAGCTGCTCACCTTGTAATCCTTGATTTCTTCCATCAGTATCTCATCACAGTTGGGAACCATGTCAGGCTTCTTAGTGGTCTCCAGCTTCCTGCGTAACCTAGAAATATCTTCCTGCATAAAAACAAGAGACCAAATAAATGAGCAGTATATTGTCTGTTGCAGAGAACTAGCACCCAGCCAACAGTGCACCTGGCTAAGTCAGTCCACCCATACTCTCATCCCTGATAGTCCAACAGATTTACGACAGATTACATTATCTTCTGGTGTCACATATATTGTCAGTTATCAGTGGACAAAACCCAAAAGAGCCAAGACTTGATGAAGCTGAAATCAAAGTGAAACTGGACCCCCCCAAAAGTAGTGTAGTTGAAACCCACTCCAAGCTCAACATACAAGGAGACAGACATCAAATAAGATAGATCTTGAAGGATTGTACACAAGGTATATACCTCAGCCCTTTTGAAGTTGAACATCTCTTTCTCTCTCGTTACTCTATTTTCCACGATCTCATCCTGGAAGTCATGTAACTTCTTCTGAGCCAGCTCCAACTGGGCTTTCAGATCATCTGCAAGCTGGGCTGCATCCATGGCCTGAAAAAGAAAACCAGCATAGAGGTACCCAACATGGAAAAAGAGTTCTAGTGATTTCTAGTCCCTCTGCCTGGCAATCCAAGACTGCTCACAGAATACTCCTTGGCCTTCTGGAGATTTATTTTTTCAATCTAATTTCGGTACTTCCAAATGGAATAACCAGAAATACTCCCTAAACCTTATTTCAACAGCAAGGTATCTTATTATTAACAAGTTCTAATCATTTAGCTCTAACATTCCTCTTCAGCAGAGCCAACCCGTGTCACACTGCAATGCATGTCACTTAGAAAAATACTTCTAACCACACAATTCTCTTCATGTTCAAGTATTTTCAGCCTTCCACCTTCTACATTTTCTCCATTAAATTGTTTAGGCATTCTAAGGATGAACTAGACAAAACTGCAAGATAAGTGCTTATTTTTTAATAATTTTCTCTCTTGACTAGTTCTCCTATCACTCTCTAACTCTCCCTGCACCAATGAATCTATTGCCCAAGTTCCTTCAATACCACAGATTGTGTTACTAAGCACAAGTGATTGTGCTGAATTCCTCCCATCTCCTCTTCCCCATGATATTTCTGCTTTCCTTCTGTCTGTTTCAATTGCATTCCTGTACTTCTACTAAAGATTTAACAACACAGGCAGCACTGACCATGAGACTTAGTCCTACTTTACTTGTAACAGACCTACTATATTGATCATACACATTTGTTAAAGGTCTTAACATTGCCCAGTCATATTTTCCTTTTAGTTACCTCATCTTTCCTATAAAAGCTTTGACCTCAGTTAACTTCATCTAGCTGCTGCCTCTTCTTTCATGACAGGTTTCCTTTTAAAGGCACTTTACTTCAGCTCCCTAATCAGACTGTTACAGGAACACCTATGACCTCCTTGTCCTTATTCAAAGGAAACATCAGTCTACAATACTTTAATCAGAACTCTCTTTGGGACTCCTCAGCCTTCTGGTATACTAGTCCAAAACCAGGGAATATCAGGTTCCGTAACACCACTGAGAACTAGAAGCCTTCTGTGCTTCCCACAAAGCAACAACTCCATCTTACAATCCAAGAGGAAATCAAGCAATCACTCACCTTGCGTTTGTTCATTTCCAGGGCCTGTGTTCGGAGACCTAGTTCTTTCTCGCCCGTTCCAATACTGCTTTGCAGCAAGTGTTCCTTCTCCTCCAGCTTTCGTACAACCTGCAGCTGGGCATCCACCTTGGAAAGGGAGACAGGAGGTACAGAAGGATTGAAATGCATGTTCTGCAGGTCTTCAGACTTGTCATGAAAGCTGCATGCTTAAACTATCCCTGCCTCCCCATCACCAAGGAGTACCTCTTCAGCTTGCCTTTTTCTCCCTGAACTGACACACTAGCAGTCTTATAGGTGTACCCAGACCTCTCTGGCAAATACTTTGAAACTCAGCAGTCAAATACTCACAACAAACATGTCTTGCTTTTTGGAAGGTGGTTTAGAGAACTGCTGCAAGTGAACAGTTTCACCTTGGTGTAAGCAAATTACTTCCCACTTTCTGTCTCCCTCCTGCTCGCCACAGCAATGAACCTGTAGGACATGTTATACTCATACAGCAGTCTCTGTTTCTTACCAAGACAGGACCCTTTCAAGTCTGATGCAGCATACCTAGGACAATTAGAGAAACATTCCCTTCTGTACTGATTTTGTCAGGGATACAGTTAATTCTCTTCATAGCAGCTCATACGGTGCTACAATTTGTATCTGGGACCAAAACAGCATCAATAACACACTACTGTTTTAGCTATTGCAGAACAGTACTTAACACAGCATCAAGACATTCCGCGTCTCGTGCTGCCTGCCAGCAAGTAGGCTGGGAGTGCACAAGAAGCTGGAATGGGACACAGATGGGACAGCTGACCCAAACTGACCAAAGGGATATTCCATACCATATGATGCTGTGCTCAGCAATAAAAGTTGGTGGAAAGGAAGAAGCAGGGGAATGTTCAGAAATATGGCGTTAGTCTTCCAAAGTAACTGTTATGCATAATGAAGCCCTGCTTTCCTAGAGGCAGCTGAACACCTGCCTGCCATGGGAAGCAGTGAATGAATTCCTTGTTTTGCTTTGCTCGTAAACACAGCTTTCCTTTAACTATTGAACTGTCTTTATCTCAACCCACCACTATTCTCGCTTTTGCCCTTCTGATTCTCTCTCCATCCCGTTATGAGGGAGTGAGCAAGTGGCTGCGTGGAGCTTAGTTGCGTACCAGAGTTAACCCACAACACCTCCACCTTCCCCCATCAGTTCTATTGTCCTCTCTCCTCCTCCCAGGTTACCTGTGTCTTCAGTGTCAAAACTTGGTCTGCCAGCTCCTCCTTCTCCTCTTTCAGCAGCTTATGGATCTGGTTCGACTTGATGCGTTCTGACATCAGCTTGAAATTGGCATCATCCTTCTCCCGCAGCTGCTGCATCAGGCGGATGTTCTGCTCCTGCATGTCTTCAAAGGCTTGGCCTGTGACATCCATTTCTGACAGCAGAGCCTCTTCCTCCTGCAAAAGAATCACAGGCTCTGGCAAAACTGTATCCTGTACATCCTACAATGACCCTGAACATTTTACTCAGAGACACCACATCTAGCACAGACGAAGGAAGATGTCTCAGCATCAGAGAACAGTATCTTCCCAGCAACCAGAAAAAAGTGCTCCCTAGAAGTCTGCACCACAGCAGTGATGCCCTAAATCAGAAAGTGTAGAAAAGAAACAGTCATCTTCATAAGCATTCGTAGACTGTGGCTTGTATGCTGGCAAAAATCAGCTGTGACACAGTCATTGCCAGGGCTGGGTAGAAACCAACTGCAGAAAACATGAGGCAGCCAGCTGAGTAGCTGTCATACATACTAAGCCAAGAATTCTACGGATGGACAACTCGACAACTTCCAACTTGGGGCTGTCAAACTCCTTAAACTCCCTTCGGCCACTTCAACATTAGAGGAGTAAGTGACAGGACAGAACAGATCTGTACTATAAGGAAAAGAATCTGAATTCTAAAAAAGTACATGTTAAGTCACTGGCTTGCCTCTCCCCTGCTGAGGCGGACTTGCTCTCCTATCATTAGATTAAGCTCTTCTTTGTGGAAGAAGGTATGTCACAGTATCATGCGCATGTATTAATTACATGAACTGTGCAGGTAATACTTTTAAAAAGAAATTGCAACCTACTCCCCTAAAGGCTGATCCAGCCATCTCTCCTCTCTGCTCTTCACCTAGGCCACAAACAATTAAACATTCCCCACTACCCCCCACCGTAAGCTTTGTGACACCCTGGTGTTGTGGGGGTTTTTTATCATTGTTGTTTTTTTTGGCTAGTTGGGTTTTTTCCCCTTCCATAAATAGAGACAAAACTGACATCTCTGGCATACACAGAAACAGAAATTCCTTTTCTCACGTAATCTTCCTGGCTGTAACCTGAAGGCAGTTCCTTCCCAGGTGCTTCAGCCAAGACAGAACTCATCAAACTTCTCACCTGCTTCGCCATGGCTAGTTTCTTCTGTAAATACTCAATTTGTTCTTCCACTGCTCGGATCTTGCGGAGGGCATCCTCATCAGCCATCTTTTTACTCTCCTTTTTCTCCTTGTCTTCCAGTTCTTTCACCCTCTGCCTCAGTTCTTCCAACTACAGCAAAGACAAAACAGAAATGACACTAAACTGTTTTTTAAACAACTGGGGGAAGTCTCGCACTCACTAGCCCTTGTCCTTGTGGGTGACTTTAACCTACCGTATGTCTGCTGGAAGTATAACACAGCAGTTAGAAAACAGTCTAGGCAATTCCTGGAGTGTGTGGAGGACAACTTCCTATCACAACTGGTCAGTGAACCGACTAGAGAAGGTGCTCCCCTAGACCTGCTGTTTATGAACAGAGAAGGTCTCGTAGGAGATGTGACGGTTGGAGGACGCCTGGGGCATAGTGACCATGAGATAATAGAATTCTCAATTCTAGGGACAGTTAGAAGGGGGAGCACTAAAACAGCCAAGCTGGACTTTGGGAGAGCTGACTTTGGGCTGTTTAGAAGTCTGGTTGATAGAGTACAGTGAGAGACAGCTCTCAAGGGTAAGGGAGCGCAGGAGGGCTGGTTACTCCTCAAAAAGGAAATTCCAGAGGCACAGGAGCGAGCTGTCCCTGTGTGCTGGAAATCGAGTCGCCGGGGTAGAAAACCAGCTTGGATGACCAAGGAGATTTGGGAACACCTCAAAAGAAAAAGGCATGTCTATAAGTTTTGGAAGAATGGGCAGGGGTCCAGGGAGGATTATAGGGAGGAAGTTAGGGCATGTAGGGAGATAATCAGGGGGGCAAAAGCCCAACTGGAACTTAGACTAGCCTGCTCTGTAAAGGACAACAAAAAGTCCTTCTATAAATACATTAATAACAAAAGGAGGGCTAAAGATTACCTCCAGCCCCTACTGGACACAGCGGGTATGTTAGTCACTAGGGATGAGGACAAGGCTGAGGTCCTTAATGCCAGGTGAGCCGACCTATGGTGTCTGAGGGCAGGGAGGGAGAGCAGATCAAAGCTCCTGTGATCCAAGAGGGATGGGTCAAGAATCTGCTTCGCCAACTGGATGCCCACAAGTCTATGGGGCCTGATGGTGTCCACCCGAGAGTCCTGAGAGAGCTGGCGGATGTCATTGCCAAACCCCTGTCCATTATCTTTGGGCAGTCTTGGCTCACTGGGGAAGTTCCGCTGGACTGGAGGCTGGCGGATGTTACCCCCATTTACAAAAAAGGGCAGAAGGTGGATCCGGGGAACTTCAGGCCTGTCAGTCTGACCTCGGTGACAGGCAAAGTCATGGAACAGGTTGTCTTGAGTGCTATTAATGAGCACATACAGGTTAACCGGGTGATCAGGCCCAGTCAACATGGGTTTATGAAAGGCAGGTCTTGCCAATCAAACCTGATCAACTTCTATGATGGGATGACCTGCCTGCTTGATGAGGGAAGGGCTGTGGATGTAGTTTTCCTTGACCCCAGTAAAGCCTTCGATACAGTATCTCATAGTGTTCTGGTTTCAAAACTGGTAACTGCTGGCCTGGATAGGCACACCCTCCTTTGGGTTAAAAACTGGCTGGATGGCCGGGCCCAAAGAGTGGTGGTAAATGGGGCTAAATCTGGCTGGAGGCCGGTCACCAGTGGGGTTCCCCAGGGCTCAGTGCTGGGTCCAGTTCTGTTTAACATCTTTATCAATGACCTGGATGAGGGGATTGAATGTACCCTCAGTAAATTTGCGGACGACACCAAGCTGGGAGGCTGTGTCGATCTGCTTGAGGGTAGGGAGGCCCTTCAGAGGGATTTGAACAGACTGGATCGTTGGGCTGAGGCCAATGGCATGAGCTTTAATAAGGCCAAGTGCAGAGTCCTTCACTTGGGGTGTAAAAACCCCAAGCATCGCTATAGGCTTGGGGAGGAGTGGCTGGAGAGCTGCCTGGTGGAGAAGGACCTGTGGGTGTTGGTTGACTACCGGCTTGATATGAGCCAGCAGTGTGCCCAGGTGGCCAAAAAGGCCAATGGGATACTGGCATGTATCAAGAATAGTGTGACCAGCAGGAACAGGGAAGTGATCCTGCCCGTGTACTCGGCACTGGTGAGGCCGCACCTGGAATACTGTGTCCAGTTTTGGGCCCCTCACTTTAAGAGAGATATTGAGCTCCTGGAGCGAGTCCAAAGAAGGGCGATCAAACTGGTCAAGGGGCTGGAAAATAAAACTTATGAGGAGCAGCTGACGGAATTGGGGCTGTTTAGCCTGGAGAAGAGGAGGCTGAGGGGAGACCTCATTACGGCCTACAAATACTTGAGAAGGGATGGTGGGGAAGTGGGGGAAGGGCTCTTTACATTAGTGATGCGTGATAGGACAAGAGGAACTGGGTATAAGCTTAGTCAGGGGAGGTTCAGGTTGGATGTTAGGAAGAACTTCTTCTCTGAAAGGGTTGTCAGCCACTGGAATAGGCTGCCCAGGGAGGTGGTTGAGTCCCCATCCTTGGATGTGTTTAAGAAAAGGGTGGATGAACTGCTCAGGAACATGGTTTAATGGGGGATTAGGGACGGTTGGACTGGATGATCTCTAAGGTCTTTTCCAACCTAGAAATTCTATGATTCTAAACACAAGAGTGTGGCCTGAACATTGTTAAGAGCCTGTTTTCCCTACAATTTTCTGAAATATGGCAGAAACTGCCTTTGAAGCATGGGAAAATAACACCCATCTCATCTGGATAAGACAGCGTATTACTGGCAGATGGACCACTAAGATGGGCTGTAGGCCCAAAATCTTGATTTCAAAACCCTTGAAAATTCCATTGCGTCCTTTATCAGAGCAGGAACATTACTATGTGGATGGAGAGCGTCTGCTCTTTTAAGAATGTCTGGTCAAGGCCCCTTTTCAATACAAAAAAGGCTACAAGAGCAGGAGGAAACCATAAACAAAACATACAGAGACACAAACCTGACGGACAAATTATATGAGAGACAGCAATGAGAGCCAAACCTGGTCAGTCACACTAAATGATGACAGCATGCAAGGGTGTGAGAATGCTTATTCCAGCAATGTTATCTGACTGTGGACCCTGCCACTTGGGAAACTAAGGTGGAGGGGGGCGGGGAAGGGGGAAACGAGAAACAAAATATACAGAAACACAGACCTAACAAAACAGACATGGAGACAAAGACAAGAAACAAACCTCCTCCGTCACAATAGCTGATAAGCTACCAAGAAACTACAGGCACCACTTCCAGGAAGATCAACCTGGGCTTTGCAACTGATAAGACTGTAAACCAGGGGTGGATCCTGGATTAAGAGGGCTGTGGGAATTGACAGATCTGTACAAACCCAGGAGGGACGTGCAGGGGAAACAAAAGCAAGGATGAAAAAATTAGCATTCAAGAAGGGTATAAAAGGAGCCGGTCACATGTAAAACGGGACAGTCAGTACACACTTGTCCAGTTGAGCCCTGCACATGGTCACCGCGGCCTCTCCTAACTCCTTCTATGTTCTTGTTAAATATTTTCTTAACTATCTCTGTGTAATCTAATCTGTACCCTACGTGTATGTGTGCTGCATGGAATAAGTTGTAGCTACAGGTGAGACCTGTATGTGAAGAAGGTAAGAGGGCCCAGGATCACAGGGGTACCAGACAGACAGAGGGGCCATGCTGGTACTTGAGAGGTCTGAGAGCGTGTGTGTACTCGTGAACCTAGAGACTCTTGTGCATGTGCCTGCACTATTGAGGTTCTATCTCTACCAGCTGAAGAGGAGGAAGGGGACTTGTCTGTCTACACTTGTGTTTTGTGAGTCCTGTACGCACATGCTGTTGAAGGCAGCACTCAGTCTGCGGCAGTCTGACTGGCCATGGCCGTGTCTTCTGTGTATCTATGTCTCTGGGGCATGTGCTCAGCTTCACTACTGGTTGAATCTGCAACTGAGAAAGTGCGAGCTGTGTCCCTCAGCCTGGGCAAAGGGATCATCCTTTCCCAGAGGAGGACATCCCAAAACCTCCCTGTTCCTCTCCAGACCATTCCAATCTCTCTTATAAATTACGAAGATGAAAAGAGGAAAGATCTCCAGTTTTGAAGACAAAAATACCACAGTTCAGGTGCAGAGCATCCAAAAATAAGTTTTAAGTAACACACTAAAAAGGGAAGAGAAGTGAGATTTACCTCAGCTTTTGCCTTCTTCTCAGCTGCCATCAGCTGCACTTTGTCTCTCTGCTCTTTGGGGGCAGAGCGGTACATATCTAGCAACAGCTTCATCTCCTTCTGGCTCTCCTGGGCCTTCCTGGAGAGAGGGAGGTAGAGAACTGTGAGAACACAGCAGGAACGCTATGCTGTTACATATCCAGCATGAGAGTCAGAGCAATATTCTCTTCATCTCCCACACGGTATGCATATGGAGTCATCCTTGGCTCCTCTTACCCTTGTAACGTGAAAGGAGTTCAGGCTGGAGGCTGAAAAGAAACAAGCTCCAACACATGAGTTGAAAAGCCAAGAGCAGCACCGTGGGGAGGAAACAGGTACCCTAATAGTAAGCATCAAACTACCCATCTCTGCTTTGGTACTGATCCAAGACAAAGGCAACTACTGTGCCCTTTATTAATAACCTGCTGCTGAAAAGCTTTATGCAATTGTTATGACAGCAGCAAGTAAAGATTACTTGACCCACACTATGAAGTATCTGGTTTGGTAATTCACGCCTTAGGCTGCAGTACAAGAAATGTTACTACATTGTCCAAATCACAAGCAGATATAGAGGGTGCCAGAAAACTCTCACTTCACTCCACTGAAACTAATCTTGTAAAAGCGAGCTACAAGTCATCTCACACAAACACCCCAGTTCAGGCACTACTCAAGCAGGAAAGAGAGGGACAACAACTCTTACTTGAGCTCAGCCTTCAGTTGCTTGATCACTTCAGCCTCCTTCTTTCTCCCATCTTCATGCTTCCCTTTCTCCTTCTCTTTGGACTCTCTCTCCTTCTCAGATTCCTTCTGCTTCTGCTTTTCCCGTTCTCGTTCCTTCTCCTTTTCTTTCTCTTTCTCTCGCTCTCTCTCTTTCTCCCTTTCCTTCTCTCGTTCCCTCTCCCTCTCCCGTCTCTCTCGCTCCCGTTCCTCTTCGTCTCGCCTAGCTTTCATTTCATTAACATCTTCAGAAACAGCCTTGAGGACAGACACTTGGGCAGAAGGATCATCAGGTTCCTGCTTGATCTCTGGAGGTTCCTCCTTTGTGTCTTCAGTGCTGGACTGGGACTGTAAGAGAGCACTACCACTGCGAGAGCGGATCTGTTGAAGAAGAAAGAAAGAAGACGCAAGAAAGAAGACACAGAAGAAAACAAACCATTAAGTTCTTAGCCAGAAATCTACCTTATCCCCCTTCCCTGGTCTTCCCAGATCTATGTTTGCATGCCTCCTCCATAATTGCTACTACTTTTCATGGAGTACTATACGGCTACAAAGGAAGACCACTCAATTTGGTAAGTGAAAGCAGGAGAGTGTAGAGCTCCGTTGAAAATTACTTTGCATCCTGTGTGCCATATCAGAAAGGTTGATATTGCAGGAAAGGGTGATAGTATTCCCCTTTCTCCTACGCACGTTCTGCTCTTTCATGGTTTTGATGGATGGACCACTCGGTGGATAAGGAATTGGCTGGATGGTCGCACTCAAAGAGTTGTGGTCAACGGTTCAATGTCCACGTGGAGGCGTGGGACAAGTGGTGTTCCTCAGGGGTCAGTACTGGGACCAGTGCTATTTAACATCTTTGTTGGAGACACGGACAGTGGGATCGAGTGCACCCTCAGCAAGTTTGCAGATGACACCAAGTTGTGTGGTGTTGTGGATACACTGGAGGGAAGGGATGCCATCCAGAGGGACCTTGACAGGCTGGAGAGGTGGGCCTATGAAAATCTCATGAAGCTCAACAAGGCCAAGTGCAAGGTCCTGCACGTGGGTCGGGGCAATCCCAAGCACAAGTACAGGCTGGGTGGAGAATGGATTGAGAGCAGCCCTGAGGAGAAGGACTTGGGAGTGCTGGTGGATGAGAAGCTCAACATGAGCCGGCAATGTGCACTGGCAGCCCAGAAAGCAAATCGTATCCTGGGCTATATCAAAAGAATTGTGGCCAGCAGGTCAAGGGAAGTGATTCTGACCCTCTACTCAGCTCTCGTGAGACCCCACCTAGAATACTGTGTTCAGCTCCGGAGTCCCCAACATAAGAAGGACATGGAGGTACTGGAACAAGTCCAGAGGAGGGCCATGAAGATGATCCGAGGGCTGGAGCACCTCTGCTATGAAGACAGGCTGAGAGAGTTGGGGCTGTTCAGCCTGGAGAAGAGAAGGCTCCAGGGTGATCTTATAGCAGCTTTCCAGTACCTAAAGGGGGCCTACAGGAAAGCTGGAGAGGGACTTTTTACAAGGGCGTGTAGTGATAGGACAAGGGGCAATGGATTTAAACTGAAGGAGGGGAGATTTAGATTAGATATAAGGAAGAAATTTTTCACATTGAGGGTAGTGAGGCACTGGAAGATGTTGTCCAGAGAAGTTGTGGATGGCCCATGCCTGGAAGTGTTCAAGGCCAGGTTGGATGAGGCTTTGGGCAACCTGGTGTAGTGGAGGGTTTCCCTGCCCATGGCAGGGGGCTTGGAACTAGATGATCTTTGTGGTCCCTTCCAACCCTAACCATTCTATGATTCTATGATTTCCTGCTCTGATACCTTGCTCAAGTCAGATTGGGCCTCTCTCAGTTTCCGCTTGTATCTTAAAACCTCTCCCTTCAGCTGGTGGTTGTGATTTTGAAGGCTGCTGATGAGATGACGCATCTCTCTATTAATTGGGCCTACAAAAACAGAAACAAAACTGTAACAAACCACACTTTGCCAATTTTCTGTAAGGACTTTCATGAAGATGCAGAACAAGCTAAGTAAAAATGACAAAGAACAACATAAGGTTATTATTCTGCCCCACAATAGCAATACGTGCAGAAAAATGTCATGCAGTTTTACATGCAACCATAAGTGCTTGCAAATTCCCACTCCTAATTTCCCCACTTAATATTATTTTTTTTTCTATGCTCCTAAGGAAAATGTGTCATGCTACAAAAAATATCTCAGATTTAAATGCTACTTTAGACATAACTTCTTTATTTCCTCTGATGAAATTTGAAAATTACTGGCTTCCTATTCAGGTTGTCATTCCAGACTTCTAACGAATTCCCCCCTAAAGTGATTTTGAATAATGCAAAATACTCCGTCATAAACCAAATTTATGTATTTTGCAGCATCTAAAAGGAAGTCAGATAACATGGAAATGATCTCCCATGAAACATGTGAAAAGCTTTAGTTTTTGAGATAAATACTCGTTCTGACAGGTTTCTAACAATAAAAGACAAAGAGTCAAACCAGGTGTTTTACTGCAATGCAGCCTCTACAGGCATGGGGGAGGGGATGCTGTTTGTTTTCAAGCACCACAGAAAAACTCCATACCTGCTTGTTCATTGGCAGCAAGTGTCTGTTCAAACTCTATCCTCAGCATCTCATATTCTTTGCGGACTTGTGCCAGGGTGTCCTCTAGCTGAATCACCTCTGTGCGTAGTTTCTTGTGAAGGCTGACCTCGTCCCTCTGAGGAGCGAGAAGGGGACAGGACTTGGTGCTGCGACTCTGGCATAGCTCTCACCTCATCAACATGAAGTACCAGTACAGATTAATTATTGCCAGAAAGATAAACTTCCTGAGCATTCCCAGAGCAACCCAGACCCAGCAGTGATGGTCAATAGGATGTCAGTGTTTCCAGGCATGATGGAGCAGTGGTGTTACCTCAATTAGTTCCACCTGGCGCTGGTGTGTGGTGCGGGTGCCATGAAGCAGAGTGCGGGCCTCATCAAGGTGTGCCTTCAGCTGGAGACTCTCATTATACAAAACAGAAAACTGGGACTGCATGCAGCGATATTCTGGGGTCTCCTTCACAGCCTCTTCCACTGCTCGTCTCAGCTCAACCTAGTCAGCACGCAACAAAACACCACAGAAAGAAAAAACATCTCGTCTTTCATATCTATTTTCCAAGGCACGAGAACAGTGAATCAAGCTGCCACAAGACAAAAATCAAACTTTAACAGCGTTGCTGTGAAGTGGATGCAAGAGATATGCTTCAGTACCAATTTTAAAAGTCTGTGCTTTCTCTGTATGCACCAGGCTGTTTCTCTGGCATAGTCACATGACAATTTTTGATTCTCAGAACCTGCAATAGTTTCTCTCAAAGATACGAGCTTGGAAAACATGATATAAAACATTATATGTTTGTAAAAACATAATCACCTAAATCAATAAAAGACAGACACATAGAAAAGTATGATAGAAAACTAGAGAAAATACATGTGCAAGCAAGCGTTATATTAGCTTTCTACCAGTAAGACACATAATGACTGAAAGGAAGAGAAATGAGAGAAAGCCGAAGTATAGAATCTGAATTTTCCTTACCAAAAAAAGTTGTGACTACCAGCACTGAAATAGACACATATATACGCACATATAGCTTAACACTAATTAAGAGAAAAAGAAAATTGTAAGCCAAGTGGTGTTTCTCTCAGAACAAACTCATGTGGATAAACAGAATTTAGAGGTGTCTCAAGATTCTGGAATCTCATCTCTGAAACTTGGGTTATCAGCTCAGACATTTCTTATAACAGGCTAACAGATCTATTCGTCACTAAGACAAAATTTAGATTATCATCTGTATCATATACTTATCTACTATAGACTCACAGCTTTTTGTCTTACCACCTTTAAGTCATAAGAAACTCACATGCTGTGTATTCTACCACACTGGGAAATAACTCATATATACTGGGAAATATATATACATATATATATATATACACACACACTCTTTCAACAGCCTAGCTCTCCCATACAAGTTCCATGATTTTTTCAGTTCTCTAGTCCCACTTGCACAGTGTGAGGGGAAGGTGTAAGAGGTCAATACTTGTAGAGAGGTGAAATTAGTTTTAAATGTACATTAAAATGTACTCAATAGATCAGAATGGAGAACAGGAAATAAGAAACCATTACAATCTCCAATGATGACCGCATGGTGTCACCAACGCACTGAGCTGCAAGTGTAAGTCACACAGACTTTCTAAACTGTACTTTGTACATTATATAACCGAGCTAAAGAGCAAGCACAGAACAGGACAGCATTAATGAGGTTTTCCAAAGACACAGTACAGCAAGTCAGACGGCAACCAAGCACACAGAACACCTTCATCCTCCAATAGGTACAGATATCTCACCTTGAGTTTTTCATTTTGTGTTGTTACCTCCTCAAGATCCTGGCGTAGTTCCTCCAACTCATTGAGGCGATTCCCAGCAAGCTCTTTATTCTCCTCCAGCTCCGCGTTCATCTCCTCAAACTGTTGGGGATAAACTGCTTGTAAATCCCACTGATAATGGATCTATTGAGGGTACTAATTAAGTAACTGTTTACATGGTAACAGTATTCTCCCCCTTGCCCACAGCCAAGCCCCAACATTACCTTGCGGGCATTAATGGTGATCGTGCCCCCATAGAGGCTGCTCCCAGCTCCATACACCTTGTAGCCTTTGGAATTTACCTGCAAAAAAGGCCAGAGATTTCATTGACATCCAATTAAATGACAAGACTGCTGATACAGCATACTCAAGACCAAAGATGGTACACTACGGATTCTCACTTCCCACAGCAAAGCACCATAAGATGATGTCACACATCTCAAAACTACACCCATTTCTCTGGTTTCCTGGGAAAGAGGATGGTGCTTACACGTTCCAGAACATCTGCCAAATGCCGGTTGAGCCTCTGCTCCCTCTTGCGTATCTTGTCAATATCCCACTGAAGATCATCAATCATAGTTTCCAGAACAGACACCCGAGATTCTGCTGTCTCAACTCTTTCTTGCAGCTTGGAGAACTGCAATCAAAAGAGTGTTGCATATTGAACAGAATCAGCATTTTCTCAGACTGCTCAGTATTAATTTTTCCTCTTGTTCATCTTATCCCAGATTCATGTGCTTTCCACCATCTTCTGCTGTGGTGACAGTCTACTCAATGAACTGTCCTGAATTTTACACTGGCTGAATCCCAACGCAGTAAAGAAAATAAGACAAAACTGAAAATGGAGAAAGAGCAAGAAGCTGGTAATATCTGGCAGAGTACAGAGGCAGCCACTTCAGCTTATGCAAAGGCTTTTTTTTTTTTTTTTTAAATCTTTTCAATCCATATATTCATCTACTCTACAAACCACTGAAGCGCTTGGCGGTCTAACACTGAGCAAGGCCAGCATTAACACAGTTTTTAAAGAAATTGAAACCTCTGAAACAAATACTGCCGATAACATGAGTCTCTTAATTACTGGGATCATCTTGTAATTAATGTTGTTACACTTTCATAAACAACCCAGAGGAACCAAGGAATTTGAAATTACAGGAATGTCACGTCAAGCATCTCAGATGTTTACACAACCACCTTAGGACCACCTTACCACTTCCTCTACTCTTGTTGTCTTTTTACATTAAATCTATTCGACACACTCGTTTAGTTTTACTATTTCCTTCAAAGTTGTAACAAGCAAACCAATCCAAATTACACAGAAAATCTATGTATGGTTCTCCACAACAACAACCCTTTCCACAACCATTGTTCAGAAGGCAACTTTCAAACTGTGTTGCTCCTGTCCCTCTCCAAGAAAATAACCTGCTTTCCAAACTATGGCAACCACAAATTATTCTAAGCAGGACCCCAAGGCAGATTTATTTCTTTCTCCTTTTTATACCTCCTGAGACATGATTCGGTGCTTCTCCTGAAGAACATCAGCCAACTCCTGCAGCCGTCCATTTTCATGTGAGAGGTAGGTATTAAGCTCCAGGACTGCTTCTTCCATCAATGAAATATCTGAAAGATGCGTAAAGAAAAATAAATGAACTGAAATCAAGGAAGATTGTTTTTCATTCTTAAACAGCAAAGAGAGAAAAAAGAAAACAGGAAAAAAAATTTCTGGTTTTAACATCTGCATACTGTATCTCTCCAGCAGGTGGTTCCTGAGGGTCTGATCTCGAGCCACACTGAGCTTTGACTTGCATTCACTAAACAAAAGACTGTCTGCAGTTAAGATACTACACATTTCTAATTGTCAGTTACCATCCTCTCATGTCAGAGATCACTCCAATTGTGTCAGTATCAGCAATCCAGAACATGCCTTTGTAACCCAGTGACACTCTAACGCAGATCAAATTCATGCATAAAGCTTCTACAACAGGTGGCTTGAGTTAACACACCAGATGACAAGTACAGCAACCGAGTAAAGGCTCACACTGCACTAATGCCAATGCTACTACAGAGGAGTAGACTGCTAACTAAGGACAGTAATGTTTTGCTACACCAATGCTAGACTTGCCACAGTATCTTGATCAGAGCATACAGAGCACTCAGGACAGAAGGCAAACCAAGGATGAGTTGATATTCCACCTAAATTTCAATTCAAAAGATTAAATTGCAACCTTAAGATAATGAAGTTTTTCAAACGGTCATCTGAGTGTAAATAGAATCCACTACATTAATTTTCAGAAGCTAGTCATTTGGCCTTCTTTTGCAGAATTCTGCTTTGAGTTCAACACAGACAGCTACACTAAGTGTATCAAGGGAGTAAGTAGCTACCATTTTGCGCAAAACTCAGTGGAAACCGAGAAGCTGGTGATTCCTACACCTTTTACTAAACTGCACGGAGTCCAATGTCAGTTTGCAATACTGATTTCACTTCTTCACTTGTAAGCATTAAGTCTTTTACACAGTGGCTGAGGACAGCCGGGTGGTAAGGTTCAACTATAATATGTAACTGCTCAGGTGCCTGAACACAATACTGGCAGAAACAAGCCCTTAGCCAAACACACTGGGCAGAGTTCTTAGCATTCAAATTTAAACGCAGTTGTAATACACTTCTGGCATGTAGTACTCGTCTTTATTAGATGTTTTGGCTATTGAGAGTTTGGAAAGGTAAGCCAATTTATTTTGGAAAACAAAGGAGCACAAGAAGGACTAGGCCTTAACACTTTCAATGCAGAATCATGTCTAAGCTGGGGGTAGATGAGCATCCCTGAGTATCAGCCACCTTGATCATACCTCCACTATTCAGCTTGTGGGTCAGAACATCCACTTTCTCCTGCAGCTTGTCGTACATTGTCACAATCTGGGCAACAGCACGGCGGGAGGACTCTACACGCTCCTGCAGCTGAGATTCTATCTCCTCACTAGTGCTGCTGGCTAGAGTGGCTAGGAAGGAGAATGCCGGCTCCAGTCCTTCACCTGGGAATAGAAAGAGACGTAAAAAGTAAATGTGCTCTGGCATGTAACATGTCATTAGTCTTCACAAACAGAGAGCCTCTGCCACCCTTTAGAATGGGACATGAACATTTTCCACAGCTGAAATCCATCTTTCCCACTGTCCCCAGCCAGGTGTCTCACCTCGTTCCCTCTCATCTTTGCGCTCCTGATTACTGTCCGAGTCTGGTTCAGGCTCTGGTACAACCAGTGCTTTTCTTTCAGACAAAAGGTCTCCAAGACCTTGGTCCAGGTCAAAGCGTTTAAGGATGATGCGGATATTTTCATCAAACTGAATGATGGGACAGGCAAGACAAGAAAAAGAATGGATGTGAATAAAAAGAGTGCAGGGAAACAGAAGAAGAACAATGCAAATAAAACCACAAAGTGTATTACTAACCTGATTCCAGTATCGATTGATAATCAGCAAAGAAGCATCATCAGTGGCCTGCCGACGCTCCAGCTTCTCAATGTGCTCCCGTAACTCATCTTCAATGGCTTGCCGCTGGTCCAGCATCTCTGCTAGTTTCCTGTTCTTGCTCTGCAGGGTCCGGATGTCCATCTCCTCCTGTGCAGAAGCATAAGCCAGGGCACATTCCACACAAGCCAGATCACTGGGCTTATACAGAAGGCAGAGAGATATTTATGTTTCCAGATTTAAAAAAAGCAAGAAGTTGACTGGGGTTGTGCAAGGAAGACATACCGTTGAAGAAACGCCACCAAGCTTAATCGTCTCCACTGTGGTCCCTGAATCTTCAACTCCCACCTTCTTCTCTGGAGGTGCAGAAGGGCCAGGCTCTCCAGCTGCCCGTTTATTACCAATTCCAGACATGGTGGCCAAAGCATATAGACTCCCACCTTCTTTAAGTTCTTCCTGAATATTAAAGAACACTATTTAAAAAACCCAGCAAACACACATCCACACTATCAATTTAGAGTTTTAAACGTATTGATCAGTCATGGCAACACGATATCCAACACAGTACCGACATAACTCCAAAGATTTTAGAAAATACTGGTCAAACACTAAGTCTTAAAAGACACCATTAGGATTAGCACTGCAAACAGCAGTTGATGAGAAAAAAAATCCACTGCTCTATAAATGGAAGCACTGTACCTTATCACGCTCTTTGGAAAAAAATCTTCATGCGGGTTCAGTCTCTGCTTTTTTGATCTCTCCCTGTACTAACAAAAATGATCTGGGTTAGACTTTAACAAGCAACTGAGACTGTGTATGTGTAGCACCAGTTCACTTCATACCAACCAAATCGTTCTTACTATATCAACATTCAAAGCTAGTTAAAGTCGAGGGCAGCAACACCTTGAAGATAAGCCCTGTAAGAGCTTACATAGAGGTCTTACAAATCCTATGGAACTGAACAGTGATTCCAAGCGAAGGTTTGTAAAGGCCCATTTGAAGAGCTTTCCTGTGTATTACAAGAGAGACAGACATGTACAAAGAGTATTTATACCCAAGTCAATGCAATCTGAAAAGCTCTCAACTACTAGTTACAGAAATATAGAACAGCGAGGCTGGAAGGGATCTCTGGAGATCATCTGCTCAGTGCTCCTGAATAAAGCAGGATCCGCCAACGCAGGCTGCCATGGGCCAGTCAGCTTTTGAGTATATCCGGAGACAGAAAACTGGCAATGTCTCTGGGCAGCCTATCCCAGTACTTGACGATCCTCAGCATTAAAACTTTTTTTTCTTATGTTTGAGCAGTATTTCTTGCAGTTCCCTAAAATATTATTTAGTAAAATAACAAGTATCTCCTTAGAGGGTTTCCAAAACAAATATAGCAGCTAGAGATGGAAAACAAAACCAACTAGATCTTCATTAGACACAAGCAGCATTCTTCTTCCATACTCACTGATGCTCTGCCAACTCAATCTGCAGATCTCTCTCTACCTCTAAACTAAATGAAACCCAGAAGTAAATAAAAGTAAGATTCGTATTGTTCCATTTAAATCTATAACAGCATTTACAGTTAAACTAAGAGTTACAACTGAACCTGCCAGTTCTTACACGTTTGCTTTACTTGAGCAGTTCTATTGAAAGTAGCAAGGCTATTGTATTTTTAAGATTAAGCTGGTACACTGCTTTGGCAAATCTTATCTTTTAACAAGCACTTTATCTTGGCATTTCCCTTCACCAGATGCAAAATAATATACAGATTATTTCTAAATGAGCTACTGAAACAGCACATAAAACGTTCCTGTAACCTGCCTTTTAACCTAAGTATTAAATACATCTCAAAATTAAAAAATAAACAAAGACAACTTCCACTTAACCCTCTTCCTCCTTTTAGCAACAGACCTCAGTAGGCACTGACTTTAGCTAGAAAGACTAGGCCACTGGAGGGGGTGGGGGGAATAACAACTGTCACTAAAAGCTACTATCAGCCTACTGCTACCTATCAGTCCAGTGAGCCACCAGTGACTACTGCCTTTCACGTTTTTTGTCCACGGGCAAAATATTTCTTCCATTGCCTCCTGACACCACCTCTCACAGCTCCAGCTCCCCTGCTCCCCACTACTCCCTTCGTCACATACTGTATGCTGGGACCTGACCCAGTAAGTTTTGATGACCACAGACCCTCTTTTAGGAGGGTCCTAAAGGAGGTTCCTAGTTTCTTTAGGAACTCAACCTTACCCTCAGACCGAAGCTATTCATATTCTTCTCTCCCCAAACAGATCACAATGACTCTCAAAGATTGACTGTCCTCCCCTACCAGGGACCCAGTTCATCTTAATCACTCTCTTACGTTTAAAACCCTCTTACACAGAGACCAAAACACATCTCCACCCGCCACTGGCCGAAAGTCACCTACCCTGACCACCATCAATCACCTGCAAAGAGCAGACTTCCCTTGGCCCGATACTTGCCCACTCTTCTACAACCCGTGCCCACCAACCACGTTTGAGCCCTTCACAAGCTCATGGCACCTCTAGTTAACAAACCTTCCAAAACTCACCATTCTGCTTCCTACACACACCAGACACACTCTACGATTCCATTTTTTGCTCACATAACTGAGAGCCTTTTGGAGCTCCCTAAGGACACCCGTTGAAAGCCCAACCTTTCCCCAACAGACCCCTTCCCACACAGGGCGCACATGAGGCCCCACATCGCCCACCAGGGACTCCTCTCCACAAACCGCAAGAAACCCTCTCCCAGCCATCGCTGACTCCCCAAGCACAGGAAAAGATCCACTCCACCGATGCCCGCAACCCCTCAGGGACGCGCACTATCACCTGCTCCTGTCTTCCAGCGTGGAACCCCGCGTTCCTGCCACGGACTGCACGAAACACCTCGGAGCCTCTCAGGCCACCACGGACCGCCCGCACCCACAGCTGGACGCCCCCACTGCGCACCTCAGGGCACCGCGGCACCGCTCCCCGGGCACCGACAGCCCCGCGCCGCCGCTGCCCCCCACGGCACCCCCAGGCCCATCGCTTCCTTCACGGCTCTGCCTCTGCCTTCGCTCCCGCCTTCCCTCGCCCTCCCCCGCACTCCCACCTGCCGGCCCGCACCTCCCCAAACACCAAGCCTGGCCCGGCCGTCCCACGGACCCCCATGCGCGCCCCACCAGCACCCACCGCCGCCGCCGCCGCCTCCCTCCGGCACGCCGGAAGCCACTGCCACCGCCGGCGATCCAATCCCGCGTGCGGCTGAGCAGCCGTCACGCCGCACCACCGCCCCTTCCGGCAGCCATTTCGCCCTCACCCGTCATGGACGCTCCTCGCCTTGCCGCTTGCCCTCGCTCGACATGGCCGCCGTTGCCATGGTGCCGGGGAGACGCCCGACGCCAGTGCCCTGACCCGCACGAAAGATGGCTGCCGGCGCCCCGGCAGCCGCGGGAGGGGGTGTCGTCTCGCTGCCCGCTCCTCCGGCGCCGGGGGCCGCCCTGCGCCGGGCTTTCCGCCGGGAGGGGACCGGGGGTTTAAAAGGGAAAGTTCTTGCAGCCTGCCAGGCTGTGCTAAAAAAGAGATGGCTGTGCTTCAGGATAGCTGTGTTGCTTTCCACACAGCCTGCAAATTCCAGACACGAAGATTGCCCTCCTCGTCCTCCTCCCTGCTATTGCCGCTCGGGTTTTATGTAACTCCTGGCAGTTGTTTTCTCTGAGCACTGAGACGCTCCCCTCCAGTACAAGGAACGGGCTGTTCCCCTTGGTGGTGTTTACAGGTCACTGTCGCATCCTTGCGAGTTGTTATGCACAGACAACACAGCAGATGTGGGAAAAAACACAAGCATAAATATGAGCACTGAGGAGAGAAAGAGAGGGAATATCAGTGTTTGTATTAATACTTGGGATACTTTCGTGAAGAAGAAACTGGGAGAGCCGAGCAATCTAATGTCACTGAAGAGGAACTGCAGAGGATGTCCTGCAGCAATTTGCCATTATTTAGAGTCTACTAGGAATGTGACAGGTAAGGTTGCTTTTTCTTGAAACTGGCAGGTTCAGGCACATTCCTTCACTTGAAATTGCTTCAAGAGACAGGTGGGCACATACTTCATCCAAAACTACAGCTGGTTAAGATTTTGCATGACCAAAGCAGAGAGCTTCTTGGAAAGGATGTGCACTCGTTTTAACATGAGCAGAGTGGAGGCTGATAAGAAGAGACACACCGAAGACTCAGAGATGAACTGACTAAATAAAGGTGTGTAAGGAACAGCTACAGAGGAGACAAATTTGAGCTGTTAGTGTTAGTGTGCTAAGGCTGTGGCTGCAAAAAGACTCACACTGACTGATTCTCCCTATGTAAACAAGACTCGCACAGCCTTGTAACCAGGTGCTGAGCACCACCTGTTACCCATCAATCTGTATTCCACATCACAAGGACCTACAAAACCTCAAATACTGACTCTCTCTCAAGAATATACCGAAGTTTGTTATGAAAGTCCATCACATTGGCTTGAAATGTGTGCCCTTCAGTGAGGCAAGATGTTGAGACAGTGTTGGGAACTGTTCACGCATTACACAGAGGTGTCTGGACAGGCAGCATACAGATATGTAGTTAAATTTGGAAGCTTGGCACACCCAGGATGGTACCTAAAATGATCTTTCATCCAGCAGAACTGTGTTGCTTCCAAGAGGAAAGGCCATATAGGAGATGGCATGATAGCTTATTTCACTAAAACCGCTTAGTGAAACTGGCTCAGAGATTATGGCGAACAGAAGGCTTTGCCCTGGAGGGCAGAGAGAAATCATAGAATCATAGAAAGTTAGGGCTGGAAGGGACCTCAAAGATCACCTAGTTCCAAACCCCCTGCCATGGGCAGAGACATCTTCCACTGCATCATGTTGCTCAAAGCCTCATCCAACCTGGCCTTGAACACTTCCAGGCATGGGTCATCCACAGCTTCTCTGGGCAACCTCTTCCAGTGCCTCACTACCCTCAGAGTGAAGAATTTCTTCCTTATATCTAATCTAAATCTCTCCTCTTTCAGTTTAAAGCCATTACTCCTTGTCCTATCACTACACATCCTTGTAAAAAATCCCTCTCCAGCTTTCCTGTAGGCCCCATTCAGGTACTGGAAGGCTGCGAGAAGGTCACCCCAGAGCCTTCTCCAGGCTGAATAGCCCCAACTCTCTCATCTTGTCTTCACAGGGGAGGGGCTCCATCCCTCGGATCATCTTCGTGGGCCTCCTCTGGACTTGCTCCAACAGCTCCATGTCCTTCTTATGTTGGGGACCCCAGAGCTGAACGCAGTATTCCAGGTGGGCTCTACTGCTGTTCCGCCAGAACAGTTATGTGCCCTGGAATCTGCTGAGGAAAAACCAGAGGACAGATTTATCCCAAAGACAGGAACAGAAGAGCTTCATCTAGTCAGCTCCTCATGCTGTCAGCAGCAGATGGGAGAACAGGATTGCAAGTTGCAGACACAAGGGAAGAGGTCAGACAAACGGGCCTGAGGACATGGGCCTCAGAAGAAGCAGCTAGCCTAAGATAATAAGCTAGAAAAATTCCGCCTTCAGGCAACGACTGTGAATGGGCAAAGCAAAGTATTATCCACAACACTCACAGCAGACTAAGTGCCCAAAAGACCTAACCAGACCTCAAAATTAAATGGAGCAAAGCCGTTGCCATAAATAATTCTGTGGAAAAAAGTATCTTTTTGTTTCAGGACACAAGTCAGCCTTTCACTAGCTAGGTTGTAAATGAACCACAACGGTTACTTCGTAATAACCCAGTGCCAGTTACCATAGAAGAGCAGATAGGACACGCAACCATTAGTGTGTCCTGTGCTAGCTGGGACATATGCTCAGACCCTACTAGATCAGATAATGTAGTTGACAGGAAAGGTAGGGAAAGTCTCAAAAAGGAAAAAAAAAAGAATGTGTTAGTGGAACATACTTCCTAATAAAAATGACAGATCCTGTCATCTGTGTGTGCAGGTCTTGGAGTTCAAAGCAAATTTAGCTCTTTCCTGGCAAAACCAACTAAAATAAATAAATAGATAGATAGATAAATAGATAGATAAACAAATAAATAAGTAGATAGATAGATAGATAAGAAAGATGCAGGGCTTAGGTTGAACTTCCTAACTCCCTTAATTTCCTCGTATACTGGCTACAGACTCCGAGACAATTCTGTCTTATTCTGCTGTTTTGATCACTGGTGCTTTAAAGCAAAAATAGAAATACTAGTGTCTTAAAAGACATCCTTTTTTTATTAGTTGACTTGTGTAAGAGGCACTTCCATGTTACCGAAGTGTGATACGAAATAAGAAAATTAATTGTTAAATCTAATCTATGAAGCACAAAGCTTCAGTCCCTGCTCAAAGTTTCGTTCTCTAAGGTTCATTCTAGTACCCTATCCTCTTGGCATGACTTTGTCTTACCTCATTGTGGCTAAGGATGTGCTGTAAAAATAGGATAACATTGTTTTTCTCTCACAAATGTTGTGAAGTCACTAATGTTGTTACTGTGGGCATGAAATGGAATGAGAAGGTAATGCTGTAGTGTGCTGTACTGGGTATATATTTATTAGGGACACCAGTGGAACTGTATTTAATAACATGGAGGTACTGTACCTAATAATATCCATCCAATGCAGTGTGTACATCACATCACATAGAATTATATCACTCTACAGCATCCTTGTTCTATCCAACAATTGTTGTTTGAATTACTTAAGATGGTATAATTTTCTTGGCAGACAAGCTGACTAAAGAAAATGAACATGCATAAAACTAGTCAGTGCATTTGGACTAAGTGGGTTCCTGCCTTACTGTAAAAAGAAGTTGTACTACTTTTTTTAAAACTAAAGGTAGTTAATTATTGCTTATCTAAGTTCATCCTACAGCATACTGGAATACTTATGACACATATCTGGGAAGGGAGACACAAATTATATTTTGCCTAGGTGCAGGAATGAAATTCCATTGTCATCTGACTAGAACTGACTTGGATAGAAATGTTTAGCAGGCTTTTATATTCTGCACAGAAATTCTCATTTATTTTTGTTTTGTCATGTTACTTCCCTAATTGTCTTCCTTTTGTAGAGAAATACTTGATGCTATAAGCCAAATGGAGAATATAGGTGTGAATGCAAAAGATGGATTAAGTGGCTTATTTTATGGAATAGTAAGGTCTGTAAAACATGCCTTAGTTACTTACCCTTCCTGTTTAGCAACTCACAAGAATGAGCTCCCATACTTTTTTTCCAGATATGAGCTTTGCATATATCTAACCATATATCTACAACAGCAGCTTTTGCACAGCTCAGCAGGTCATAAACATGATCTTCTTTAATAAGCCAAAGACTGTTTGCCCGCACCACTCAAACTGGAAGCGCCTGAAGAACCAGACAGCCCTGGAGGTACAAAAAGGTAAATACTGGAAGCAGCTCAATTAAAAGTCAAGTCCATAGAGAAGAGAAGTGCTCTCTTACTCTCTTGTTCACTCTCTTGACACCCAGAACATTCTGACAGGCAATCTAAAGAAAGAAGCAATGAAAGACTCTAGTCAGTGAGTAACTCAGCCTGAGAAATCTCAGCAGGGATTACTGAGCTGCCCCACTGCCCAGCTGCAATAACGATCATGAGAAACAAAAAGCCCAGCAAATGGAGCCGGAGCTAGAGTATATTCTTTCATTTTTGTTGCTTGGCGGCATAAACCCTTAATTTGCTGTTTGTGTGTGAAGGGTTCCTGTGTGCAAACAATTCTGGAAATAGTGCAAGGAAGAGTTTCCTGAAAATGAGCCTCTGTCCACTACCCATACTAGTAGATGCGGTTAAATTTTGAAGAGCTGCTATTCAGAAATTGCTTTGTATATTGGTAAGTGTGCTGAGTTTATGTGATGGGTTTTTGGTAGCACGGGACAGGCTGCAGAAATGGCCCTTGTAAGTAGCTGACAAAAGCTTCCCCAGCTCCAAAACCAGCCGGAACAGCCTCTGGCCAGGTTGGACCCCCCATCCCCTAAGGCCAGGGCTGAGCCCATCAGCACCTCTGCGAATGCCTTATTTAAGACAGGGACAAAGGAGCCCAAATGGAGGATGGACCTACACTGAAGAGAGGGGGGAGGCATGGGGCTGGCCCCTCCGGCCTCCCAGGCAGGCAGATGCCCACACTGGACAACTGCAACTTGACTGGAGATGGAGCAGCAGTGCAGCTTGGAAAGCTCAGAAGAGCCCCGCTCCCAGGGCACCCGCTAGGTGGAGTTTATCCTCCAGGACTGCCGAGGTTTGTGGGCCCGGCACAACTGCAGCAGAGAGAGAACTGGGACCTGAGAGAAAGGGCCGTGCAGGCACCGGGTCAGTGCAGGTGGAGCAGGAGGAGGTGTGCCAGAGCGGGGATTGCCCTCAGCCTGTGGTGAGACAGCAGGTGGCCCCTCTGCCGCCTGTCAAGATCAATGGTGGAGCAGAGACCCACCCGCAGCCCATGGAGAACCCCACACTGGAGCAGAGATGCCTGTGCCTAAGGGATATCACGGATGGTCTTTGTGGGAAGGACCCCACGCTGCAGGAGCCTGATGATGAAGCAGAGATGCATCTGAAGTCCATGGAGGACTCCACGCTGGAGCAGAGATGCCTGTGCATGAAGGAGGTCATAGAGAATTGTCTCTGTTTGCTGCTGGAGACTGATGATAAAGCAGAGATGCATCTGAAGCTCGTGGAGAACCCCATGCCAGAGCAGGTGGCAGCTCCCTAAGAAGCTGTGACTCTGCGGGAAAGAAACCCACGCCGGAGCAATCTGATGGATAAGGATTGCATCCTGCAGGAAAGACTCACGTTGGAGAAGTCTGTGGACAGTCCCGTGAGGAGGGGATCCATTGGAGCAGGGGAAAAGAGTATAAGGAGTCCTCCTCCTTTGAGAAAGGAGCATCAGAAACAACGTGTGATTGACTGATCTGCAGAGCCGGGAAGAAAGAAGGGGTGGGGGAAGTTGTTTTTAAGACCTGGCTTTGTTTCTTGTTATCCTCTCTGAATGCACCATTAACAAATTAAATCGATTTGTCCCCAAGACGAGCCCATTTGGCCCTGGACCATGGTTGGTGGATGATCCCTCCCTGTTCTTGTCTCAACCCTCAGGCCTTTTGTTACATTTTTCTCCTTTCCACCTCACTGAGAGAGGGGTGAGTGAGTGACCTTGCGGTGGCTGAGCTGCTGGCTGGGCTGAACCACGGCAGTAAGCTCTATGCCGTTGCACTATGAGACTGGAAAAGGAAAATGAGATTTATCTGAAAATATCCATTACTCATCAGCAGTGAAAATTACAGAATTTACAAAATAAACTCTAGAGAAATCACTTGCATCTTTATACTAGCCAATGTAGCTCTAGTAATTACAGCGGGTTATCCTTTTAGATCATGGACTAGTCACGGACTTTTATGTCCTTATTCAAGTAAGTCCAGTGCCCCTAATTGGCCTCCCAGGACTTGTCTAAACTTAAATATTCAAATAATTAATCTGAATGAATTAAAAATATGAACTGAAAGTGAACTATTTTGGTGTCTGAGTTACATCCTGTACAGACAATATTACGCAGAATGAAAAAAGGCTAACATTTATTTTGCTTCTTTCACTTCCAAAGACCATGCAGTTAAATGGAATTAAACCCACTTAAATTTCAAATATTGCTGTCTCTTAAAGATTCGAAGAAGTTTTAAAATAGTTGTAATTTGATACAATTTTCCTGAAAAGCCTTGTATGAGTGATACGCAAACTTTCCAGCTAGACGGCCCATTTCTCTCATGCCAGTAGCAGACCTTTAGATCCAGAAGTGCACACCTAAAATTTGCTGTGAAAGGGAGCAGAGAAATTACTAATGCTCTTGTGCTTCTCACACAGGCACAGAGTTTGTTAGTGAAATGTCCCCAGCAACCGTACAAAATAACTTCATGCCATTCTGCAAGGGAAAAATAAAGCCTTCCAGCAGTCCCTGGGGGTAATGCCTGCCTGACCCTCAGTTTGGAAATCCTGTCTTGTGCCTCTTTACCTCATTCTCTTTTTTAGGACCTGCAAAAGTACACTGTTACAGACTATTTTTCTATGTTGCAACACAGAGCAAGCAACAAAGAGAAAATGTATTTTAACAGATAGTTTGGAGAGACACTTAACTCTCTTTTTAAATGAAAACATTTGTCCCTTTCTTTGAAACACTCAGCTTGTGGTCTGCAAGAGTCAGAATGTTGGAGCAAGAGAGGTAGGAAGTTGAATCGACAGAGCATATACAACTAAACTAATCAAGATACATCGGTTTCTCTGAGTGCGATCACACTAATGGACCTCCTGAAATTCTGCCATCATTTAACACATCGCCATGTTACCTCACAGTGGTGGGTTTTTTTTTGCTATGAACAGCCCTATCTAGTGATTTGATCAGAGAAGCAGAGGAAGCCTAGAAAGCTTTGCGTGTGCATCTGTGTGCAACTCTCTAAAAAGAACTGGAGTACAATTGGCAGTAAGTGTGTTTCTGTCATCTTCAGCTGTGTGCAGCTTAGGTAGAAGAGATTACAGGAACAGTATTTAATAATGTATCTACAAGATGAATTAGTCATTAGTATAAACCTGAAAAGTCTGGAATGCAGTTGTCTGTAGTAGGCTCTATAGAGGGAAGGCCTGGGAAATATATGAAGAGTGTTTAGTTCTGAATAGATAACCATACATAAAGACCAGGATGAAAAGATCAAAATATTTCAGCCTTCTCAGAGAACGTTAATGTACCCTAGACAGCTAAGCTGGCATGAATTCCTCCCCTTCCCAGCTGTGTTTTATCTCACAACTGTTGTCTAAAGTCAAACACAATAGCCCTGACATAGGAGGTCACTGTGCCTCCAGTAAACAACGAAGGTCTTTGAACACTTTTGTCCCCAGTAATCAATCATAAGTCTAAAAGAAAACCAGGGAAAGCTACCGTATGTAACTTGGGTATCATCAATTTTGTATTTCTGTTCAAAACAGCCATCAGAAGTGTCTGCTGCTTCTTAAATAGCAGAATGTAAGCAGGAAATATTTATGGATTTCCTCTGTGGATTTTTTCCTATAATTATGTAGCAACGGAAGAAAAATATTTAAAAAGTTAGCTTTTGAAATGAACAGGAGATACCTACAAGGAGAAGATACCTATTGTGCAGCTGACAGTACAGCTAGAAGAGGCACAGCCTTTACAACTGACCAGGTTATACATATACTGGTACAACGTGTTGTGCTGAACATACTACTCATTCCTCCTGCTGGAAATCTGAATCACTTCAGATTTTTTCCTAAGGACCCTAGACTTACAAAATATTTTCTTTTTTCCTTATGTTTCTCTTTTTTCCCCTTCTTGTTTTTTTTCTTCCTTTTCACAGCTTCCTCCCTGTCCCTCATAAATTTTGAACACGTTAGTTGCATTTCATTGCACCTGGCTGAAGTAGGGAAGTCTCAAGTATGTTTGCTGCTATACACTCCGTGAAGTCTCGTGTAGAGCAGAGACCCACATCTCCACCCCACTGAACAACAGGCTTCAGCATACACTGAACAGGAACCTGTACATTTGATTTCTTGGCTGGATAATCAGCACATGTAGCTTAAAATCAACTAGAGTATGCACACCCTTACGCCCTTGCTTTCTGGTGAAAACATAAAGCAGTAGGACCACTGTGTGAGGGGAAAGCCAGGGAATGTGGGAAAGGGGGAAGGCAAGGAACATGAGACAGGAGCTAAGGATATTTTGACAGTGATGCACAGGGCAGAAATGACACAACTCTCTAAGAAACCAGGCTTCTCGATTCAGCAGCCCTCAAGACCATGAATTTCTGCTCTGCTGCTTTCCATATTGTGCAAGCATCTAAACATCACCTGGCTAGCTTGTCCTTCTTCTAGCACTCATGTTTATGAAAAGCAGGAGATGTACGTGATCTCAAGCAAAGCAGAAGAAAATATTAGCTCCATTCCCTTGTACAAATGCTCGGTGTTGTGAGAGCTGTTACAGTGGATGGCAGAGAGGAACGCTGCTTTGGCAGCAAAAAATACTTGGATCTGAGTGATTGGACTGAACCTCCCCTACTTGGATACAATTCTCATCACATGATTTTTTTCTGATTATATTTTTAAAGTATTGACCTGTTATTGTAAACGCTGAATAATTTCAGAAGTAACTGTGTCTTGTGAGCATTTCAAGTTGGAGTTAGGTTACTGCATGAGCAGTTTTGTTCCCAAATGCTCATCTCTGCTTTCTGAACCTCTCCCTGCTGTGCTGACATAGTAATTTGGTATGGGGAACTGAAGAGATGAAGTGATCCAGATAAGAAATAATCCATCATAAGAAAAGGTTTATTTTTCAGCCAGATCAGTCTCCCTTATGCTAGCACACAGCAGGAGACAACACTGTGACAAGAATGAGTAGTCAGGAATGACAGGCTGTTGTTTAAACTGTGTCACTGCCCCAGTATCACTTGTGACTTTTCTCCCTCAGTTTTTTAGGTCTAACAGCAGCTATTTAAAAAAAAAAAAAAATTTAAGGATGGAAGTCAAGTGTTCTCTGAAAAGCAGGTGAGTGAAGTGGGAACAGAGAAGACTATACGGAAAGGTTCCTCATAAAATTACCGTTACCTAAATATTTATTCCCAAAGGAAATAAATAATAATTTCTTTTAATTTATTACTGCTGAATTGTTCTGCTGGCTGAAGCCCCATCTGAAATGTAATACTGGGTGCAATGTGACATGTGTTTCTGCTGATGTCACTCAATAGTCTCCCACACGCATACTGACACAGAAGCGGAAAAAAAAAAATATTTTTTTGTTTCTCACAAATTCTGCAACTCTAATCCTGGGAAGAACATGCTAATAGACCTCCCCAGAATGTACAATCTCTTTCCCACCTTCAGTACTCTCTTATACCCTTTTGCCTCTGTTCTTTTACAGGATCTGTTGTGTTTCCAGTGCATCAGAATTTGCAGGCATGAGAATATTTAAGTGGAAGGCAGAGTATGAACTACTGTCATTAAAAAAGGGTAGAAAAAGAGGCACAGGTGGTCAGCAAAGAAGGATTTTGGAAAGCAAATCATCTGAGAAACTATGCTTTCTTCTGCTGTCTTTCCTTATTCTTTTCAGAGAGTAACATGCATCTAGGTAAACCTGTGGCCTTCCAGCTTGCCTCTTTTCCTAGAGAGCAAGTCCCTACAGGAACCCAAAAGGGATGCCAGATTGTGTTGTTATTATTATAAGCATTACTATTCCTCTGGCTTTTTCCCTCTTCATCCACATTGTCTCCAAAATAAGAAGCCTTAGCTGAGGGTTAGCTCGTGCCGGTGTAAGAAGTAAGGATCACAGGCATGCATAATTGAGTTCCTTTGTTCATACTGCTTGTTAGAGAGAATAATATAAATTTATCTGTTAGAAAGAAAAAAAAAACAAAAACTTGCATCATGCTAGAAGCTTCTGATCACAGGACTGGGCTCTAGCAAAATTCTAGTTGTGCTTAACAGAACATAGTGTTTTTCTGAAACAGCATTAAGTGATTCTTTCTGTTTTTTTCTTGATGGTGTTTTTTTGTTGTTGTTGTTGTGGGTTTTTTTCCAGATTGTTCCTAGAAGTAAGAGAGGTCAGAGCCTGAAAATAATTTAGCCTAAATATATGCATTCACTTTTTCTGGAGATGCAGGCACAAAACTAAAGAGTTCTTACAATCTCTTAAAATGAGAGACAGAAAACTTTCTCTGAGGAATATTTCAGATAATTGTAGTTAGGAAGAGTTTGCATAATTATTACAGTTGCAGGGCTGACAGGTGTGTAGATGAACAAGGAAATGGAACACAGAGAAATGGGGGAGGGGAAATGAACAGGTCAGAGATATGCTTAGGTCACTTTGATATGATTTTTGGATACTGAACAGCCCGATACAAATTTTGGTGTAGGTGATGAGCCTCCTCACTCCTAATACATCTGTAGTTCATTTGTTACAGATTAACACAGTGAAAGCTTAGCATTTCTACATGAAATGCCACAGTTGACATGCACATAAAACAATCTGCTGGTAACTCTGAAGCACTGACTTTCCACTTGTGCCTGCCGGGAGCGATCTTTCTCTCCACGTAAGGCAAGTCACTTGGACAGCTGACAAAAGGTCACAGCGCGAGAAGCAGAGCTGGAGTCCAGGAAATAGACCAGCTACCATCTAGAGAAGGATGGGAGCCATGCGGAAGGAGCAGAGAGAGCAGTGCCGCAAAGGCGTGGCCGTAGCAGCCGATAAATACACCTGACACAGGCCTGGCGTACATTAGAAACCCTGGCTAGGGAAGGGCTTTGGGGAACTTTGTGCAGCCGCAGAGGACCGCAGAGCTCTGCAGCACTACCCGGGCTGGCGTTTCGAGGCTCCCGATGGAGCATTCGGTAACCACAGAGCAAGAATAAAACGACTCTGGCGTCGCTGCGGTCTCTGCCCCGGGAGTCTTTCTGGGGCTCAGGCAATTCACCTTTCGCTTCTTAACCTGCTTTCAAAAGCCTCCCAGTCTCCCACCTCTCTGGATTTCGGCTTCTCACTCTTCCCAGCTCTCCTTCCCCTCCTTCCGAGCATCTCTCTGCTCGCGCGGTCACATGTTTAGGCTTTGATGCCTTTAATCCCACCCTCACCGCCCGAGAGGGAGGAGAAAAATTTGCGGGAGAGAAGTGAGCAGCAACAAGCAGAGTGGCAAGATAAAGCGGAGCAGGATGGAGCCCCCGGCCCCGGCCGGGGCGGAGAATGGGCGGTGACGGCGGCGGGGAGAAAGGGGAGCGGAGGTGCCGGATCCGCGGGGAGTCTGGCTCTCCCGCAGGCTGCAGGACGCCTCCTGATATCAGCGCGGGGCGAGGCTGGCGAGCAGGAAAGGGTAAATCTCTCCGGGTGGCTCGGGATGTCCCAGCGCGGGGCTGGCTCTCGCTTTCCTTGCGGGGACCGCGGCGAGGAGGGGCCGTCCTCACCCGGCGCGGCTGTGGGGAGCGCCGGGGGAAGGCGCGCCGCCGCCGCCGGCGGAGCGGAGCGGAGCGGGGGGCGGCGGGGGGCGGGTTTGTGCCCAGCCGGCTGCACCGAGCCTTGCGGGGAGCCGGGTGGGCTGGGCGAGGGGAGGCACGAAGTTACCCACTCGTGAGCAGTGAAGACGGGCGTGCTTCCTGAGAACCAGTTGGGCTGAGCTGCTGTAGCTGAGGCACCGGAGCGAGGGAAAGAGTGGAAAGCCTCCAGGGAAGGAGGCAATGTTTTGTGCGCGCTCTGAGGATGTGGCTAGGACACGGTGACAAGCAGTAGAGAGGGTGGCCGGAGGCTGGCTGGGCCTAAGGAAACAGTCCTTCTGTTAGGGAAGGAAAATTAAACTTCTTTTAAGGAAACAAGGAAAAAACCCCAAACTGCCAGCTGCTGCCCTGTGTTTGGTGCTACCCGAAGGAGCCCTCGGCCGAGGTAGAAGCATGGCCAGAACTTCTCTTGTCAAAAATTCGGGTGAGTGGGTTGAGGCCCCCGCACTCTGGAACACCATCTGTGTCTCTGCTGTTTTGCCAGGAGGGCAGAGAGCATAGGGGGAATCAGCTTTTCTTATCTAACGCCCTCTCCTCTTTGGCCATCATCACTAAGGTAACTGCTATTAATCCCAGTGCTTTAAGGGTCACCTTGTGCTACCTGGCAGCTCTCCCAAAGAGAAAGAGGAACACCTAAGAAACCCAAGGGCTGAAGCCACTGACATTTAAAATCATAGGCTGTGGAGGAAATTTGCAGCTGTGCTGATGGTGCAGCAAAACATGAAACTGTACCAGTGTGCTCTACAGGTTCATAGGCTGGCCTGCACTCATACAGTCGCTGAGAAAATCATCTTACATAAAACCACAACACACCAGGTTCAGCAAGCATTTGCAAGCACAAAACCCAGGAGAAATAACCTCCTGCACCTGTGAAATCTGCTGCTTTCTTGCCTGTCCAATAAGCGCAATACTAATTACATAATAGACTATTTTTCAAGTATTGTATTTATCCCATTTTCTTCTCTTGGGGCTTAAACGTATCACCAATATGCCCCAGAACCAGGGCATCCCATTTACCATGCCTTTCTATGCAGGATAAATCATCTGTTTCATACATGGAGGGGGAGGGAAGGCAGACTGTATCCCTTAGACGGAAGTGGTGAAAACAGAAGAAAAAGTCAGTAGTAATGTTTAACATTAGCAAACAGTGCCTCTTAAAAGAGGAATGCTGTTTATCAGTATGACTAAATATTTTTAGTATGACTAAACATTTTTTTCTTTCAAACAGAGGTTAGAATCAGAATATTCTGGTTGTCGCCTGGTACAGTGTTGCATTTTCATTGTTACATAGACCTATCCCAAAAGGAAACTTACAGCCTTATCAGCAAAGGCCTTTGCTCACAAAATTAATATCCTATTTCCTTATTACTGTGTTTTATTCTTTACAGTCATAAACGAAAAACAGTAAAGCTGCAACATTTTCTGAGTTAGCACCTATCATCATATCTGTTTCCTTTTCTTTCCCTCTGCCCGCATTCATATACCCACACTCTCAGTCCTACTGTTGCAAGTGAACTGTTAAGAGAAGTCATCACTGTGGGGTTAATGAAAAGGTTTTATTAATGATTAAATTATGATCAAATGATAATTAATGATTGATAATTAAATGATAATCAAATGATGATTAAGCAGTAATTGATGATTAAACATTTATTTAACAATGATTTAACAATAATTAATCGATAATTAAGCTGTAATGAAATTGTAATTGAATGATGGTCTAATTGATGATTTCAACAATGATTTAAACAATGATTAGATGGCTGACAAACACTCTGCTACTTATTACACTTCTAATACTTCAGCTATAGGAGGAAATATAAATGTCACTGCCATCAATATACTTTTAGGCCTAATGTAAAATGTGCTTACCTCATTATAGATAGAAGATGCTATGTGTAAGGGGTCTCTCAGCAAAAGTTACTCAAGGAGTAACCTTGAGAGGCATCCCTGCTGAACAGGAGATCTCTGCCATGCAGCTCACTGCCATACAGGAGAGCTCAATGGGCTCAGGGGCGGCAACAGATATCTATAGGTAAAGTGACTCATTGTCAAACCCCTCTTTTTGGTGTAAGTGCAGGAGAGCAGCTGTAGCAGCTGTAGTTTTGTCTAGTCCCAGTTCAGGCTGGTACTCTTAGCTCCTGATAAGACATGGCCTGGACTCCTTAGTTCCTGAGCAGACATGGCCTGGCACAATTCTCATGGTTTGCAGAGCAGGGCTGGCTTCAGCCAGGTCTGCTTGTCAGTGATGCTTGAACCAAAGTGCTGCTCACTCTCTGGGTGCACCTGTCACACCTACCTAAATCACAGGTGCTCGGGGAGATAATTCAATCTGCACATTGCTCTTTCAGAGACTGTGAAATGGCTGGTCTCCAAGCAAGCCTCGAGGGCATAATTGCATATAGAAATTGAATAGAAGAGCTATAGCAGAAGGAGCTGTTCCACAGTAGCTGTGCTGGGATACCTCATTCCTGCTGCTCTGGAATAGCTCCTTCTGGACAGACTTCTCCAAGACCAAGAATAATTCTTCTTTGTCTCATCAGATTGCTTTAATTTGCAAAAAGTTGCTATTACTTCAGCATACCACATTTAGTAGCTGTTTTTTCAGTAGCTATTCCAGATAATTTACCTGTGTGGATTACCAGTATGGTTAAAGTATAAAATGCCAGTTGCTCGTGACAGCAAAAACAGGCTGATTTGTTATATATCTAGGAAAAGCATATCCCCTCCTATCTTTTATATTCTTAAGCTGAAGATCTGCTAAGGTAGAAATTCCTTCTTGCTATATTTATGTACAGTATCTTGCATGCAGAGGCCCTGGTCTTATTTTAGCAAAAGACTGTGACATAAGGAGTTAAAATACAAATTATCTATAGCACCTCTGATGAGTCAATTTAGCTCTGATATTCCCAGAGCAGACAGCAAAAGGTAATAGCTAGTGCCATTTTTAGCAGCAGCTTTGTCTATTATGATTTTTCTTTTTTTAATAAATAGGGATATAAATATTATAATAAAGCACAAGTGGGCTCAAACCAAAAGCCACATTTAAGATTTTGGCAGGCTCCAATCAGGTCTCTGTGAAAATATGCAGCAGTTTTTATACAGATCATTATCAAATTCTCTAACAACATAGCCGTTGTTTTTTTTTTACCACCGGCATAAAAGAAAATGTAAATTCAAACAGATACAGATTGCATAATTAATTTTAAAGCCAGGTAAACTTGTTAAAGCCTTGTAAACCTTTGGTGTCATCTTTTAAAGGACAGCTCCTCACAAAACTCCTTGCCTTATGTCTCTGTGTTATTATCTTGCAGAACTTTCTTCTCCAGGCTGCTTTCCACTCCTGCTTGATCTGAATATTGACCTTACGGCTTGATGGAAACAGGAAGGATCATTCCTTTCCTGTGACATTGCAGAGCAGGGAGGCAGCCAAGTGAAAGTCGGCAGGTGTTGAGAATGAGCTCCCTTCAGATTTATGTGGCAGGGGAAAATGAATATACATGAGAAACAAGACAGAAGTTGGAAAAATAACTGTAATTAATATACTTTCAGTTCATAGCCTGTTTCACTGATGGCATAGTTTTACCTTCCTAGTTCAAGGGAAATGGAGAAAGTATCTTCCAGCTGCCACATCCATGTACCTTGCCTGTTAGTTCACTAGCTTCCAAATTGTGGACCCTGGATTTCTAGGGATTTAGGAACAACCTGTAAAAGTTAACTACAGTTAAATGAGAAAAGCAGGCTAGCGTATCCGTAAATTTACAGTCAAGATGCAATTCTGCACTTTCTGGGGTTTCCTAACTGGACAGGGTTACTCCCTGTGTATCTGTGCATTTTCACTTTTTAATAACACTTAAATCCCATCTCCTTGGGATCTCCTTTGGGCAGAAAAAGTCTGTATGTTCATCGACATGCTCTGAGGAATGGCAGGTCAAAATAGATGTCTGTGCCATTGATTTCTACCTCTTACACCACGTAAGTTGTGCGAACGGCCAAGTCCAGACCCCCTCCATGTCCCTAGCCACTTCTACACTTCAAGCTATCATTAATCTGTTAGACTGTAGCAGTGTTATGTCTTTAGTACACAGACCATAAGAAACAAAAAGTAAAGTTCTAAGAGAGCTGAGAGGTCAAATGCATCATCAGCAGCCCTGGTCTTTGGTGTAGCAGGAAGCATTTTAGGTGAAAGTTAAATGAAAGACCCTGGCTTATTTGGCATTCATAGTCTAGAAACAACATCACAACAACTGCTTTAAGCAGTGCCTGAAGTATAAGAGGTAAGAGATATATCTGGTACTTGCTAGTAAAACACAAAGAACAACTGCTGAGCTCTTACCATTAAGATTCTGCTGAATGTTTTTTAGAAGCACAGCTCTTGCCAGGATGGTTTGTATTTTCTAGGGAGCCCAACTCCCACATTGGCATCTGAGGGTAACGGTCAGATCTGTGAATGCTTGGCTTCTACTGGACACTGCTGTTTTCAAGGCGAGCCTGAACACATTCCAGAAATATTATCTGGCACCTGACCTACTAAAAGCTGTCAGAAAACAAGAGGAATTGCAGATGAGAAAAGCTGGCCATCTGGTAGAGTAATAGGGATCAGCTCATGATAGGGACCTCAGGTTTTGGTAGCTGAGAATATCTGTACACAACAGTCAGCTGTCAGCATTCATATATGAAACAGAAGGAGTTCTATATGGCTTTTTATGACTCTGTGAAGCTTGTGTCAGTTTCCTCAGATACCAGCAGGATTGTTTGCTGGTGTACTAACAATATCACAGCCAAGACAAAGCTCTTGTCTCTGCCAGAGGGCGTTAATTTAGCAGAGGAGCTTGGTCCTGAGGTTGCAGCTTGTCTGCACGATGTTAGGTTGGGGTGTAGAAGTGTTTTTTGCACAAAGGTTTCAACTTGGGATGCCACTTCAGGATCAACACACAAGACAAAACAACAACTTGTGTGAACATCGTTACTACTACCACTGTTATGGCTGAGGTGGGCACTGTAACAGCTCGCCTTTCCATGACATTTTTTCCAAGAGCCTACCTTTGTTTCCCACGAAGATGACTTTATATCTTCTGACCACATGACTTCATCCAGCTGTTTTTATGGTAGGAAAGGAATGGCTTTTCCCACTGACACTGAAAAGAAGTGTAGTTAGACAAAAAGTAATCTTTTAATCATTTAATTTAATCAATATTGTAATAATAAAGGAATAATTATGGCCTTGTCTCACGGAGCAGGCAGTAGAAGACAGAGATGCCCTCTCTTACATTAGTTATCCAGGAATCTCTTAAAAATTTGCAGCTTTGAAACACGTAGGAAGCTGTGCTCCAGGAATGCCTGCCTGCAGGAATACCTCTGTGGAGAAAGTTTGGAGCGCACAGAAAATCAGCTTTCTCTTTTAAAGCACTAGCAGACAGTATTCTGCACCCCGAAAAGGACGTTACTCATTTTTCTACTCTTCCTCAGTGTGTGCAGAGGTAACTTTTTCCTGAACTGTATAATTTAGCCAAGTAATTAGGGGACTAATGAAGATGGGAACAAAGACGTGGAACCACATGAACCAGGTCTTTCTGGAAAGAATCTTCATCATGAAGATAGAAGTAAAGAAACAAGCAGAATATATAGCTTTATGTCACCACAGCTTTAAACATGTTTAAGCAATCATAGATGGCTCAGTTCAATGTCTCAGTTCTACACAGAATATAAATAAAAGTGGCCTCCACTGCAAGTACTTACACGTTTGCAGAGTAGTTACTGTTCATGACTCATACAGGTATTTTTAAGGCACTATAAAATCCAAGTCTGATTCTTGCCTTAAACTTCATTTTTCTGTCAGAAATGCCACTTAAAGAACACACAAGATTTTTTTTTTCCCTAAAAAGAGGGGAAAAAAGAAAGTGACAGTACCAACAGACGCTGAAAACAGAATAGCTTCTGTAAAGTCAGAACCAACATAATGATGAGAAACAGCCTGACCAGAAACTCTTGATTCAAGTCCTGCAGCTAAGATCAAACTTCACCCTTCTAGAAGCAAGCCATTTCTGTCTAGAATTGGAGCTCTCAGATTCCCAGTGTTACAGCCAAAAAGTGGGGTGGAGGTCAGAGTCTCCCCTCTTTTCTAGACACCTCAACTTGTTTTTGACATGAACGAGAGTATTTGACCCACTTTAATACACTCCTGACCATCTTTAGCCTCTGTGGTTATTCCACTAGCCAGTGAAACCAGCCTTTTCCTCTGCAAATAAACTGACAAAGAGCGAGGCAGTCAATGTGAGTGCGAACAGCCCAGGCAGCAGAGGAAGATCTGGGAAGAAGCAGAAGTGCCTGTTTGATGGTGTTTTCCTTGAGGTGTCCTGAGTTGCAAAACTAGAATAAGAGCTCAAAGATCTTCAGTTGTGTTGCTGATGAGGTGAAGCCAGATTAAGTCAGAAACACTCATGAATATGGCCCCTGCACGTCTGGCTTCCAATCCTCTGTGCTTTTTCAGTTAGCTGCTTCCTTGTGGAACAGGAGATGCCTCCTGAGAGAGTGGTGCTTACCTGTGCCACCTTACCGCCAGCTGGGACACCAGCAGGTGGAGTCCCAGGACAACCTTCCCAGCAGTCAGTGGACAACTGACCAGCAGGCTGCAGACTCAAAGGGAGTCCAATGGCAGGGAGCTGAGGAGCACCATCTCGTGGTGCAGGAGAGCCTGACCCTTCGACAACACGGGCTGCAGAAGCACAAGACCTCGGGCAAGCTTCCTTTTGATTCATCTCATGAGGCTGCAGCCCCCTCAGCTTACCTAGCCACCATCCCACTGTTCCTGCTGCTTTTTCAGCAGAAGACGGTCTGAGGGAGGACGCCTCATGCTTGGGTGGGGATTATTAATGCTTCAGTGTATATCCCAAGAGCTACAGAGCTCACGGCAGGCTCATAGTTTTTGTAGCTGGGATCACCAGCACAGCTGGCAAATGGAAAGTAAGTTTCTTTACTCTCAGACAACCAAACTACGTTTTAGCTTTTCTTCATCTCCTTTTCCTACTGTAGTCCTTGCTTTCAAGTTTGGAGGCTGACTCAGCAACATTTGGAATAGCTTTCGTATATGTGCCATTAATCTTAGTAAAAGGCCTTTCATATAAGATTGTCAGATTCCCATATGGCAATATGAAGCGTTTCTCTTAATGGTAAATACAGGAAATCTATGACTAAAGTAATGAAGGCAGTTTCGAAGTAGTCCCAGATTTAGACCCTGCTTAGTGTCCTCTGAGACATTTCTTATACACGATTCATTCTTCTGAGAGAAGAAAAGCCACAGCCCTGATTTCTTTCCATCCACACATCATTGCTTACAGACAACAAATGCAGAGTTGGGAAAAGGGTAACATTTTGGTCTGGGAGCACCACTTGATGATCAGAAATTAGTGAAGGCAGAAGGTTAAAAATGGGAGAAACTCTCCCCTCAATGGGGCACAGTAAGTCAGCTGGGCCGGAGAACATGAATAACTCAGTTCATAAGGAGAGGGAATGGAAAGTAAAAGGGAGAGTCAAACAGCAGATTAAAAAGGGAAATTACCGGCACAAGAGAATTCATCTAAACATCCTAATTGCCCTGATTTTGTGTATGCTTCTGACAGGCAGGCTGTTAGGTGTTCATGGCAGCCGAGAGAAGTAGAATAGAAAAGCCAAATATGGCAAAATCTAATTTTTGTGAAGGTGGATATTTGCTTAAAGTGTGTGTGTGTCTACAAGAAAAGATGTATTGATAAAAATGTTTCAGTTTTAAATTAAAGGCATATAATTTTAAATTACAAATTTTTAAATAACAAATATGAGTCAATGGCTCAATTGCAACTTGTTAATCTTGCTATGACTGTGTATTTTACAGGGTCTAGAGAGGAGGAGACATCGGAAAGAGAGAGACACACACACACTCTGCTTAGCCCTTAGTGAAGTAAATTGGCATCTTTGTTGTCTTGCTTCACAGTCTGAGGAGTAAAGTGAAAAAGCATGCGTTTGGAAGTGTGTGAGCAACAGAAGGGAAGCATGTGTCACTCCACAGAGGCAGAAGTTTGTCTCTCAAATATGTGCCAGGCTAAGAAACAAGCGATCTGGCTTTGGTTCTTGGCTATGACCCAAGTCTTACTATGTCACTGTGACCAGATAGTGGTATCAAAGTTCTCTGCCTTTAACAGCAAGGGATTTCCACACATCCTGAATCCACATTGCCTGTTTGTTATGCGTTTAAGCATAGTAACAAACACAAAAAAAGTCATATCTAGCTAAGTCAGATCAGAGCTCCTACCTGCTGAAAAGGCCTTAGAGGCACTTTGCTGGAAACTAAGTTTGGCTCATGTTTCCTCAACCTCCCACAACAAATCTGTGATGCCCACCACAAGGGACTCCTCAGGAGCCTTTTATTTTTTCTTACTCAGTGACTAACCTTCAGCTTTCCATTTTCTCAATTCACAGTCTTCCCACTCTGAGAGTTCCTATTTCATTAACCATCTTTTTTCTTCCTCTCTAGGCTTGGACAAATTGCTCAGGTTGGGCAGCCACTGCCCCAGTGATACCTTGCAATCTAGGGAGGATGCATTGGAAGTAAAGGAATGAGGACACAAGTAGAGAGAGCAGCGGTGCCCTCCTTCTGCAGCAGCCATGTTACACCAAGCCTGGCAGCCCTATGGGAGGTGGTGCCGTTGGTCCAGTCCTTTTATCCATCTCCTCATACTGACTGTGGTGACATTTGGTGTGCTTGCACCTTTGATTTGCCACCGGCTACTCCACTCTTACTTCTATTTGCGGCGCTGGCATCTGAACCCCATGAGCCAGGAGTTTCTGGAACAGAACCAACAGGAGGGCCAGGCTGCTCTCCATTACTTTGAGAAGCTGCAGATACCAAACACCTCCGAGGCCTCTGGCAGTGATGCCTTCCAGCCCTTGTTGCTGGTCACCATCATCACTGTGCAGAGACGGAACGATTTCCACTATGTCTTGCAAGTGGCCTCCCACTTCCACCGCCTCCTCCAGAAATGTGGTGCACGTTGCTGGAGCCACCGCATCCTCCTCTGTAATGTGGAGTCAGACCCCCGTAGCCATCAGGATGTCAGGCTGCTGAGCAGCTTCTTTCCTATGGTTAGTCGTGACAAAACTGGGGAGAACTCTGACCCCAGAGTGAACCAGTTCGAGAAGGAGAAGCAGGACTATGTCTTCTGCCTTGAGCAGTCACTGTTGGCGTACAACCCAGAATACATTCTCGTAGTGGAAGATGATGCTGTGCCAGAGGAGGAAATATTTGCTGTCTTGCAGCACCTCTTGTTGGCCCGGTTCTCCAAACCATACCTCAGAGATGCACTCTACTTTAAGCTTTACCATCCCGAGAGGCTTCAGCGATACTTCAACCCTGAACCCATGAGAATCCTCGAGTGGCTAGGTCTGGGCATGTTCCTGGGGCCCGTGCTGAACTGTGTGTACTCCTGGGCAGCTGGGCGCCCCAGCCTCAGCTGGCCCGTGGTCGTCTTCTTTGCTTTGTACAGCATGGCTCTGTCGGAGCTGGTGGGACGGCATTACATGCTGGAGCTGCGCCGGCTGGCCCCCACACTGTATAATATTGTGCCGGTCACCGAGTGCTGCACGCCTGCCATGCTGTTTTCTGCTCCATCTGCCCGCCGTGCCTTAGGTTACCTGAAAGGGCTGCACTGCCGCCAGGGTTTTGCTAAGGACATTGCCCTCTACTCACTGCTGCGTACTAAGGGGGAGAACGCCTACGTGGTGGAACCCAACCTGGTCCGGCACGTGGGGATGTATTCCAGCCTTCGGTTAAACGACAACCCAAAACTGCTGTGATCTGTTTGGGCCTCTCCAGACACAAAGCCCACAGAACTTGCCACTGGGCAGAGAGACAGTGCGTGTGAACTCAGATGTGCTGTTCACACTGTGCATCCTATGCCTCCAAGTGGACAAAGAATAACTCTCCAAAAAAAACACCTTTCTTTAAAAATAAAGATGTACATGCAGACTCTATTTAATATATACTTGGAACTAAACACCATGCACCATGTGGGAGGGGAGTGGATGATTCCAGCTGAGGGTGTGGATTGTCTCCTCTCCTTAATCATTCTTAGGGAAAAGCTCTCACATCAATATAAATAGCTATACTGCCTACTCTCCTGTACATTCATTTCAGAAATCCTCACCTTAGGGCAACAGCAATGTTGGACAAAGTGAACGTTTCAAATTTAAGCTAGTGAGGAGGGAAAGCCTATATTTTCCTATCCTTGCTAGTGTGACCTCTGTTTCAAAGCTGTGGGTTTGGGCAGACCTTCAAAAGCAGCAGTGAACTTTCTCACCAATTTTGCCTAGATTCCTTAATTTTACAAAGCATTTATTTGTTACTGTCTCCCTCTACACATCCTTTCTGCACTTCCTTCCCACTCCTTTTTCTTGGAACAGAGGCTCTTAAAAACAAAGCCTCTGCTGCTTAAAAGTCACGTGTGAAGGTAGGAATAGGAAAAGAGAATAACAGTCTTTCGTGTTACAGAGCCAGATCACAAATGCATGTTTTCATTGATCCATTACAGACATTATAAACAACATAGGATGACTACCAAATTGGTTGGTATCATCACTAACTGTAGCGGATCTAGGTCGTTAAAAGAGGCCTTATCAGTTGCTGATTGGACTTAAAATATTCAACATGAATTTACCTTGACTTCCTATCAGCACAGAGCCAAAGGAAAGATTAGATTAGGTGCCGCTATTGTGCAGGATTCTCGTTTCATTTCAGAGCTGTCATTCACAGCTCAGCCTAGCGGTTCATTCACTGCACCTGGCAGCAAGCAAAATATCCACAGGAAACAAAGCTAGCTGTTCATAAAAACAAGCAACACTAGCACAACGCATCAAGGGGCCACTCCGATACTGACAGAGTCACTTAATGTGCTCTGGTTGTTCGGCATTTGAGATAAGTACTTTGTACCACAGCTGTGGGCACAGTTAAATATAAAACCATGCGGATAACAGAGATCTTGTAGAGAACCAAAACTGGCACACGAATGTTTATGTCTAATGAAAAGCCCACCTTGCCTTTAGTAGGCTTTGAATCAAATTAATGGAGTTTGGTTGAACTGGTTTCGAAACCATATTCCTAGCTTTGGAATGAACCAAGTACAATATTTTTGTCAAGTTTCAGTCAGTAGGGGTTGTTTGGTTGGTTGTTTTTGGTGAAGGAAGATCTCTACTTTGAATATTCTTTCCCCCAGTCTCTCCCAGGTGATCTATGCCTTAAGCTCTTAAAAAGTCTGGCCGTAGATGTGAATGACATAAAACTCCTGAGAGATGAAACCAAAGAAAGTTGCAAACCTCCAGCAACATGTGCAGAGCCAGATCACATACCCTCAGGTCAGCACATGACGAGTATCAATTGCACAACACAAATGTATAATGTAAGTTAGCCGATTAGAAATGGCATCACAACACAGAGCAGTGTTTTGCTCTCTTAGTAATCAGCTGGGATGCTTTTCTATGAGTAAAAACTGCTTGCGGATTTCCATGTCCAAGGACACAGGAAAAATTTCACAGGCAGAACCACTATTTATTCACAGCTGCTGAAAATCCCAAAGATACCTGAGTGGTCACACATTGGCAGGTTGGCAAACTTATTCTCAGGCTTTACAATAATATAGTTAAGATGGCAAGATTTGAGTGTCATCTTATATGTTTTCCACTAAGTGCCTGTGTGAGGAAATACAACTCGTTTGTTTCTGCTTCTTCAGCTGTAAATGTTTCCATGTGGTGTGCTTTCTCTTCACTCTGTCTTTGTACTCTACAAATCCGGGACAATGCCTTGTTCTTTTCATGAGGGTCCATTCATACCCATTCTTGCCAAAAAATCTCATGGCAAGGTATAATAAATGGGACAGGGAAAGGAAAATGGAGGAAGAAAAAGAAAGAAACCTTAGAAAAGAACACAACTAACTATATGCAGTTAATAAATGTTTTGACGTGGGAAATGATTTATTCATTTGTTTCAAAGTTATTTTCCTTGTTTGCCCAGTAATGCTTTATTTGTCGTCCCAAAAGTCCAGGGAGGTCAGTAATGTCACTGAGCTTCATAGCTGAAAATTAAGAACATGAATTTGAGGCATTCCTTCTAAACTAGGAGGCAATTTTCAGGTCGTAAGAGATGAGAGAAGTTGGCTGGGACACCAAACAATATGCAGAGGGCCTACAACCTGAACTTGCCAGTGAGAGACTTTCAGATAAACTTGTTGAGAATGAACTCCTTTTTGCAAGGAGCAGTTTAATAAATTCTTCGTGTCCTTCTGGAATAGTTTCCTTGAGTGCCCAATTCACCTTTACAACACAGGTGCTTCTTTTACTGACCCTGCTGGGAGCTATTTCTGAGTTACTCAGGAACTTGCTCAGTGTCCACCGTGTCAATGTGGCATCTCAGGCAAGCGGTCCTTCTGCTGCTGCCTCTGAACTTGTACAAGTAGACTGATTTTTGTTTCTGTTCTCTGTGCCACGTGTTTTATTAGAAATGACAAGTTGGACAAGTGTACTTCGGCCTTGAAACAGAAAATGAGAGGTTACAGTGAGTTCTTAATTCCTGTTGGATTTTGTTCCACAGCTTGGGCTAAAAATGCAGTTTCAAACACACGTCTTTCCCTGTTTTTTCTGTCAGGGTAGTAGAGCTGAGTTGCCATATTGCAGGCTTAGTAAGTTCAAGCCGCAGCATTAACTTCTTGAAACGTGGCCTTAAGAGTTTGGGTTTATTCACATTAAAACAAACCTAGCAACTATTTTTGAAACAAACAATATGGATTTTCTTGGGTGTTAGTTCATTCCTAATAGTTCAGAGACTACTTTTCAATGCAGCAGCTGCTGCTTGCACAAGAGGATTCTTGATGAGCCAGACAGCAGGGCTCAAAGCATTATTGTCCAAGCAGATTCAGGGGAAGTTACTCAATTAGACAAAAAATACCTTTGTTTCCAAGACATGTCCAACATAAGCATGATTCCGGCAGAACACAAAGCATAAATTTATAGGTCTCTATTAGATTAGAAGCCCAAGAGGATTTTCTAACTACAGTACATATCAATATCTTAGTGAGAAGGCACTGCATTTAAAAAGAGAAGGAAAAAGCCTTCCTCTCAGTTGTGAGGAGCTGTTAATTGCCAGACTTGGTATTTCAACAGCAATTGGCTGGATGCAGGATGAATTACTTTTTTTTCTAAAGATACTTACAAGCAAACTTTCTACCAAATAAACTTTCTATTAAAACTCTTATTGTTTCTTCTTTCTGTATGCCACTGTTTGTTTTCCTGACTGACAGATCCATCTCTCTCCTTGCTCTCTTTGACTAAGAAAGATACTTCTGTGTTGACGCATCTGCATATATCTGCATGGATGCAATAATTTGGATCCTGCAACAATTCAAGCTGAAAAGGAGCTCTGAAGGCCCCTGGTCCAATCCCCCACTCAAAGCAGATCTTACCAAATCAGGTTGCTCAGGCTCTTCTCCAATCAAGTATGGAGACATTTTAATAGAGACCTGTGACAAAATCAAGTTCTAAGTGCTGGAGTTTAACCTTAGTATACTTTTGTATAGAAAGGCTGTATATTTCACAAAATAACAAAGGTATATTTCTGTGGGAGACAGTTGTAGTTACAAAGGCGCTGGCAGTTTCCCTGCCAAAGTTAGTTTCTTTCTGTGTATTTCCACACCAGCTTTATATCCAAATTCAGCAGATGGCAGAGTCCAACATATGGTTCTGAGTAAGCTTCAGTAAAACATACATCTGCCAAAAATGCATATAGAATTATGAACTCCATGGTCTGTGCTTCTTCCCTGCATGTGTCTCTGTTGCTTGACTGACTTCATTTTCACAAACTGTCCTGACAGCTCATGCTTTGAGAGAATCCTCCCCATCAGCCAGTTTATTTGAGCACCTATAGGCTAAAAGTCAGCAATACCAATGTCCATTTCCAAGACTTTGTTCTGCATGGCAAGCTATGAATGCCACATTCCTAGCTGTGTAACCACTGGCGATTTTTAAATGTCGACGAAGAAAAATAGGGTTATATTTTCTTGCCCTGTTAGTAAGCCTCTGGCCAGCTTATGTATTCCTCAGTGCCTACTTACTCTTTTAATTTCTGCCATAGTGTCCAGTGTTCCTCCAGCAGTGCAGAAACCATGTCTACAATGTTTTTTCAGCAAACTAGTCCACTTAGACATCTGTTGTAGTTTGTATTTTGCAAACCGTATACCAGTGTTAACATGCAGCACCTAAGTGTACTTTTTTGGGCAATTATGTGCTTCTTAGATAAACAGGTAATAAACAGCTAAGTGTCTCCCATTATAGCAGCCAGTTGTTTGCCTACTTCCTTTTTTAAAAACAAAATGTCAACAGAAAGGCATAGAGACCAGCGTCACTACTGCATTTATCTTCATGTCCTGTTACAGCTATTTTGCACAGCCCAGAAATGTTGCCACGGGCAGCCTCGTTTAAAGTGAAAGCCTTGTTTGTTATCTCTACTATTGAAATTACTACAAAGATTTGTGTTATGTGTAATATATGTTATATGCTTGCCTGTTTTTCATTCCAAGTCATGATGTTTGTTGCAGCCCAGCTTTAAGAAGCAAAGAACAAAGAGCAAGCAAACCCTTCCTGTGCAATCCCCTCAGTCCACTTTATGGGCCTGAGTCAGTTCAGCCCAGCACCCTCCATACCTTCTCTGATGTACGTGTCTACAGACACTGCTGCGGAGACAGAAATACAGGTGATTTCTTCCAGTGGGGTTAAAGGCCAGGATCTCTGCGTTGGGCTGAGGGCTGTAGCTGAATGGGGAAAACAAACCACATAATAAACAATACCTCTGATTAGATAGGGGTGAACAAGCTGGACTTTGAGACAGTTAAGCAAGACTGCAGGGTACAGAAAACAGGAAACATCCAGCACGGTGAGGAGAGGTGAAGAGGAGGCAGAGTCCACTCAGCTCAAGTCAGCTCTGACGAGACTTTAACCCCATCACACAGGCAGCACTCTCTTGGGGCACACAGAGCCAGGTGTTTTTCACGTGGATGCATACTATACTCAGACATTCTTCCAATTTCCAGGGTTTTTTCCATTCCATTTCAAACCCTTTTACAGGCCTGATCACATATAAAAGGGTTGATAAGATTAAGAGTACTTCATTTGCTTAAGTGCAAACGGAAGATTTAACTTTTTTCTTTTTGTCTTGATGACCATGTAATCTCTGAAATTGCTTGATCCATTTCTTTCTTTTTCATCTTTCTCAGAAGTACTACAGTTTGTATCACTACACATTTACTTATTATTTGCATTTAAAATGCTAGTTAATATGAGTAATTAAAGGCAAAATCAGTATCAGAATGATACTGCTAGAAACACACAGAAAATCCACAATTATCAAGCTGAAGAAACATAAGCAATTCTAAAAGTTTTACCCATTGCCTTTAAACCAGGCTTTCCATTGATTTTAAAGTACTTCACCCAGCAACAGTCTTCACTCAAAACTTCAATGCCAAACTGACAGATCCCTCAACAGCAAGGTTGGCTATAACAAAGACAGCAATTAAATTAACTTCTGCTATGAAAATCCAGTATTTGCATTGTCAAACTCCAGAATGCAAATCCACAAATTAAGACCTGAATAATAACCCAAGCCACCCATAAAGACAGTTTTCAGCAGTCTTTAAAAATTTTATATGTATACGTCTGTCAACTTTTGTATAGTAATTTCAGATGGACAAGTCAACATCAGCAAAATCTCCAAGCTATTCAAATACAAAATTTACTTATGCTGTGCCACGTTTCTGAGAGAAAATGCTAGATGCTTGCATTTTAACATTATCCACCTCTTTTACAGCTAACCACCATTTTCTGTTTCCGTGCTATTTAAGGCACAACAATGAACATTTAAGCTATTACTACTTATGCATCATTTGCAGTGATGGTTCAAAGATTTGAGTGAGCTATAAAGATTTTTACATTGCAACACGGTTTATATTAGCTCCCTCAATAACAGATAAAGTCATAATTCATGCAGAAAATCTTCACTGTATTTTGTTAGATACATATTTAAGTAACCAATTCTCACACAAACAAAACTCTGAAAAAATGACAGAATCGTAGAATGGTTTGGGTTGGAAGGAACCTCAAAGATCTTCTAGTTTCAACCCCCCTGCCATGGGCAGAGAAACCCTCCACTACACCAGGTTGCTCAAAGCCTCGTCCAACCTGGCCTTGAACACTTCCAGGGATGGGGCATCCACAACTTCTCTGGGAAACCTGTTCCAGTGCCTCACCACCCTCAGTGTAAAAAATTTCTTCCTTAGATCTAATCTAAATCTGCCCTCTTTCAGTTTAAAGCCATTGCCTGTTGTCCTGTTACTACACGCTGCCCTTGTAAAAAGTCCCTCTCCAGCTTTCCTGTAGGCCCCCCTTAGGTACTGGAAGGCTGCTACAAGATAACCCCGAAGCTGAACAACCCCAACTCTCTCAGCCTGTCTTCATAGCAGAGGTGCTCCAGCCCTTGAATCATCTTCATGGCCCTCTTCTGGACCCGCTCCAACAGCTCCATGTCCTTCTTGTGCTGGGGAACGCCAGGGCTGAACACAGTACTCCAGGTGGAATCTCACAAGAGCAGAGTAGAGGGGCAGAATCACCCCCCTCGACCTGCTGGCCACGCTTCTTTTGATGCAGCCCAGGATACGGTTGGCATTCTGGGCTGCCAGTGCACATTGTCGGCTCATGTTGAGCTTCTCATCCACCAGCACTCCCAAGTCCTTTTCCTCAGGGCTGCTCTCTGCCCAGCCTGTACTAGTGCTTGAGATTGCCCCGAACCACGTGCAGGACCTTGCACTTGGCCTTGTTCAACTTCATGGGGTTCTCACAGGCCCACCTCTCCAGCCTGCCAAGGTCCCTCTGGATGGCATCTCTTCCCTCCAGTGTGTCCACAACACCACACAGCTTGGTGTCATCTGCAAACTTGCTGAGGGTGCACTCGATCCCACTGTCCATGTCACCAACAAAGATGTTAAATAGCACTGGCCACAGTACTGACCCCTGAGGAACGCCACTTGTCACTGGCCTTCACTTAGACATTGAACCATTGACCACAAACACTTTGAGTGCGACCATCCAGCCAATTCCTTATCCACCGAGTGGTTCATCCATCAAATCCATGTCTCTCCAATTTACAGACAAGGATGTCTTGCGGGACAGCGTCAAATGCTTTGGATAAGTCCAAGTAGATGATGTCAGTTGCTCTTCCCCTATCCACCAATGCTGTAACCCCATCGTAGAAGGCCACCAAATTTATCAGGCACGATTTGCCCTTAGTGAAACCACGTTGGCTGTCACCAATTAACCTGTTATTTTCCATGTGCCTTAGCATAGTTGCTAGGAGGATCTGCTCTATGATTTTGCTGGGCACAGAGGTGAGACTGACTGGCCTGGAGTTCCCTGGGTCTTCCTTTTTTTCCCTTTTTAAAAATGTGGGCTATGTTTCCCCTTTTCTGTTGGTGTGAACTTCACCAGACTGTCACAATTTCTCAAATATGATGGATAATAGTTTAGCAACTTCAAAATAGCTTAGCAACAAAAAAGAAACCATTCCAAAATTAGTTGGGTCACTGGAAAGCTGAGAGAGTTGGCAACACTATGAGTTCAAACACAAACTCAAGGAATCAGATTTACAACTTGGATGATACAACAATTTTGCTGCAGAATAATTTGTGCAGGCAGTGGTTTGATATTTTTTATGGGCAGGTTAGTTGCTTGGTTGAATGCAAGTACACTGCATTCCCCTCATGATGCAAGTTTATTCCTGTTACCATTTAAGGATACACGATACCGCTATAACCTAATTTTTAGAGGTACAAGTATCCCCAAACTATGATTCACAGCTGTGATGGTGAAAGTATGTTCTCTTTTCCAGCACCTTTTTAATATCACTGTACTACTAATTTCTGCACAGCAAGGTCAGCGCCATGGTTCTGCATGTTAATAGTACTGAACCTCACAGTGACATTATCTAGCATGATTGCTCATTCCATATTCTTGTTGAAAAGGCTCCCATTCCTAAATTAAGTTAAGAAGTTAACCATCATGTCCATCCACTCCTTTTTCTCCTCAGTCCTCAGAATCCCTGCTAGGACCTGTAATCCTAGTACTTGAAGTGCTGGATAGTGGCTAAGAAGGACTAGAAAGGCACATACTAGCCATTACTCACCTGGAAATACATAGGTATACTTCTGAATGAGTTAAGAATGCAAAGTGGGCTGCAGGGGATTATCTAAAGTGGTTTCTAAATATCAGACACTATTTTTTTTCAAGAAGACTCCCCTCAGCTTTTCTCTAACAAGTCTGTTGGACTGTATCACAGATGACACTAGGAAAGAAACACTTTCAAGTACTTTCCTACCTGGAACAGCTTCTAACCAACCAGGAATGACAGGACTCAAACTCTGATTTTCTTTGTGGCCCTGAAGAAGACCATCAGTATGACCCCTTCTTGGTCTCAAGAGGGTCTTAGATAATGTATTTCATTAAAAATATTTTTAATCCATACTAGATACCTCTGTTTGTGGTGGAGAAACTTTAATACACCATGGGGTTCATCTTCCTGCTAGGACAGAAGAAATGAAATGTAAAGCAAACACTGTAAAGCAGGGAAGGCTTTATATCCATGTTATGTAGCCCAGCATTCTTCAGGAAAAAGATCCGGATCAGGAAGCAGAATGTTAAAGAAAACAAAACAACACATGCACAAGGCCTTCAATTAGACTGTACCCTCAGCTTTTTCAGAGGTTTCTCTGCTGATGGGCACAGAATGATATTGCTGCCAGCATGTAAGCTGTTAAAATTTCCTACAGGCACTGACCTTGGCATCCAGCTCTAGAAGAGATGGACTTAAGGAGGAAGTGCCCTAATGAAGACAGTACCGTTCAGTGAGAGGAGAAAGCAGATGTCTCACTGTCTCCATGTAAAGGCTAAAGGTGCCACTACCAAAGCCAAACAAATGGACAAACTACGTCATTCTTCAGGCAAACACTAGGTCTTTGTCGTAAAGACCTACTAATGTCCAAGGTCGCAGAGCGCGCTGTTGCTGAGGGTATGATGTTTGCCTAACCGTCCCTGTGCTCTACTTCCCTCCAGGAGTACTGACCTGCAGTGGGGTGGGGGTAGGGGGGTGGGGAGCATGGAATTAAAAAAATAACCAAGTCTATCTACCTGGATTTGGTAAATAGCTGTAGTGTGATTTCTTATAAACCGGAATGCTGATATACTGGTTATAGAGCATTAGCATTTTTCACAGAAAAATTTTGCTAAGCAACTGAGGCGCCTGTATGTCATTGTAATATGGGTAGGTGTTTCAATGAGGTTTTGGTGGAAAATTTGTCTTGTGCCTGTGCACCTCAATGTGGGCACATTTCTTCTGATAACCATCATTCTCACACATAGACTGCATTAAAGGAAATCAGAACTTGCAGTTTCATTAACCGTGATACTATAACATTGCATTTTGCCTTTATATATACTAACTGAAAAAGGAAAACATGTTTCTGTGCTAAATTTTCAGATGAGGAAAATCAGTGTAACTCTTAGGAAGCCACTGAAATGATAGGAACTCATGTCAATTAAGGATCTGTCGCATTGTTTCCGCATTTTTTTTTTACTCTTCCTTCCTGTACTGTGTAGTTTCCAAGTATAAACTTTCAGAATATCTAGCCCTAAACCGAAGGTTATGTCCAAGATCCCTGTAAACAATTTCCATGGTTCCTCTTGTAGATCTTTTCACTCTGTTTTAGAAAGAGGAGGAATAATTTGAAATAACTGGAAAACGTCTCTGTTTCACCACATCAGGAATGGCCTTATATATTCGGGGGAGGGGAAAAGGGAGGAACACCAGGAGTGAGATTAGGTCCCATTGGTTGTGTGTGGGTTGTGGTCCGACAGCCAATGACCAACCTTGAGCAATAACACCTCCCCAGCCAGCCAGAGGAGGAGGGAGAATGAAGGAGTGGAGGGAAAAAAAAACAAGCCCCACCTCTCAAGAATTTTATAAAAGTTAGTGATTAGAAGGACTCGGTCTCCTTGTCTGCAACCACCTCACCAGAGGCTTGTAGCAGCAGAGGCACTGTCCACAAACAAGTAAGTATAATAATTTCATTTCTAAACTGTAAAGGTGGTACGTATATCAGCAGCTGAGACATGATGTGTTTATCTGTAGTGGGCTTGGGGAGTTGTTTTTGGGTTTGTTTTTATTTTTTCATTCCAGGAACAGCTTGCAAGAAATAAGCACTCAGCCATTCTGCAATGATCTTCCAATGTGACTGTTTGCTGCTAACACTTGTTTTCTAACTTAGCTTCGTTCATTTAGAACTCCTGGACTAAGGGGATCCTTAGTCTAAGGGGACTAGAGCAAAAACATACCTACATTGCTTTCTACTGCTTTGTTTTGTATGTGTTTATTTATGTTTGAGGAGTACGTAAGTCTATGTTTTGCAAGAAGAAGAGAGAATGACTGGAGAATGCAGCTGGTCCTGGCAAACACCACTGCTGACAGAAGTGTAATTATGTGTGCTCATTGTGCTGCTTCTTCTGAAATATTGGTGCAGTATCGTGGATAAGATTCTTCGGCAGGGTAATTAAGTTGGTTTGCAGTGCAGGAAACTAAAATCTGCTCTTGCATTAGGCCGTAACATTTGAAGTTGTGAACAGCCAGCTTCAGGAAATTGCTCAACAAACTCAAAGTCTCACTGAGTCTCTGATCCTCCATCACTTTCTCAACTATCCGATGTGCCTGGCACCCAAAACTATTTAGCCCACCTGAAACCCTCACCACTGCTTCCCCCAGCCTCCCCTGCTGGCATAACAAGATGTGAATTCTCGTACAAGTCTGACAGCATGTTTTTACCTTCTCTGAGAAGAGCCTAGCTCTGAGAGAGAAGTAGCTTTACCCTAATGACCACACTTACTTCCAACCAGTTTCTTGCCATGGCAGCCATCTCCAGCTATTGTGAGTGCTCCAAGAGCACTCTGCACTGACTGGAGAGGCCAGGTCCCTGAGTACATAACCTCCTTTCATGTTTGCTAGAGAGATGAAATGAGGTTACATTTGCCCAGGGCTTGAGTATAGCTCTGATGCTAATGTGGGAATCAGGACAGAGAGCTGCAGGTCCCACATACTCCCATCCACTTGAGACAGGATGTTGAAGCAAGGTCCCTAGACAGAGTATGAAGATGGAAAAAAACCCTTGTTCCTACCATCATAAGAGAGAGCAAAAACTAACCAGGCAATTTACCATCATATATGCCCCAAAGGACCTATAAAGATGGTGAAATTGCTATGTCAATCAAAAATATCTGCTGCTTTTTCTATGTGTCAGAAATCTGAATATCTCTTTTTGTCCCATACCCTTAACTCACTCTTTATAACCCAGAAACAAATGTTTTTTCTACACTGAAACCTTCACTTCCACTGCAAAGACAAAGGGAGAAACATCCTGTTCTTCCCTCAGAGCTCCTTCATACATACAGCACCACTTCCACTTTTAACTCCCTAAAGCAACTCACACAGAAACACACGGTAATTCAAGCTGAAAGGGACATCAGAAGTTCTGCAGTGCAACCTCCTGCTCAAAGAAGGGTTAGACACAAAGTCAAACCAGGCTGCTCATGCCTTTATTCAGGTGGGTCTTGACAAGGGTGGCCAAGGATGGAGACACCACAGCCTCTCTGTCAACCTGTTCCACTGCTTTACTGTCCCAATAGTGAAAAAAAAATCTTCATATCCAGTCAGCATCTCTGTAGTTTCAGCTTATGCCTGTTGTCTCTCACTCTCCTGTCACATGCTGCTGTAAAGAGCCTGGCTCTGTCTCCTCGATCAAAACTCTGTAGGTGTTGGGGGTTGCTGAGAGGTGCTGAGAGGGTGCCCCCGCAGCCATCTCTGCTTGAGGCTGAATTGCACCCAGCTCTGCAGCTTTCTCCTCGCAGGGCAAATGCTTCAGCCCCTGACCTTCTCGGTGGCATCTACTGAACTCACTCCAGTTTGTCCATGTCTTTCCTGTACTGCAGGGGCCCAACACTGGATGCAGTACCCAGATGTGATCTAAAGAGTGCTGAGCTGAGGGGGCTAACTGCTGTTCTGCTGTGGCTCTCTGAGCCGGACCCCTGCTCACACAGAATGCTGCTGGCCCTTGTTGCTGGCCCCTGTTCAGCTCACTGCCTGACAAGGCCCTGGGCCTTCTCCAAAGAGCTGTTCCTCCGTCCCGCTAGCCCTGGTGGGATCACTGCCAGGGTTCTGCCACCCAGGCAATGGCGGGTCATTTGTTCTGGCTGAACTTCATAGTGCTCCTGTTGGTCTCTTCCCACGCCCCATCCAGACTTCTCTGGGTGGCTGCCCAGCAATCAAGCGTATCAACTAGTCTTGCCAGCTTGGTGTCATCTGCAGGCTAGATAAGAATGTGCTGCGTCAGCAGGATGGGGCCAAGCTTGCCCAGCCGTTCATACCTAGCAGTTTGCCCAGTGTCCAAGTAACCAGAGTTACTTAGAAATAGCTTTTTTATGGAGCTCCATAGAGAAGTAAGGCCAATAACTAGATTTATCCACTGTAATGAGAACATAAGGTGTGTAACTGATTATATGTCTGTCTCTCCTAAGCATACAAGTGTAAATGAGGAGTAAATCCAGCCAGGATAACACTGTGCCCACATGTGATGGGCTAATTTTTTTTAATGCTTTTCATTCTCCGTGTCAACTGTATGTATTTATCTATATATGCAACTTTTGCTTCTTCAAATCCTGCTCTTGGGAAGCAGAATCTCTTGTGTGTGCAGTACAACAACATGCACATGTGGTTTGTATTGCTGTCAGAGATTATGCTGAAGGGCTGTGTTTACTAGTAACTGACCAGGAAAAGCTACATGCCTGGGATACAAACGGTATTTTGAGAGTTTGGTCCTGCACTTTGTGAACCAATTTTATAAAAGAAGGCAATGGAGACACCCAAGAGAAAAACTTACAGATTCTAATCCAATCTTTTCCCGTCTGCAAACCAGGACTCAGGTGAGATTTTCTGTAAGATTAGAAAATGCCAGTCACTTGAGGTCATTGGAAAGAAAAGATGCCAATGAAAACTTCACGAGTATTAATGTTTCTAAGATGACCTGAATTGGAATGTATCAGTTTGTTCTTCTGCTGTTCGTCTTGCCTCTGCCCTTTGGATCTCTCTATTAATATTAACAGGATGCAATGCTTGTGCTGATATCCATGAAGATATTTCCCCTGCAGTCCTCCATTATGGTAGCTGAGAAGAGCTTGAGACTTCAGCAGTACAATATTTACTTTATACAACTGTGCTGTCCCCTTTCCCCCCACCCCCACCTCCTGCTGGTTGCAGGCTGGGGACTGAACAAAGAACTTTGCTTAAGGAGCTGCTGAAGCCTGACAAACACTCAAGGTAGCCATAAAGCTGAGGTTTCTTTGTGCATTCTGTGCAGTTTTATTATTTTGTTTTTTCTTACACTTTCAAGAAATGTTATGTAAGCAGTTACCTCAAAGAGAACACATTGTATTCATACAATGTCAAATCAATGTGAAATCACTTGAGGTTGTTAACACTATGATACCAGCCCACAGCCTAAAATGGGTAAATAAAAATAAAACTTCTTGAAAAACTTTAGTGGTGGGACAACTCCTAGATACTGTTACTGAGAACACAGTTTCTTCAATCTGTTTCCTGCCTGAAAAAGTTGTAAAATTAAACAAATAAAGCAGAATAATATGGCAGATAGGCTTCGTTCTTGGAAGAATGCAATGAGCTGTTCAGCTTTGAGAGCCTGGGCACAACTGGTTTTCCTCAGGACCTGTAAGGTGACATATCCATCTCTTTAAGGGGAGACATTAATGTTTATGTGCATGTGCTGAAAGCTTACTTTTTAAAAGGCAGCTGTATGAAGCATTACTGAAGTGTAAGACTTCTCCACTCGTCTTTAAATGCTCAAAGCAGTACCTTACGGCAGAGACACCCTTTCTGAATCCAACAGGGAAGATCCTCAGAGATTATACTCATCATGAAAGAATCACAGAAAAATAAAGTCCTAAATCAAGGGTCCTTTTGCACTTATTTCTTCACGATTTCTGTTAGAAACACTGCATTTTATTCATCCTTGGAGCTCAGTATGGTAGCTGGGCACCACTCACCATGGCCTTACAGATCATTTCGGGGAGCCTTTTGTCAAATCTCTGGCTACTCCTTCACACACAATGAGATACTTGAATAGAAACTGAAGCTCATCTGCTGTTTTTCAATTCATCATTGTGGAACCACACTGTATTGTTTCAGTCTCCCAGAGTACTCACTTGGACCTGCATTATCCACTGAAAACTCATATTTATTTTGCCAATTTGCTTTGCAGGCTGGTTTTGAGTGATAACTGTTATCTTTATGCAAACACTGCAAATGAGCAAGATACAACAGACATTAGTCTTGTTGCTTATTGCATTGCTGGAGAGAAATTATACCCACAATAACACAACTAGAGTGACTGAAGATCTTGTAATTCAGCTGGCTGGATTAAAGATTATCTGGATACACGTACTAGCGCTGTAGCATACCTCCAAACTGCAACTTTGAAATCCCATTACTTATTTAGCAATTCATTAGCTTTGACCTTGTACAAGACCATATTCTTGCCAGATGACAATTTTGCAGTCTTTTCAATAGAGATGGTCAACTACTGGAGTGATTTCTCATCATTTTGCACAGCTAATTATTTAACAGTGCTATGGTTTTGACTGAAGTGCTTACAACATAAACTATTATTACTGTAATCTTAATAACAAGCCTATTCCCAAGAGATATATCAGACACAGAAATCAGGTGAGGAATAAGGAGAGTTACAGGTGAACCTAATTAGCTATGCAGCATAAACCATGGCTCTTCAAGTTCCGCACAGGGTAAGAGCTGGCAGTGATGGTGTTGTGGTCACCACAGTAGAAGGATGCTTCCCAGAGCTCTGGCCACAGCCTGGCATATAGAGAGAGGATTTCAGCGAAGCTGCTTTTGCAGGACCACAGGAAGGCATTTCAGCACTTGGAAAAGGAGAAAACCTTCTCTCATTTGACGCAGTCTTCATCATGCACTCCTTCAAGTTCCCTCTAAATCTACAATGACTTGCTACTGATAAGCTGCAAGGATGAATTCTAGTCTCCAACAACTCACAAAAAGGTACATCTAGACACTGCACCGGACAGTCTGTACTGGCAGACAACACCATTTGAATCTCGCACAATAACATGACCAATATCAAAGTACCTTCAACTATAAATCAGAGTTGCAGATTTATAGCTGTCACAGTACTGTGATAGTACTGTTGCCAGAAAATTTTGGCACCATTCGGCATGGTGCACAGAACTCCCTTGATGTTGGCATCTACCTTATCATGAGCAGCAGCCAGACTCAGGATTCTTTCTCCCTGTTACACCCTTCAGCAGGGAGGGCAAGACAAGGATTCCCTGGCAACATAGTATCTGTCTGCAGGGAAGAGGATGGAGGACTTGTCTGAGCACATGCTGATACAGGGAGACGTATTTGCTGGCCATCTCTGGCACCCGGTGAAATGGGAAACGACATGTTCTCAGTCACCTCTAACTCAGGCTGAGTTTCGGAATAGGAAATGCAGACGCTGCACAGAGGCCTACTGCTCTGGAGGAAAACATGTTATTGGAGATCTTTTGTGTTGTTTTTCATTAATCATCTCGTGCATTTACCACCCGCTGAGAAAACACAGGGTCAGGTGTTGATTTAGCTACAGCATACAATAAACAGAGGGAAGAGAGTCTTTATGCCTCAGGCTGACAGGCTTATACACATAGGGAAGTCATTGGACTATTCAGATGATCTGAGAAAATGCAATTTAATGCCATATAACCAAAATTTTAACAAGATCTAGCATTTTGTCATAACAAGACAGAACTTGGATTTCAGATGCTGGGCATCTGCAGCTGGTAAGCCTCTGCCACAGCTGAAAAGACACAAATGGGTGGTGAATCCTTCTAAACCCCCAGGTCATATAGAGTAAGCAATGCTCTACAGTTCTGAAAGCAGCCATGGGGAGGAGAGAATTACAAAACAAGGAAGAAGGGTGGGCATGGAAATGCAACTGGACATGGTAGCAAATACTGCCAGCACAGGCCAGGGAATGGGAGAGGGGTATTGTTAGAAAATGTGTAAAGGTAAGCAATGTGATAATTGGCATTCTTCTGATTAGTACCAAAAAGTTGTAAGTGCTTTGCGAAGAAGTTTGCAGAGTCTGCAGTTAGCATACTTGTTAGCTAGGCACATGTTTTTATGACAGACTGACCTTCCTTTAGTCTCTAAGCAAATCTATATAAAATGCAGAGTCTTTCCCACCTTAGTTCTGGAAGGATGTGTTAGCATGTGTCTCCTGCATTTCTCTCTTCTAGTTTTGCCAGACACCCCAAGCCAAGAAGGCAAATGTATCTCTAGGCATGTGCCCATGGTAACACGCACCAGACAAGCACCAAGAGCCCTCCAAGAGAAATACCCAAGTGGTGTCTCTGGTTCACAGTTTGTGTGTACAGTCTCCCTCAGCTTATAACAGTAATTCTCTTCCACAGATAAGTCAACATGACCCACCAATTCCCAGCGCTGTCTCCAGAGCAGAAGAAAGCTCTTTCAGACATTGCTCAGCGGATAGTGGCTTCAGGAAAGGGGATCTTAGCTGCAGATGAATCAGTGGGTGAGTTCTGGATATCAGTCAATTAGCACTACCCAAGACTTTTTCTCTTAACTTTGCTTCATCTTTGAAATCAGTGGAGTAAATTAAAAACACTTAAAAACTGTTGACTGAGCAAGAACAACTCAGCCAGGCAGGGCTGCATCTATAGCAACAAAAGCTGGCAAATTATAGGTTGAGAAAGGAAGATCTGAACTGAAGACCCAGTTCATTACTACATACTGGGACCTGGAGGCCAGACAAGCCTAACACCTCTCTGTCTGACCTTTGTCCACCTCGCTAGGTACCATGGGGAACAGGCTGCAGAGGATCAATGTGGAGAACACAGAGGAGAATCGCCGGGCTTTCCGAGAGATCCTCTTCTCTTCAGATGCTTTCAGCAGCCAGAGCATTGGGGGAGTGATCCTCTTCCACGAGACTCTCTATCAGAAAGACAGCAGTGGAAAGCCATTTCCAGCTATCATCAAAGAAAAAGGCATTGTGGTGGGAATAAAGGTATCTGTGCATGTCCGGCTGGCAGCATGCTCCAAACCCTGCTTCCAGTGAAAATTATATATGGGGCTGTACTCTCTCCTGCCAAACACTCTTTTTCTTCTTTGTACTTGGTTTTAAAATAACTAGAAGATCTCTGCCACCATTCTCTGCATTGCTTTTGTACTACTAAACAGTGGCACATTTGTATTTGATGCAGGAACTTTCCATTTACTCACCATTCACTGCAATTAAATCCCTCCATTCAGTAGCCCAAATCCAGTCCTTTCTGCATCTGACAGAGCTCTCGAGCCATTCCCTGCAACCATCTACCCAATTCACTCCTTTCCTTCCCCTTTGCTCCAACATTTCTCTCCTTTGCACCCTTAGTATGTTCAGCCTGATACTTTACTCACAGTCAGCCTTGCAAAGACAGACTAGCCATGGATAAGGAGATAAGGATGAGATTTACCTCCATCTCTCTGTAACCCTTCCTGTTTTTCTGCTATCCACAGCTGGATAAAGGCTCAGCACCCCTGGCAGGAACAAACGGAGAAACCACCATCCAAGGTAATAAGAGATCTAAGGAGCCTAACCTATGACTAGTGTAGCAAAAGCCATCGAGTGACTCACCTGAATTGCAGCCTTGGCTGGTGTGATGATACTGTTCAGAGCTACGTCCTGAAGAACTGCTCCCAGTGAAGCACTGTTCTTTCATCTGCAGGGCTGGATGGACTGGCTGAGCGCTGTGCCCAGTACAAGAAAGACGGTGTTGACTTTGGCAAGTGGCGTGCAGTGCTGAAGATCACCAGCACAACCCCCTCTCAACTTGCCATCCAAGAGAATGCTAACACATTGGCACGCTATGCCAGCATCTGCCAGCAGGTATCTACCCTTCAGCAACCTTTCCTGAGGTGCTGTTGCCTCTTCTCTCTTCTTTAGTTCCCTGTGATAACAAGCTAGGTAACTTGAAAGGTGGATGTCCGTGAGGGTTTTGAGAAAGATGAGGAAGAAGGGCAGTGCAGCAAGAAGGAATACCAACAAAGTCAGGAGAGACAACAAGGACAGTTTCTGTTCCGCACTCTCAAAGACTTTTCTGGTTTTCTTTTTTTAGCATGGCTTGGTGCCCATTGTGGAACCAGAAGTCTTGCCTGATGGAGATCATGATCTCCAGCGCTGTCAGTATGTATCGGAAAAGGTAAGAGATTTCTGCCCCTCTCCTCCTCTTCACAAATCAGTAGCTATCTTATGCAGAGTCTGTGTTCACAGATCTCAAAGAGTTTTGACCGTCGTAACTGCATCACAAAAATGAGTTGCTCACGGTCAAATAATGAATTATTAGCAAATGCTAGAGTAGAATCCATGCTTTTGGATTTCCACTCAAACTGCCAAAATAAGCATTCTCAATCTCAAAAAGATGGATTAGGGGCAAAAACACTTATCCCTCTTTCAGTACCTCAGTTTGCAGGGACAAACCCAGTAAATAGGAAGAGTGGTATCCTGGTAGTCTCAAAAGCAATCATGTCTCCAGGGCTGCAACCTCTGTCATAAATCTCAGGAGAAAGCAAAGTTCAATTTGATCTTCTCACACTCCCAAGGAATGAGCTGTCTTTCCACAGCAGGTTGAGGTGAAGATTTGAGCAGAGGTCTGTATTCAATCCTTCTGTTTTCAGGTTCTGGCTGCTGTCTACAAGGCCTTGAATGATCATCACGTGTACCTGGAAGGGACACTGCTGAAACCCAACATGGTGATGGCTGGGTATTCCTGCCCCAAGAAGTACACCCCTCAGGATGTAGCTATAGCAACTGTCACTACTCTTCTCCGCACCGTTCCTGCTGCCGTTCCCGGTGACTCCTGATGCATTCACGCTGGCTGGCCTTGCTCCTACATCTGACACGCTCGCACCTCTGGCATGTAAAAGTCAGGGATTGCAGTGGCTGGACCACTCTGTTTCTAAGCCTCGAAACCTCTTTCTTGCAGGAATCTGCTTCCTGTCTGGAGGTCAGAGTGAAGAGGAGGCTTCTCTCAACCTGAACGCCATGAATCAAACCTCTCTGACTAAGCCTTGGAAACTGACCTTTTCATACGGGAGAGCCCTGCAAGCCTCTGCCCTGGCAGCATGGGTGGGCAAAAGTGAGAACAAGAAGGCTGCACAGGAGGCCTTCCGCAAGCGCGTTCAGGTATGAAGCTTCCCCCCAGCACAGAGAGGAGCTGCTCACCATGAAGGGAGACATGTTGTCACCTTCCTAAGGCTTTTCTTGTTTCCCGCCCTTCCTGGTGCTTCTTGCTCACCATGGATGTTACTCTGTAATTTCTGCCTTGCTTGGTTACTCCTGCTGTGTTTCTACGTCTGCCTTTCTTACTCCAAGCTAACTGGTTTTCCCTCCTTTTTGTTTCTTTTTCAGATTAACAGTTTGGCTTGCAGAGGACAGTATGTCGTGTCTGGGAAGACTGATGCAGCTGCCACGCAGTCACTTTTCACTGCCAGCTACACCTACTGAAAGTGCAAGAACGTTCCTTCATCTTGTCTCTCTTTACAAGGCGGAAGATGCTCAGAAATGAAAGGAAAAAAAAAAAATCTAATTTCCCTTACCGTAAACAAAACTAGAGATAAAATGGATTAGCTTCCTCGCTACCCTTCACTCCCACAATTTACCGAGAGAATACTCGTTTCATCTGCCCATTCCAAGGAAGGGGGATTCTCTCCACACAACAAACAACAGCTGCCAATGAATCACAAACCCACCCTCTCTCCGGTTTAAACTTAGTCCCCAGAATAGTAGGCAGATCATGTAGTTCCTTAGCAATTCAAATACATACCCTTGCCCACTACCACATTTTGATGCCAAAATCCTGAATTTCAAAAATCTGACTGTGTCTTCAATCATGGGAATAAAATGGTAATTGAAAACTAATCCCTGTCTCACAATTCTTTATTCTGTATAAACTTTACAGTTTCTTTCACACATCTGTGGTTTTCAGTAGCCTACACAAAGATTAAGTCAAAAAACGTTACGGCTGATGAGTTTGGGAAACCCTGAGGAAATCAAAGGGAAATGATCCCATAGTGATACAGCTGGAGACATTAATCCTGCTGACTAAAGTCTGACAGACACTGAGAAAACTTCAGCAATGTACATGGTGAGCAGCGCACTGGACTCAGGCCACAGATAAATAACACTACCTTCAGAAGCTTCTCCTGCCTCTGGAGAAGCGTGGTTATCGAGTTATGAGGCTGCTAGGCACTGACTTAGGGTTGCACAGGTTGAGTTCGTGCTGTGCAAAGGCTATTTTTCCAAAGTGCTTTTACGGTGGCATTTTCCACAGTAATTAACATAGAATAAGCCAGAAGGCATCTTGGCCCACAGTTTGACTTTAGATATGTTGCTACGTACCTGTTAGAGACGTAAGCTTTGTTAGCTAGAGCACAATTAGACAGTTGTTACGAAAAAAAGGCAGAAATGGCAGAAATAGCAGAGCTAAGGTTATACAGGAACATTTGCCTGGCAACATGCTACAGCAACCAACTAGCGACACTTTGGAGAAGCCCAGTAACCGGCAAAGACCCTGCAACCCAGAAGACACTCCACCCTGCCTTCAGGGCCACCTGGAACCAAGCCTGCGCAGCTGGAGCCACTCTGCTCGGCAGGCTGCTTCTCCCAGCCACTGCTCCTGCCAGCAAGGAAAGAGAGACTATGGAAAATCACTGCGCTGTAAGCTCCTCGTGTTCTTTGCGTTAGTAACCACTCTTACACAAAGGCAATAAATAGCCAAACTCCTTCATACGGATCCAATCATTGCACAATTAATGCACGTATTTGGTCTGTCCTGACCTCAACCATGAACGAAGAACATGTGACTTGACAAAAAGCACGCCAGAGGTCAATACCGAGGGCAGGAATAACAGCTCTTTTCTGGTTTGGTTGTGGTCCTGCAGGTCCCCATGCACTTTAGTTCAAATAAACCTCTACTCCTGACCAGAAGCATGCTACTGAGCTACGTAGATCGCATCCCTTAAAATTTGAGTGGAGAAAACGTTCCCCTAAACTGGTAAAAGAAACCATCTCGCGCTACATTAAAGCTGTAGCTTTGCGAAATAATCCCTGCTGTTTTGCTGGGCATCTGTCGCACACGCTGTGCTCCTGGCGGTCGCCTTTGCCAGCGGCACTGTGACGGCAGCAAGCGGACGCCTGCCGAACGCACCACCGCGAACCAAAGCAAGGCTGCGTACAGGTGAAGCAACATTTCTCACTTTTAAAAACGAACATCCTTTGGAAAAGCAGGAAAACTTTATTCTCGTATAACTGCGTGCCCGACCAGAAGCACGGCCTGCAGAACACCCTCTCTGGCTGGCAGCACGGGCAGCCGCCACACGCCGGGACGGGAGGAAAACCTCCGCAAGCAGCTGCGACGAGTCCTCGACCGGGAAAAACGCACGGCCGCGACCCCAGTCGCAGCGGGTGACGACATACGTCCCTGCCTTACGTTGTTTCGGTCCCTCACACTGTCGCCAAACCTCCTTCCCGCGCCCGGCCGGGCGGTAGCCCCCCCGGGACTGAGGGAACGGCGGCGGCGGGAGGGGGCGGATCGGGAGCGACCGTTAACCGCCGGCCGCCCTCCGCGGGGCGCGTGGCGGGACTACAGCTCCCGTCAGGCAGTGCGCGCCGGAAACACGGGGTTCTCCTGCTGGCTGCTGGGAGGAGGTTCGGCGTCCCCTGAGCATGGCGGCGGTGGCGGCGCTGCGGGCGGCGGGCCGGCGGCTGGGCCTCGGCGTTCCGGCGCGCAGGGCGTTTTGGGGCGGCCGGAGGTAACGGCGGGGGAAGCTACGGGGCCTCCCGGCGACGGCCCTGTGTTTTGCGGGGTGGCTCCCGGGGGCCGGCCGGCGCCTCTGGCTGCGGCCTCCCCGTGCTGGGCCTGCGGCCGGCCGGAGGGGCTGGGCCGGCCCTCCCCGCGCGGTGCCGCCGCCGCCCCCGCTGGGGACGGTGCTGTGCCGCGGTCGGAAGACTGGCCGGTGGTTCAGGCTTGTCATTCTCAGCGCTCGGTTTTCGGGCGCCAATCGAGAGCGTGTTGGGTCCCCGGCCTCGGGGCGTCCCGGCCGAGGGCGCGCTGCTGGTGGGGAAGCGTGGCGGTGCAGAGTTCACGTTTTTCAGTCCTCTTACTCGCTTTGGCAAGGGAACTTGCTAGGTGTGGAAAGAGATGATTCAGGGCAGCGCTACAACGGGAGTGAAATACAGTCGTTCTGTGTAACTTTTTAGATGAAACCATACTTGATGACTATATCGTGGTATATGAGCAAGTCAGATAACTTGGGGTAGGGTTCAATTTTCTAATTAAAACTAGTCATCATGGTCTTTTTACCTGTGGGCACTATTTTTTTCTATAGTAGTGGTTATTTTCTGTTATCCTTTCACAGCAGATTAGAACGCGGAGCTGTAGCTGAGAAAATAAGTCGTTAATCTGTTTAAAATTCCGTTGACACAGACCAATGAAATAAGCTAGACGAGCGATTGCTATGTAGAGACAACCTAGGTGGCAAGCAGCATTTGGGGGAAGAGCAAAGGTCTAGCCTATGCGCTTTTGTTCTTGCACACAAAACAAACCTGCTGTGTCCGTGCGATGTGTAAACTCTTTACAGGCTAGGTTGAGTCTGATATTAAAAGACTATGGGTAGAAACGTGTTCTGACTCAGTGTTAAGTAGCCCAGAGACTGAAAATATTTCTGTCTGGTTTCAACAGGAAGGAGGAAAGAGAAGTAGAAGCAGAGAAGATAATTGATCAAGAGAAAAGTGAACCCAGCCTGATCTGTCCCCCGCCACGCAGCAGAAACTATCTTCCTCCAGAGGATATACAGAGCTGCCTTGAGTTTCATGTCAAGGAGATTTTTGGACCTTCACTTCCTGATAATTGGCAGCAGACACCCCTCACAGAAAACAAGTTAAAGTACCGTCTCCTGGCTCAGCTGGCAGCAGAACTTGATCATGCTGTCCCCAATTCACAGCTCCACCTGATGCGCAGTGCTGAGGATGTCTTGAATTTCTATAGCACTCCTGTGAAGGATATGTCCAAGTTTGATGAACTATGTGCTGCAGAGCTACCCCCAAACCTGAAGATTACCTGGGAGCAGTGAGTTGCACCACGAAGCGTTGCTTTGCTTTGCTTGTGTTCTTAAGGGAGGACTGCAGAGTAGAAGCAGAGCCCTTTCATTGTGATATTGACCAAAAATATAGATATCTCTAATAAAAGGTCATTTAATTGTCTTCAGGTTTCATTGTTTCCGTATATTATATACGAGGAAAGAGCAGAAGTCCTCCCTGTGAAACAGTGGGGCAGCGTGGTCAGTAATGGTACTAGTGTATGCTTTCTGGTCTTTACCATGCTGCCCAGCAGTTACAGGGTCCAGTGAGGATAAACAGAGGGGAGCAACTCCGCTGTTTCTTCCCTGCACCTTATAAACTGCTTGTCTTGGGTTCTGAACTGTGTGACGGCCTTTTGCCAGTGCAGTTTGGTTATGTCAGGCACCGCGTTCACCTTGGCCACCAAGCTCTTGGGGAAGGATGGGGGAGGTAAGCCAGCATCTTTTTTTCCTTTTTTTCTTTTTTTTTTCCCCCTCCTCCTTCAGATTGAAAAGAAGACCCTGTCAGCAATAGTGTTTCTAAAAGCCATCCTAGGTGCCATCTTAAATAAAGTGGAATTCTGAAATCTCTTAGCTCGGTAACGATGGACTCTCCAACAGCCCTATAAAAACAGCTGCTGTCAAAGCAGCTTGTAGAATTCTTCTGTGTCTCTCAAAGTACCCCATTTTCACATTTGTAAGTTCTGTCACTCCTCGTAATAGCTATTGGTTAGTTTTTCTTGTATGTTAGCTAAATGTTAGTTTTTCCGTAGCTACAGAAATGTAATAGCTGTATGTTAGTTTTTCTCCCCATGTAACGGATGAGGTGGGTTTGCTTTTAACCAGAGGAGGCAAGCGGTGAAGTCAGGAGGACAAGAAAATACACGTAACGGTCTGAGAAATGCCTGGTACTTTAAGTGTTTTCTACAGAACAGGTTTACAGTGAGGTTAGATTCTGTATGTGTGATATTTCTGGGAATGATCCAGAAATACCCTGGTTATACCACTCGCTCTCCTGAACCCTAGCTCCCTTGGTTTCTTTTAGCGTACAAATGCCTGAAGCACGCTTAGGAACCGCTGCTTTTGTGTGTTACAGTGCTCAGTTTCTTCATTCAGCGAACTTCTCAAGCGCTGCTTTCTTCTCATAGCTCTGAAGGAATTTAAGAAACATGTTCTTTTCTCCTTTTGAGTCCTGAGGAATTACAGAATAGCGTTAAGTGTGCTACTGCGTGTTCCGTTGCGGGGTGAACGTGAGGGAACTGGGGATGTTTCACTGGTCCCTGTAGCTTATGGAAACATCGTGTGATAAATACATAAATTGGTGTCCTCTTCAGAGGCTTTTTGGGAACAGTGAACTGGAAGTACTTTTTTCATAAAATTATGTCTTCTTTCCATCAGAGAGATACTGAGGCCTCCTTATTTCCTCTACTCAATACTTGTTATCTAAAAAACCACTTTCAGTGGTAGTTGCACTTTCTGCTCACCCCACCATCCTGTGTCTCTCCCAGTATGTAACTTCATTAGCTCATGTAATGTGATCAGAAGAGAGAGTGAAAAACGGAACACTGAAAAATAGGATAGGCAAGAAAGGAGCATGACAACCACCTCATCTCGTGTTTTGCTGTTCCTGAGCTGTGTCAAATTGAGACTTCCCTAATCTTGGATACTTTAGTCCCTCTGGGTGTAAACCTCATTCTTCTATCAGCACACCTGTGCAAGGAGTTGCAGGGGCTAATGTACAAGGGAAGAAGATCAGACATGGGTGTTTGAGATGCAGAACTTTTAACTGCTTGTAACAAGCTGAAAAAGCAGAAGTCTGAAATGAGATGAAAGTCTTGCATCGAACATCTGTGCCATAAGAAGGGCTAAGACTTCTGGGTTCTTAAACACTTTTTTTTTTTTTAATCCTTGGGCTTCCAGAAGTGCCTAACTTCTATTGAATGCAGTTACAAATAAATAAAAGCCTTGCCAATGGATGCGCAGGAGGGCTGATCTGCGTTTGCTTTCAGCAGAACCAGCAGAGCAGATCAAAAGGAAGTGTAAAGAAGCCAGGTTAGGAGGGCATTTCTTAACAGAAAGACTGGATGCCAGCCTGGGTGGGCTGATGTCTCTATGAATGAGAGAAAGCTGCGGTGCACTACAAAGAGGCTCCTGCAGAGTGTACAACCGGCTGAGGGAGGCTGTTCTACACCACCACACCTGCCAGCCTGTGGGAACATCAGCAAAGTCTGCCCGTTGAAATGTGGAGGAGGATGAACATTTAATTTGTAATGCTGACCTCTGGTTTTGAGAGGCATGCCAATTTTACCCCTATACAGGTGCTCAACTAAGATGGGGGAAGTGGTTTTCCCAATGCCAAGAGTGATGTTCCAGAGCCTTCACACAGCTAAGGGTCACAGCCCACACACGGAGAGGAGCAAGAACAACAGTGTTGCAGGGGTACCCTCTTCCCTGCCAGGTGGGAATTAGCCAGGGGCCAGAGGGAGGCCACAGCCATCCCGCTGGGTGACCCCCCAAGTAAGGGAGGTCAACATTACATAGGCCAGGTTCACACCTGAAGTGCACAAACCTGCACACAGCTCAAGGGCCATGCACCTGTCTTAAGAGATGATCCAACTGCAACATGTTTGTTCTACACAGTTGTTCATAACGCTGGACTACAGACGCCAGTGCTAGCTGCCTGAGCTCACTGTACGCAGCACATAGAGAATGATGTGCCTCAGAACAGGAGCTTAAAAAAACAATCCAAATGCTACCTAGAGACTGATTTTTCACTGGGTCTCAGATTCCAGATAGACACACATTGCTGCTGAAGGGAAAGATACGTGGGAAAAGCAAGTGTGCTGTTAGGTTTAGACTTCCTGTGCAGGGGCTTATCTGTCAACTGGAAAAGCCTGAGGATACTACAAATCTAAAATGACAGCAAACGTACAGAGCTAGCCAAGAGGAAATGCAGTGAACGTGTGTGATAGGTCTAGCTTCATCTAACCAGTCATCCAGAACTTAAGCATTTGCAAACAAGCATGCATATCCCTGTGGATCTGCATCTACCTGCAGACCTCTCCTTGGATGTAGGCATCCTTACGTATCATGTCAGAGAAGAGAGCAGGGCGCGCCTGCTTATTTCAAAGTGGGCAGAGGTGCCTCTCACCATAATGCACTATAACTGGAAGGATAAAGCAATCCTTCAGAAAGTGGAAAATTGAGATTCAAATCCATCTTCAAACTGGAAGATGGGGAAGAAAGTCAAACCCAAATCTTCCACCTTCAGAAAGACTGCCTGCGCCATCACACTAGAGGACAAACGGAGACAACATCCTTAGCAATTCTGTGGAAGCTATTGATCAAGAACGCAAGATTCATGCTGTGGTAACAGCACGATTGGGAGGAACACAACCCCAGGGACCACAGCTGCAAAAACTAGGCTAGAGAATATCAAGTTTTTCTCTTAGAATTCAACCCCCTCTTTGCAGTACGAGTGGACTTAAGTGCTGCTGACTGGGTGTATTGATTGGAGTACTCATTGCCGATAAGCTTTCCTAACATGTCACTATTCTCCTAACACAGCAGAACAAGGACTAGTTCCACAGCCAAATGTATTCAGCAGAAGTCTTCCCTGTGGAATTTGGTGTCTGAGTTGTAGTGAAGGACCCAGGACACTTATCAATAGTTCCTCAAGGTCACAGAAAAGCCTGCATGGCCCAAGTCTGATCCTTGTATTCCTAATACTGAAGCAGACATCAGTAGAGTCAGAAGAAAATACGAACCTGGAAAAAACACTACAAGACCAGACACAAACAGACATCCCAGATTTTCTTTGTGTCACGAGCAAATGACAGAGACCAGGCTACACATTTTGTTTTTTTTGATTAATTTTTTTTGCATCTGTTTTGGAAAAAATATACAAAAAAAGCCAAGAAGAACCAACATGGAAATGTGAGGTAAACATTCCAGTGAAAGTACAGACAGAGGCTCCATTCTTTAAAGGAGACACACAGCAGTTATCACCATGCTAGAAGAATGAGATGCAGGAAAATCCTAGAAACAGTGAAGTCATGTAATGAAGCCTTTGCCCCAGTTCTAGCTATTGTAAATGAGCTCTTTTTTGTTCTTCTCCCCACCCCCCACCCCCACTTACTTGTCTTTTTATTCCTTAAACAAAGTTGTTAAACTGTAAAATAGCAGCTTTGATATAAATTCTGTTTGGCAGAATTTACAAAAATGCCGACTGCTACCATAGACTAATTTTTTTTTTTTTTTTTTTTTTTTGACTTGCCAAAACCCCTCAGTGAAAACTACACTATTGGGGCAAAGTTGGCTTCTTGGTTATGCCAATAGGAATGCCAACTTACGCCACTCCACTAAAGGAGTGGTTTCACTTTTCCTTTGCACTAGTGTTACTAGTTACCCCACTCTATGATGAAGTTATGAAACACTTAATGCGCAGCCTCAGCTCCACAGTGGTGGCTGTATATCCCCATAGTCAATTCCTGAAGCCAGGTTTCACTGGGAGCTTTAGCTGGGCCTCAGGGAGGAACGGAGATCTAGGGAGATGATATAGTCAGCTCACATGCTATCAGCTACTACTATAAATTTTCATGTCCAGTCTGTCTATATTGCAGACCGAGCATGTCGTTTTAGTTATTCTTCGATAACTAGCACAGTCACCCACACCAGAACAATCAGGCTTTGATTCAGTAAGATGCTTTAGGACACACTTCAAGTTCGCCAAGCAGTCTGGAAACTGGACGGCTAACTGAAGTCCATAATGCTAAAGAACGCTTAAGTAGCTCACTGAATCAAGGATGGATGTTTATTACTTGTTGATAGTATCGTTCAGGTTAGATTCCTGATCACCATTATTTTAATCAGAATTAAATATATGCAATTACTTCAGATCTATGCTGAGCTTACTCAGATCAGAATCTGACCCACTGGTAGAAGCACTTCTTCTTATGGTAAGAAAAGGTAAAAGTGAGTATTTTTTTTCAAGATATATAAATTCAAAAATGAAAAAAAAAAATTGTGTACAAATATCACATAACAACATCAACAATTCCATAGATGTAGTTCCTCAGTGCACACTTTAAACAAGAAAAGGGTTTTTTTTTTTTTCTTTTTCCATTTTGCTTTTAAATTCTGGCATAATAATATTAAAGCTGACAAAAAATCAGGGCAAGCTACATCACTTCCTCATACAAAAAAAGTACAAAACATTAGCCTCTAACTAGACATAACATAATACTGGTCATCACAGTTAGACATTTAGTAACTGTGTGTCTCGGATGTTTGTACTGGAGGGTAATAAAAAATAGCTTCGGTTGCCAATCTTCCATCTCAGGTTACTTCAGTCATAGAGGCAGAGTGATTCTGCAAAGAAGAAAAGGCAAACACGTGAACATCTGTATACATTTTGGCACTTGCCTGTCCTAGTGTGCAAGATGAATGAGAAAAACCTTCACTAATAAAGTGAAGGTTGCCCAGCTAACACAGGGCTTTAAAGTGAAGAGATCGCTGCAAATAGGACTGCTGTCTGTCCTGAGCTTGTGGTGAGAAACGCTGAACTCAAGCCCTGCTTCTGGGCTAAGAACACCAACAGGCTTGAAAAACAAGGTGTGACATTTCCGATAGAGACTTTCAAACTGGACTGGATCCTGTCCAGAGGGACATGTCAATACAGGCTCAAGCACTTCATACAGTCACATAACTAATACAGCAGGTCTGTCCTTGGTTACGAAGAGCCGAAAACACCACGTTTTGGCTTCATGTGATGTGTGCACGTAGATCCTACACAGTTTGATACTAGGGAACATGCAGAGCTTAAAACCATACAGAGGTGGGGTCATTATGCCAAAACACACGCAGCCACAGATACACAGCAAGACAGAAGTCCTCTTTAGGTAGAAACAGTGTTGATTTAACCTTTTCGGAAGCCAATGTCCAGGACTTCAGTGGCAGTACTGAGTTGTCCTTGGATCGTGCTGCATCTGCAGGGTTTTTGTGGGTGCAAGGCAAAACAAGAGTGGGAATGGATGCAGAAATCTGCACGGAGAAGGACAATGCGTCTCCTATACCCGAAGAAACAGTACTGAGCAGCCACTCCCAAGGACTTGTTTATAAACAATAGCTTCAGAGTATGATCACTTTTTTCCCAATCTACTCCTGCATGGTAGATGCATGGTCATTTAGAGGCTGATATCCTTTATCAGAGAAAATTATGTTGTTGATTATAGTGGACGTTAACGGTTAAGGCCTAGTCTCTCCCTGCACTTCACAGTCCAGAAGCTACAAATAGCTGACCAGACAAAATTTTTCTCACAGTCTATGAATATTTTCACCTATTCAGCCCTTTTGTCATACACGATACAAGGCAAACATAAGTAGCACTTCATTTCTGGGACTGCAAGTCCACCAAGAGAACAGTTACTGGACACAGTTCTGCAGATTTAGTTTAAAGTCTTCCAGCAGATCTTTGCCTAATCAAAATTGACTTTTCAATTAAGCAAAATATTGCCAGGCATTAGACACAGTGTCTTTTCCATTTTTAGATTCCTATTTTCAGTTTCTTTGTCAAAGGGTTTTACGAAAGTCACTGTTGATCCCATGTAAGCGGGAATGATAGGCCAGCTAATAAAGGAAGTAGAATTTAAAGAACAAAAATTACACCAAGGAATTTCAGATAACTGATAAACTACAGTTCCTCCTTGTTCCCAGAAATTCTTAGCAGGTTGCATTTGCTTGTCTATTTCATAGAATCATAGAATCGTCTGGTTGGAAGAGACCTTCAAGATCATCGAGTCCAACCATTCACCCTGCACTGTCAGGGTCCCTAAACCATATTGCTCAACACCAAATCTACATGGTTTTTAAACACCTCCAGGGATGGGCACTCCACTACCTCCCTGGGCAGCCTGTATGGTTCAGTTACACCAACATAAGCCATTTGAAGTTAGTAGTTTAACAGAGAAACCATCAATAATGATGCTCCTGCTAACCTATTTTTTTGCAAACTTGAAAGAACGCTATTAACGTCTCTTCTGATGACTTAGCAATAGAAAACAGTGTATGAATTCTTCTTCTTATAGAAGATACTGAACAGGAATAAGGATAAAAACCTAATCTTTGTAATATTTTTCTGGACAGTATAGTTTATCCTCAGGATTATGAATGTTAGAGTAAATCCTTAAGACATTCCAAAAGCATTCTGAACTCTAATTATACAGAATTATCTTTACTTTTCTCTCAGTTTTCCAGTCTCCTAAGCTAAAGTTTTTTATCACAAACAATACGTAGAGGCGTGTGAAATCCTACTGCTTAAGCTTTGTATGTGCACAGGGGCAGAAGATCTACAGTATTTGGTAGTTTAAGGGATAAATGCCTTAGAAAGAGGTCTCCCCTGATGCAAATTCACTCTGTTCAATGAGCTTAATGTTAGGAATAAAACCAGCTCCCTGTGTAGTTATGTATACAACTAGTTTTTACTCTGCCATAACATAAAATATGCTTGGTGATGGTCTGGGTGAGAGGATTTACAGTACCTGTGCACTCAATGTCTCCAGAGGACTTTCCACTCTTGGAAAAGCCATTAGCGGCATTCCTCGTGGGTCTTCAGGCTTCGGTTTAGAAGGAGCTCCATGAGTGCCTTTAAAGTTATGGACAACACATATCCCCTGTGTAATGCAGAAAAAAAAATAAAAGTGAGGTCAGCATGTTCTGTCCCCAGAAAAAACTCACAAGAATTACCATCGGGGGTCTCACAACTGCCAGTTTTTGCTAAGAATTTAACCTGGGGTTTGATTCAAGGCATCATCTATCTCAGCCTTGGGCTACAGTGTGTTTACTGACATAGTTGCATGGTGGACTGCCTTGGTAAATGGGTCCACCTGGCCTGTGTTCTGAGGTGATGAGCCATTCTCAGCCTTTTCATACAGCTGAGACTCCCATGTCTGCTTTATCATCACAGAACCTGATGATGCCTTTTATTGGCCAAATACTCCATTCAGACTCTGACCATCATTTCCAAACAGTGAAATCAGCTCACTGGATGGCTGAATCTACCTCTTATCTGGATAACATCAAGACTGTTTAGCACCATTCATGCTGCATACTTCCAGCACAACTGCTGTGTGTTTATCCCACAAGCCCTTCCCTTGTGCATGACTGGACTTACTGCACCCACATGGTGATGCTAATAAGAGCAAACACACATGGCAGTTTGGGGCTTGGGAACACAGTGGAAAAAAAGACATACAGGAGCTGACACATCTGCCATCAGAGCAATTCTTGCAGCCAGCTTGTTGCTGGCTCTTCCTCTTCATTGCTCTTTAGACCTGAGCAAGGAGCAGGCTGCAGCCTGGTGAGTTTTGTGCTGGCAGAAGAAATATCACAGAACCCCCTCCCTCCAACCTCCAGGGAGACCCCTTCCACCACTCTGCAAGTGGGCTTGTGACACTTGCAGGGTGGCAGATGGCTTGCAAGGCCAAAACGTGGCTGAGAGCAGGCTGTCACTGCTAGAAACAGGTGCTGGGAGCACATAGATTGTACTGACCAGATACATACGGTGACTGCCTCTTATATTGCATGGGCTAGATTTAAACTGCCTTTCCCAGTGGGAATCAAAAAGAAATTACTTACGTTAAAGCCAAGAAGATTCAGATCAGAGGTTGCAGACATCTTTTTATTTAAAGGGAACATGGGAATAAATGATATGTGAAGGTTTGTTGTTTTTTAAGTACAGAATAGAAAAAAAAATCAGTGACAGGACAATCTAGATTTAAGGGATCTTTGAAACCTAATCCCTCCTGATTACAGGGATAAAGTGTCTGCTGCTATGCAGTGGACAGTTTTAAAGCATGTTTTGGTTAAACGGAACCAGGCACATTTTTTCATAATAGTGAGAATCACCTTGACTGACTGCTGTGTGGGTAAATCCTCAGCAAGAGACCTCTCACCAAACAAAACATTTACACTGCTCAGCCAACAGTGGAACAAGTAACATTCGAAGTCCAGCGAGATGCTGTTCCTAGGTTCTGTGGGAAAGTCTTTGATATATTTTAATAATTTGGTTACCCTATGAGATGGTGAACAATTTCAGCTCAACTCAAAATGCTGCAAAGGGAGGTAGTTTTGTCTCCCAGCGAGTTTGTCCTGACATTGCTTTCTATTGCACTTTTTTTTTGTGGTCTGAACAAAACAGGGAGCCGGGACCACTGCTTAGAGCCCCAGACAACACCCTGTATCCTACGTTTTTGCCAGATACCAGGAAGACAGTGGGGTTTTGCAACACAGGGGTGTCAGAGAAGAAGTCTTCAGCATGCCCTACTTTCGACATTAGTTGAAATCTACACTATGCTTAAAGCATTTTCCAGGACAGGTCAAGTAAGAACATGTACAGTAATTAAAATAATCTTGAAATATATACAATGCACAAATGTCATCATATTAGCTTTATTAATTACCATCAACCTGACTTCATATTAGGATTTTCTCTGATGATACCTTTAATTAGATGGAGCTAGAATTAGTTCTTAGCAACTGGATTAATCAGCTGTGATAGGCCACAAGATAATAGTAATTTTTAATATTTTTTTAAATGAGATATTTTTTAAAGAAATATGGAAGGACTGATGGGCTTACCAGAAACAAAGCTACAGCACTTCCCAAGATGAAGCCTGCAATCACATCCGAACAGTGGTTTCGATACTCAGAAACTCGATTTAGCCCGGTGAGGAACGCAGCACAGAGAGTACCCAGACACAGCACAGGTTTGGCTAGCCTGCTACTCTTTGTTTTAATTGTGCTTGTGATGTACATCTGAAACAAAGGGCAAGCCAAAAATGAAAAGGAGCTCTGCCAGAGACTCATCTTTTTCCACTTAGACAAACCCAAAATCAGCAAGGATATGACAAAACCCATGATTCATTAAAAAACAAAACAAAACAAAAAAACAAAACCAAAACATTGGGAAATGGAGGAAAAGGTTTAAGGTAATTCAGAGCACACTTTTAAGAGAACAAAACAGATACTTTTAAATGATGTTTCAGGATGTCAAATACCCCATCCAATTGCATTTACATTCTGGACTTACTCTGAGCTGGTATGTACAGGTTCAGTTTTACTTCCTAACTTGTACAAATACTCGCTCATGCGCTAGCAAACATGCTCTCTGAATGTACATCTAAATGTCTGCAAACAGAGTCAAGAACTTAAGTTCATACTCGTGCAGAAACTGTAACATGCACATGATGGAGTGCCCAGCGTCCATACCAACTAGCTGCTCCAGTTTCTTAAGTGATGTCAAGTTTAAGAAACACAGAACATTAAGAGAAAAAATTCCAGACATTTTCTCTGCAAGATGAAATGAAATACAGAATATGAGAGAGATTTCTTTCAAAACAAAGTTGATTCTGAAAATATAATTCCGGACCATGAAGTTTCACTGTGCTCTGAATATTTTTTTAATGAACCCCACGTTTTTGGCAGTACGTATTTTATTTTAAATGCATTTTGACAGAGAGAGTAAAACCATGTGGGTCACAATTAGCGGCAAGTCATTAATTACAGAGCCACAAAATTACAAGGATCAAGTAAACCAAGCCTGATGGCAAAACAATTTGGTAAAATCCTTTTCAGCAAGGAAGTATGAATATCTGCATGATTTCGGGTACATTTGAAAAATTAATTTGATTCTTATTACCAATCAGCTGGTAAATGAACCTGATTCACGTAGCATAGATCTGATCCAGTACAGACACCTGTTCTGCTGGAGAGTGGAAAGATTACAATCCATGGAAGTGTCTCTTCCAGCGTTCAGTATCAAAAGATGCCATTTTAGTTGTGAAAAAAAAAATGTTCTCTTGTTGTAGAAACAGTAAAATCACCAAAGCTGAAAACATTTCCATTCTTGACCCTTTGTCAGTTGTCAGAAATGGAAGTATGGTTCTGTTAGTCTTCTGAACAAAAGACTCTATTAGAAGACCCTTCTTGTTGTAATCACATCTGCAATAACACACAAATGGGATCTCCAGTTGTGCTGTCTGCAGCTCACAAACCTTGTCTTTCTCCAGCATAACTTCATTTCTGGGGACGGGCACTGCTGAGTGCTTCGCTATGGGCAGCTCTGAAATCAGAGTGGGACTCTGCAGCATGGTGGAGACCCAAGGGTTGTTCTCCTTCGTTGGTGCTGCAGCAGCTAAGTACACGGTGCTGGCTCACGCTGCTGGCCTCTGGGCAAGACTACAATGGCTCAGCCGGGGTGAAGCTGCCTTGGGATTCTCCCGTGCCTGTGCTGAAGGAAAGAGGCTTGGCTTGGTGCTTCCAATTGCAACTACCAGCACAGCTTGCTTCACACTCCATGATCTATTTGGCAACCATGAGCAATTTTTTTACTATGTTTTAATGCCTGTCCCTTTCTTCATGAGTCAGGCATATGGAGGTCACTATGGTTTGGCACATAGTTTTGGGATCAAGAAAAAGAAATTATATCCATTCTCACTCTGCTCATTGCCTTTCATATATTCCGTTATTCTGCTGTGTTGTGTACATTTTTTACTTTTTCTTCCTGTCCATATTTCTTTTCCTTTCTCCCTGACTGGGCCATCAAATGTCCCTACAGGTGGTTTCCCCTCACTGGCTGGTGTTAAAAATGTTAGCCCTAAACCCATTACCGTACGTAACTCTAGAAGAAGGGAAGGGATGCAGCAACCACCTCCTGGGAGGGAAAGGGACAGGCCAGAGAAACCGACCAGGAAAAGGTGGATCTGACTGCCTCCAGGCCTGTATGTAAGCAAAATTCTACTTTCACCTGCCAAGAAACTGCAGTACTAAATTTCTAACAGCTGAATTTGCCAGATCTCTGCCTGGGGAAGTGAAGTTTTCTGCCCCTAAAAGTGCTGCTGAGCACGTTGTTTAAAGACTAATTGAATTTATGAACCGGAATATTATGGTATGTAATATCACTGGGAATGGAACTAAGCTGCTCGAGAGGTTCCTGCTTGCTTTGTTTTTTCCCAGCCTAACACCTGACTGCAGCACATGCCTCGAAATGACAGCCAGCAGCTGAGCACTAGGCGGCAATCTTGCCCCAGTCTTTGCTGGCAGGTTGAGCTGCACCTGACCATCACCAAACTCACGTTAAGGTTCTTCTTTGGAAACAAAAGGAAAAAATGTCGTTGAGGTGAGGTGCCACTGTGTGAATAATTACTGGCCATCCTTTCACCCTATGCATTTCTTTTAGCAGAAGCCAATTGAAACGAGCCGTAGGGAGCCAGATTGCTTTCCTATTCCCCACCAAGGCACTACTGCAGTTTATAGCATCCAAAGGAAAAGTATCACTGCCTTAAAGTACCAACGCAGTCCTGCTGCAACTGCTGCAAACCCTAGCTACAGAGAACAACCCATGTATGCTTGTTTTCTTACAGGTACAAGATGAAGCTGCATCTTTGCCTTACCCACATGGTAGAATTCTCCTTACAGATGGGAAGTATCTAATGTATTTGAAGTTTCACGTGTCTCGGCAGGAAAACGTAAACTTGTAGTAAAGAGAACATTTTTAGCAATGAGGGTAATTAACCATGCGAACAGATTGCCGAGGGAAATCTGTTAAAGCCTTAAGAGGAGGGTTTAAAACAAGACAAACTGTTTTCCCAAAAGGTATGCTCCAGTTCATCCATAAATTACACACTGAGCTCAGAAATAACTGGGAGAGCTTCTCCATTCTGGTCAGACTTCCCAATCACTGTGGTTTGATCTTTATTGTCCCGGTCCCAAAAGTCAAGATATTTTTTAAGATTCTCACAATGTGTTTACCCTTTCACTTAGAGCACATTTTCAAAGCTTTGTGTAAGAGCCCAAAATCTCAGTGAAAGTCACTTACACTTGATTTCCTACACACAGCAGGTGGTTTTGAAAATTTTCCAGAATGCCATTTATAGGGTAAATTTATTTACAAAACTCTAAACGTCAAAAACAGTTAGTTGATGGGTGGGAGAGGGAGGAAGGAAGTGAATACAAAGAGATGTGAGGAAAATAGAATAAATCATATTAAAAAATAAACTACATATGATTTAAATTATCTATTCAGCTTCTTTGCTGTGCTCTTATCAGTACACTCAAGCAGTGCATATAGCAATATGCAATGTGTGATAGTAGCATTCATCCTGTGTGTAATTCATCTCCCATCTTTTTCAGACGTACAAAAGCATAGACAGCCAAGGAGGCTTTTTTGTTTGCAAGTTAAAAATAGACATACACACATGTATTTATATATATGCAAATATATGCATATATTTGGAATGTGTGCTATATCTGTGATGAGAAAGGCAGAGTGGAAGAAGTCTGTCTTGTCTCAGCAGAAAGTGGAGAGATTTGTGATAGTTTATTTTCCTTGGAAAGTTCCCAGTTTCATACCAATACTGGAAAATTCTGTGTCCTACAAGCTCTACAGACAATCTTTTCCTTTACCATAGAGACTTCTACAGCAAGAGAGAAGCAAAGCCTTTGACAATAATGTGTATTGTAGAACATGATGCAGTCTCCTAGATGCTCAGTGCAGCTGCTCGAAGTGTCAAGGCTTTGAATTTCATTGATGAGTCTGGCAGGTGTTAACACAGAAATGGAAGAAACTGTTGGTGAGTTAACAGTGACCTGGGTTGCAGAAGAGATTTGCTGTAGTGTTCTCTGCTATTCAGAATTTCCCAACTGTTGAAAGTTGCATGTCCAGGTATATTGTATCACTCTAATATAGTGAAGAAGCAATGCATCCAGGTGCAAATGATGGATGCCAAGTCGTGATTCAGCGTGATGAGGTAGAGTCTTCTAGCCAGATGGAGGTGACAGAAAGCATTACTTGTGTATGCTGCTAGGCTGAAGAATCCTAAAACCACTACTAAACAGTCTATGTAAGTGATTAGTTGTATCTTTCAAAACATAGAGACCACGTTGTGACTGTAAAACGATTCTCCTTGCTTTCACTCTAGAGGCAAGCAGGAGGATCACCAAGGATATCTACCTTCAGGAGGATCAGCAAGGATATCTACCTTTTTTCTACATTAAGAGGTCCTCCAGTTGTGCTGGTGAAATACTTAATTTTCCATGTTCAGGCTGAACACTACCATCTGTTAGAAGTTCTTACCATTGACTATTCCATGACCTTTCTCAGAAGAGCATGAAGTAACAGTTGTTTAAAGATGATGTAATTGGGATATCCATATGCAACATATGATTTTATCGTCTGGGTTTTTTTGGGTTTTGCCAGAAATGTTAATTAAGGAGTATTTCTAGCCTATCATTTTCCCTTGGGAAAGGTACTTAGAAGCATGTACAGCAGCACGTATTATGTACAGTGACTGCCAACTCTTCATGCCATACTTGAGGTAGACTAATAAAACTTGATTAGATGCCACTCTAATTTTTTTGTAAGTAGGGAAGCTAGGGCTGCCTGCTGTTTTCTCTTTCCCCTACTTTAGGCATACAAGGTTCACATCTGCAGAGATCACAAAAGTGATGCTTTGGGTTCTGCTCAGCTTCTTTGGCAGGTGACAAGAAAAAGCCTAGCTGCTAAAATATAAAACCGAGATTATAAAAAAACCAACCCAAAATCCACAAAGCCAAAACAATCACAGTGGCAATACTGTCACTAGCAGACAAATGAACAAATCTGTACAGAGACATTTGCAGAAGATACTCGAGGTTCAGTGATGGGAGGAGACCCCCAAATCTGAACAGACATTTATACGATGAAAGACAATTCCTGTGCCAATTCCATTCTTCCGCCTCTTCATGTTCAACCCATTTTATTTTCCTTGTTCCATGGCTCAAATCTTCAGCTTTATGCAAAATACAACTATTGCTAACTAAATACCCTATGTTTTATGTTCAGCAGCCAATGTTATCACTCGTATTAGAATCAGCAAGACACTTCTCAAAAAATTGTGCACAGCACAATTATTAAGCAAAGCTAAATCTGAACACTGCATTTCCTGTGTAATGCTCGTGTTTAGTCCCAGCTGACAGGCAGAGAAAAGACAAGTGACAACACCTTTAGTGCTAGAGGGTGTGTTCAGGCAGAGAACTGAGCTAACATTGGACTGCAGGCTGAAATGCCTCAAGGGCAGACTTTTATGACCTTGCAGCTGAGAAATAACCCCATGTCCTGGCTCCGCCTGCTATCTTCCTATGTGGGGAGAAGTGCAGGTGCATGGCAGCTACTCTTGAAAGACTAGGGCTCAGAAACGCTGAACTACTGAGGTCTTAAGCTCAGAAAGGAAAGGCATTATTCTCCTTCAGTTGTAGAAATCAGCCTGTTTGTAGAAGACTTGCCTTCCTAGGAAACAAGGGAGGCTGGGCAGGGAAAGTCCATGAAAAGATGTAACCAGCTTAGGGCAGAAACAGGACCAAGCTGGATTCTGCAGCTTCCACCTAAGAGTTTATCATGATGAAAAATGCTGCCGCAACAACATCTGAGCTTATTTGGAACAGTATTTCATGCATGGTTGCTTATTGTTCAGAAGTAACGTGTACAAAATGTTAGGGGCTTTTCCAACAAATCCTGGTTGAAGGAGTTACCAATTTATATCTCCGTCATTATTCACGCAACATTGAGTGCAAACAGATGGATATTGAAACAGCAGTGGGTGGCCTCCTCATTTTATAGTAGTAATAACGTAATGTTTTATTCAACTGCTACCAAGATCAGGGTAAAATATTCAGTAAATGACTGACACCAAGCTGTGTGGTGCCGTCGACACGCTGGAAGGGAGGGATGCCATCCAGAGGGACCTCGACAGGCTGGAGAGGTGGGCCCGTACCAACCTCATGAAGTTTAACCAGGCCAAATGCAAGGTCCTACATCTGGGTCGTGGCAATCCCAGGCATAAATACAGACTGGGTGGTGAATGGATCGACAGCAGCCCTGAGGAGAAGGACTTGGGAGTACTGGTGGACGAGAAGCTCAATATGAGCCGGCAATGTGCTCTTGCGGCCCAGAAGGCCAACCGCGTCCTGGGCTGCATCAAGAGGAGCGTGGCCAGCAGGTCGAGGGAGGTGATTCTCCCCCTCTACTCTGCCCTCGTGAGACCTCACTTGGAGTACTGCGTCCAGTTCTGGAGTCCCCAACATAAGAAGGACATGGACCAGTTGGAGAGGGTCCAGAGGAGGGCCACGAAGATGATAAGAGGGCTGGAGCACCTTTCCTATGAGGACAGGCTGAAAGAGTTGGGGCTGTTCAGCCTGGAGAAGAGGAGGCTCCGGGGTGACCTTATAGCGGTCTTCCAGTACCTCAAGGGGGCCTACAGGAAAGATGGGGAGAGGCTGTTCAGGAGGGCCAGTTATGATAGGACAAGGGGTAACGGTTTTAAAATAGAGGGAGGTAGGTTCAGGTTGGATATTAGGAAAAAATTTTTTACCATGAGAGTGGTAGAACACTGGAACAGGTTGCCCAGAGAGGTGGTGGATGCTCCATCCCTGGAGACGTTCAAGGCCAGGTTGGACAAGGCCCTGAGCAACCTGATCTAGTTGGAGATATCCCTGTTCCTTGCAGGGGGGTTGGACTAGATGACCTTTGAAGGTCCCTTCCAGCCCTAACCATTCTATCATTCTATGATTCTATGATTCTATAAATACCCTATCACTAATAAGTTCAAGGCTTTTCGCAAATCCTGATGACCTACAGGCAGACTCTGCCATTCATTTGAGCCAAGGTATTGGGGGAAAAAAGGCCTATTTAAGCCATTTTGAGATCAGAACCAGGTTAAGTCCTTGGATCTTAATGACAAAACCGCCACGATTTTCTTCTTTGTGAGTGAGCTTCTCGGGTCAATTTTCAAACATTACAGAAACTTTAGCCAGAGAGCACAAGCAGCCGATCTGTTTCATTAGACTTTTAAAGAGAGATGATTTCCTTTCTGGCAGCATAGCAGTGTCACCTACTTCTCCGTGATAATGGCAAAATTCTGGCCCTGACTTTTATTACAACCTTCTTTGCGTGGGTAATTCAGATCCCAAACAAGGGGAGCAAAATCCAGTCTAGTTCAGCCTCCCATTGAAATGGCACAATTTACACTTTAAATGTTCAACAACCCATGGCATGTGAACAAAACAAATGGTAGTGATCCAGGAGCCGTTTCAGCATCACCTTCATTTTAACATGCACAAGACAGGGGCAGGGACAAGAAGAGGTTGAATGCATACTCAAAGGCCTCTGAGAAAATCAGCAGCAAAGACAAGATTAGGACTTCATGCTTCCACATCATGCGGTGCTCCAAAAGCAACGAGCATTTGACTTGCTTATACTAGGACTGGTAAAACACAGCGAGAAGGGCATTTTCCCCTACAGATAAAGAAGAACGCCCTCCTAAAAATGATCCTCTTTTTCTTCAAAAACCCATTGTAAGAAAAATGGTGGTATCTAGATGCACATAAGGAAACTTCTCGTATAAGTCAGCAATCATCCCTGGCACTCACCGTGGCATATAAAGCAGAGTAGATGCTCAAAGCAGCATGTTTGGATGGAAAGGATCTCCTTGCCTTTTCAATCACCTCCACATCCCCAGTGCAGATGTTGCCGTTGTTTATGAACTCATGGTGGACCCGACAGTCGTTTCCAGTGTAGTTAGGTTTACATACAGTCAGGAAGTAGGGAGCCAAGTTCCCAGTCACAACCTGGCCAGCGTTTACAAATATGTCAGTGGCAAAAAGTCCAAACGCAAACACTCCTGTGAGAAAAAGTTAAAAATAATAATTATTCAAACAGGTTTAAAAAAAACACCTTGGTACCTGAAAGGAAGACACATAATGAGAGTGTGTGTCCCTGCAGTCATTACCTGGAAAAAGCCCCTGCTGACTCCAGCAGAATCCTGCATCAAAGGCATGACACAGAAGACCGCATGCTTAACTCTGACAGGTGCTTAACTCAGCAACTCCAGAGGACTCAGAAACAGGCTGAAAACGATAAGCATGTGCCTAAGTACTTCTGTGATTTGGAGCTCTGAACAAGAACTGTGAGATATACATTACACCGAAAACTCCACCTACACTACGCCTGTAAAGTTTCTACTATGATAAAGGCTCACAACCTGCAGTCAAGCGTCATGCACACTAGTTGTTAAAAATGTTTATGTATTTTGACCACATCTGAGCCAAAAAATGTTAATACAATGAGTCTGAACCTGAAAAAGCAGTGTAGTGCTGAGATACAATACTGCACTTGACACGACTGTCTAGTGTCAAGTAACCCTTGGATTTTGACTATTCACCATTCTGATGTTGAAAAATTAAGATCCTGATCTAGCATAATTTGGCAGGTCTTTTGGGAAACATCCTAATGCTTTGCTCTGGAAGACATTTTCACACAGTTGCGGTTCAGCTCATGTCACTGGGAGCACATACCACAAATACTATAGCAGGAAGCGTTCACGTGAACTCAGGAATGTTTCTGGGGTTGTGGAACATCCCTTGCTCAATACTGCAGTTTTCACATCCTCCACTGACTCTCCGTGAGTGTTACCAATACCTGCTACAGCTGCTATGAACATGTATGAGGATCTTTTACTTGCATGTCCTACCTGCAAACCGAAGGGACAGAACAGCAAGTTTGCAGAAATGCCCAGACTCAACGTTCTGAAATACTAAATCAGCTCCCCTTTCCCCCTTCCCATCACTAAGGTGGATTGAAGTGTCACAAAGTTTTTGAGCAAATAAATATTTACTTTTGATGTGGGAACGTTGAGGGTCATATTCATAGATTCATAGATTCATAGATTTCTAGGTTGGAAAAGACCTTAGAGATCATCGAGTCCAACCATCCCTAATCCCCATTAAACCATATCCTCAAGTAGATCATCCACCCTATTCTTAAACACATCCAGGGATGGGGACTCAGCCACCTCCCTGGGCAGCCTATTCCAGTGGCTGACAACCCTTTCAGAGAAGAAATACTTCCTAACATCCAACCTGAATCTCCCCTGACTAAGCTTATGCCCATTTCCTCTTGTTCTATCACCCGTCACTAATGTAAAGAGCCCTTCCCCTACCTCCCCACCATCTTTTCTCAAGTATTTATAGGCCGTAATCAGGTCTCCCCTCAGCCTCCTCTTTTCCAGGCTAAACAGCCCCAACTCCCTCAGCCGCTCTTCATAAGTTTTATTTTCCAGCCCCTTGACCAGTTTGGTCGCCCTTCTTTGGACTCGCTCCAGGAGCTCAATATCTCTCTTAAAGCGAGGGGCCCAAAACTGGACACAATATTCCAGGTGCGGCCTCACCAGTGCCGAGTACAGGGGCAGGATCACTTCCCTGCTCCTGCTGGTCACACTATTCTTGATAAATTAATATATTTTTGCTTTCTCCCTCCTGCAGCTCTGAAAGCAAAAGTAATTTAAATTATAAATTAGCTAGCTGAGATTGCTATGTATTTAAATATGACCTAGAGCTGAAGCTCCAGGGAAAACATCTTAGGAGAGCCATAAAGCCATGATAAAATCTCAAGAGCTGGCTCCACTATGGTTACAAAAACTGCACTACTTATCTCTACTGAGTTTTAACAAAAAAAAAAAAGAAGAAAAGATTGCTATAGTCTGAGAAACAAAACATATCAGGGAGTCAGTAATATAATGCAGCAGAAAATGCTTTACATCAAATTAACAGGAATCAAGGATTGTTCTGTAGACATGTCACCTACCATGCAGCTAACAGCAGAAGGGCTACAGCTGAGATGGGTCTTGTGAACATTCAGCGCCTGTCTCACAAGGGACGCTTGTACAGACAGTAACGTAAAATAAAACCCATAATTGAAAATCGATTCATCATACGAGTGTCAAGTGGGGCTTTCCGGTGCTCCTTGCGCACAGAAACTGTGTGGTGTGACTGACAGATCTGTGCTGTAACACAAATTCCTCACTGGGGTACTGATGGGAAGAGCCCTCTCCTTGGGTAGCAGCATGGAGCAGCTGCAGGAGGGCAGAGTGGTTTGCCCTCACCACGCTTCTCCAAGGTTAGGAAGGAGCGTTACCACAGTTAAGGTGATTTTGGAGACTGAATTTAATACTATTCATTATATGAGTTTATTGTTATTCAGTATTAATGAACTGGTGTCTGATCATGGATTTAAAAAGCCAGTGGTGGTTGAAGAAGGAGGTAGCCTTCCTCTGGTTCTAGACTGCAGGACGGGCCCCTGCATTTTTACTGGCATGACAGTCTTCCCCTGTTCATCTTGCAAACTGTCTGTGTTTAAAAGGGAAATGGAGAGAGTGCTGACACTGCTCCTTTATTTCCTTTATCTCTCTGCTAATATTTTAAATCCATAGTTTTCCACAGCCAGGAGGAACTCCTCATCTACATTAGCCAGTGCACAAGCACGTTCAAATTAAAAAGACAGTAGGTATCATTCCAGCCTGGTGAAACTGTAAATTATGCCAGAGATGAAGCTTGCTTTACATACTGCTCTTTGGCCAAATTCTTAATTTTTCTTTTTGGCACAACTTGCTTTAAATGGCATCTTTTTGATGCACTATGCAAATCACGGGGAATGCGGTGAGGATTATTACCCAGCCCTTTACAATACTAAGAGGAAATCTAAGAGCGAGGCAAATACTGCAGTCTGGCCCACGGTCCTTATTGTGTAAGTAAGTACGAACCAAGAACTGAGGTGTTTCAGAAGCAGCTCATGGGCTTCACAAAGTTATTTCATTCTCTAGGCAGTACGAAAGTGGTCCAGTGTTTTTTGTCAAAAAAAAAAAAAAAAAAAAAAGACGTTTCAACACCTGCATTTTCTCAACATTTGGTAGCACTGAAAGTGCTGGCCCAGGCTCAGCTCCTGAGGGCTGCAGCACTCTGCAGAACAGCAGAACAAGCAATGGATAAAACCTTTATCCAGCAGAACAAGCAATGAATAAAACCTTTATCATGCTCTGACTGTGATGCATATTGATCACTGTAATTCCTCTCTTGCAGTTCTGCCAAACTGCGCCTTATGAAAACCATAGCTATGTGCAGCAATGAAATTGGCTAGCAGGAATTTAACCCTTGCAGACTGATTGCACATCGTGTACTCTCTGGAGACTTTAAGATAGGGTTGGCTGTAGCTGATTTAAAGTCTGTAACATGAAGGAGCCTGGGGTAGTGGCAAAGAGTCCCCTGATGGTTTTTGTACCTCTGGAATCCATCTGTCCAATGGATTTGTTCAATGACCTACGGCAGCTAAGCTAACTGACCAGAGCACGAGAATGCAGTGATGTGGTTGTCAGGGTTTTAGAGGCAGATAAATTGCTGTTGAAAGGCTTCATAGGAAGGGCAACTAGCCCTGGCTCTCCAGGGTCATGCAGCTGAAGTCTGTGATGCCACATAGAGAACAAGAGACCAGGTACCTCCTCCAGTCTTCGACGCTCAGGTGTAATGGGAGGTGATGTCATCCTGCTAAGGAGTAAGCACTTTATCTCGCTGTGTTCACTCTGGCCTAGAAAACCTGGGAGCAAACCTTAGTCCAGAACTTGGCATATGCTGAGAAAAGATGGAAACAGTGCAAGCCACATGAGAAGAAGACCTACAGCCACTACAGCTGGTTACTTGCAGAAAGGATGGACAGAGGTTAATTTCATTTACGTAAAGCCACTCCTTCCCCTCATCCACACGTGTCACAGTCTGTCTGCACAAAGAAGCCTTAAAGAAGGAGCAGAAGCTATTTCTGGAAAGACTACCTGACTTTTTGTCACTGTCCTGGCTCTGAGCTGTGTTTCTGTGTGTCAGGAGCTGTCAGAAAGAAGAGGCTAGAAGGCAAACCACTAAGCAGAACATAACTGGGAGATAGACTAGTTCAGGCCAGAGATAGAGGGTAGGCCATACTCCCTGCTACTCTCTTTAGCTGCCCCAGAGTCCAAGCAGAAGGAACTGAGGATCAGATCTGAATATGTCTTTACCTCCAGTGAGAAAGACCTTAGACAAACTAAATCTGCAAACCAAAACAAAGAACAAACAAGAAAAGTCCTGTTCAAAAACACTGAGGCCAGACAACATGAACCTTAAATCTTTCCATCTCCATCTCACCTGAACTAACACTTGCCTTGACAGAAGAATCTAAATCTTCAGCAGCTTCAATTTCGAATGCTTCAGTTTTAATTTCTCCATTTACACCTCCCCCTAAATTGCTGACAAAAAGCCCTCCAAGCACAAAACCATTACTTCTCACTCACATGCTACTCTAACAGTCCTTCTCCTACTGAGCTCCCTGTGTGGCTGTTCATCAGTGTTGCCACCTCTGTCTCTGCCTATTGCTTTTACTAACAGAGACATCTACCCTGAAGAAGAATCCAGATTTCCTCGCTCACTGTAAGCTCAGTAAAACCCTGTCTTCTCCCTGCAGCTCATGCCCAAGCTTCCTCTTCTTCCACCCTGAATCTCTCTAACATCAGTGACTGCAGCTGCTTGTTGACTCCATGGGAACTCTCACTATTACAGACATTGGCAGTTCTAGAAGAGCTGCTGAAAAGACATTGGGAAGAGAGAATTGAGAAGCCAGTGGGTGGAGATGAGAATAAGGAGGTAAAAAGCTTTATTAGAGAAAAACTGTGAAACTCTTAAGTGACAAAAGAAACAATGCATTGAAGCACTCTGAGACATGTGAAGCTGTGCTCTTTGGTAACATGTTGTCATGTCTTCTACTGAGTGCATTTATTTAGGCATTCCTCTCTCTCCCAGTGCCCAGTCAACTATCTGAACTTGTCACGCTCAACCTACTTTGCTTGGAAAATGTTCATATTACACATGCACACTCACACTCCTCCCAACCCCTTTTCCACTCCTATGTTTTTTAAAGAATATTAGTATTTCAATGGAGGGAGTCCCTGGAAGGACTCATGGCTTTAGGGAAATGCTGATCTTCAGCCCATCTCTGCCAGTTTTGCTCTAATGCTCCTGCGCATCCAATAAAGCCCTACATTTATAGTCCTGTGACTCAGACTCTGCTAAACCACTCTTCATCATTATATCTTAAAGGGCGCTGTTAAAGGAGATCTGTATCATTAATCCATTTTACAACTGAAGAGATGGGGGTTGCAGGGAAATTTATTGTCTGTTGCCATGGCATCAGGAACGGGCTCAACAGCAAGCTGCTTCTGAGCGCTCACAATCTGATCCCAGGATTGGCTTTGATCTCCCAGTGAAGACCCCACAAAGCCCATTGCTCCAGGCATCTACTGCCTCTTGTGTCTGCCTGCTTCACCTGGGAGTGTCCTGCCTGGATATTGTTCCCTGAAGACATAAGAAGGAAGACATGTGGTCTGAGCATGCAAGAAGAAATTCAGTTCCCAGTGCAAAAGTACTCTGCACCCTCAAGACTCCTCCCCATGGACACAGAGAATTTCCTTCTTCCTTACTGCTTCACAACTATCAATTTTCATCTAGACAACTGCCAGCTCAGAGCTTGGCATAAAGGGGAACAGAAAGGTCTGGTTTGTCCCCAACACAGTGACCTGTTTCTCGTTGTGGAGGTTCTTCAGTGATAAGAAGCTGCTGCAGCAGTTCAGGTTAGAGGCAGCACACCCACTTAAGCCCTGCTAAAAGGCAGCCAGTTAATAGCAGAACGTGCACTGTTTCACAGTGAACTTCAGATCCAAGGCACACAGAAGGATAAGGTCAGGCAAAGTATGTCCTGCAGCTGCCTAGGGGATTGACATCAGAGCTCTGGGGTGTATCTATCCTATTACAATAAACTCAATGCGTGTATAAATCTTGTAAACCTTTATTTGCTGAACTAAAGCCTTAATTTGCTGAAATAAAGCCCTAATTTCATTATTTAGCTGCCCACTGTGAGATGTCACCATGCTTTAAATTAAGCTGTCAGCAGACGCTGATCTGCACCATTTGTTAACTGCAAATTATGCAGCCCCAAAGTAAAAGCCACTGGTAACAAATTCATGAAGCACATTGCATTTCTAAATATCTGGAGAGAGGCTACTTGCATGTTATCAGGGCTTTGCAGGTATACAACTTAATCACACGGATTAGAAACCTAATATAATGAAATAAACCACAATACACTCTCTAGCCACCCTGCCAAACTGAGTCAAAGAGGTCTGAATTCATGATCCTGGGGGTATGATAGCAGCTGATATAAACTGACTAAATCCCTGAGTGAAACCATTCACTAAAGTATGCTACAATAATTTACAACCTCTATTTGCAATATAAATGATGAAGTAGAACACAGAAGGAAATGCAGGATGGCAAGAGGTTAACCAAGTACTGAACGTCAAATTACCACAAGAAAGGGCGAATAAAAATACAAAAAGCTGCATGTACTCAAGAGAGAGACCCAAGAAACAACCAGGCTTCCCTCCTGGTTTCTCAAAGGTCCAGCACCTGAACAGCAATTAACTGGCAGCAGAGGAGGAGTGGGGAGAGGAGGGAGGAGAGATGAAGCATACCAGCACCGCATCAATATTTTAGACAGGAAAAACTGTTTCAAAGCAATCATACAACACTTGTTTGACCTGAAAATCTTCAAAATAAATGTCTGTGGAAGCAGCTATGAAAGATAAAGAGGAAGATGGAACAAATTGCAACATATATCAAAGTCTGACGTTTCCAAGCTAAGCCAGCTTTTTTTCACTGATAAAGGAAATGATTTTCTAAACGCAAGGAACATAGCAGGTTTCACCTATCTCGGCTGCAATAAGGACTTGATATACAAGTTGAGAGGCGGCAGTCCTTCGCCACAAAAGCAAACATCTACCAACGTGCAGAATTCATGCCTGGGCCAGGAAGCAAGATGAAATTTTGGTTCTACTTCCTGTGGACAAAGAACCAGGGAGGGATTTAAGACAAAGCTCAACATTTAAGGTCTCCACTAAACCAAGAAGGGGAGAATCATAGAAAGAGACAGCTGCTGAGGGCTTGAGGAAAACAAGGAGAGAATAAACAGAGAGCATTGCAGGCAAGAGAGGAAAAATCAAGGAAAAGAAACATGGGACTTTGCCTACATCCCAGAAGTGTTGCAAGTTTTCAGTTTTGCTTAACTCTTTACACTGCTCTCAAAGTGAAAAAAAGTGCTTCATTCTGTATACATGAAGAAAAAGCAAGAGGGGAAAATGCTCAAGTCTAACAACCAAATCCAAAAGATTCTATGGAGGCAGTATGACAAGGATGCTTATCTTTCACATCACCAAAAGATAGTCTGGACATTCTCTTTTTTGCTTCTCTTTCCTTACAAAATCTAAGTGAATGCTCAATGAAGTACCTAGAATTTTCTCCTTGTTTTGTGGAATGCACATTTAGGCTACTATTCTTAAAACCCATCTCTTCCCAGCAACTCTACTTACAGAGTCAGGGAGGGAGAAAAAGTTTCTCTGACTTTCTAAAATTTAGGAATAGCAGTTCTCAGAAGATCTCCATGAAGTGCGTTGCAGGGTCAGGAAGTAGCGTTCTTTTTTCCTGACACATGAGCACCCAGACACATCGAAGGATTTTTTTTCATCCTTTTGAGTAACATCAACTGTAATGACTTATAATGCAATATTCCAAGGAGTTCAATTACTACTTTTTGCAAGTACTCACTTAAGACTCTTGCTCACACATCTGGGCCAAAAGAAATCATCAGATGTGGATATTCCAATGAATTTGTACCTAGACTAAATTGCAAACTTCTTTGCAACAAGCCAGATTGCTTGCTAGGGTATCTTGGAAGACAACCTACTTAATCAGCTCTGTAACTTATGGCCCTTGCATTTACCAAGAGAAGATGCACACAAGGAAACCCATGAATGAGCAGCCTGGTAGTCTCTCCAGAGCCATGCATCCAGGTAGCCTCTTTTTGGAGTACACAGCTGTGAGGAGCTAACATCTCTGATCATCCAGCATGGGCCACAGCTGTTGAGTCCATGCCATATTTGCAAAATGCAGAGGGAATTCCAATGAAAAACGTGCAGTTATTTTTAGTTCCTTTCATAAATTATTTCAGCCACTTTTCAACAAACTCTACTTCAGATATTTTACTGCAGAGGCAGGAAGAAGGTTTTGGAAGAAAACAAGGAAACAATGTGTAGTTTAAGACGAGACCAACAGTTTAAGCCATTCCTAACAATGTTAACTTCCTTTTTCTCAGGGAGACCAATAAAGTTGTAAATATTGATTTCTCTAGCAGGGTTTATATCTTACTACTCTCTGAGACTCCACTGTATCATTGCTACCTGGTCTTCTTCTACCAAAAGAGAAAAAATAGCATGAATGTTTAAGAAGAAAGCTAACTATAAGAAAACATAGATAGCAAGTGCTTTACCTCCATGGTCTAAGCTCTTTTAGTGCTGACCCCGCAGGCAAGAGTATTTGATTAGGACTTTGCAACATGCTGGATGTGCTGGAATGGTCAAACAGCCCTGAGTGGTCCAGTGGACTCCAGTACTGTGCTTCTCCCTTAATGGCAGTTTACTATCCATCAATATATCCTAGAGGTTATCTGAAGTTCAAGGGTATTTTATTTCTAACTACATTCCTGTGTCTTTTGTTTCCATCAGCAGCACACAGACCAGGCCTGAGTAATGAACCAGGGCTAGTTTGCCACCAACCCCAGTGTAGGAGAAGGTGAAAAAACATTTCACTTCCTAGCTTCCATGCACAAAGCAGGAGACAGAGAGAGAGAGAGGGGGAGAAAGAAAACAATGACTCTTCCTCCTTTGCAGCATATATTTGCTGACGATGAAAACCTTAGCACAGGATAAGACTTTCAACATCATGTTCTGAGCAAGTATCCCTGCCTGCAGCCAGGGCCATGCTCCATGGAAGCAATACAACCCCTGCTGCAGTCACAGAAGACAGTTTTCCTCCAGATAAAGCTCAAAAATTCAGCAGTGACAGGGAAGAAGTGATCCAGGTATTTTCCACTTTTTGTTCCGTTGCTTCTTTTAACTCAGACTGTGAATTATGACCCAGCTCTCTGTAAGATGGAGTGTGTAAGGACGGCTTATCTCTAAGAGTATACAGGGAGGGAGGTGCCATGATGCTCTGTGGGCAAAGCCCCTCTTGGTCAGTGGGGAGCCTTATTTACCACTGGCCCATGCCACCCACGACACAAGCCATCCCATCCCATCCCATCCCATCCCATCCCATCCCATCCCATCCCATCCCATCCCATCCCATCCCATCCCATCCCATGCATGAACTCGGGACTTTTCATAAACCAGTAGGAAAGAGGGAAACTAAAGCCCCTTGCACGTATGGCTCACAGCTGCTCTCTTCTCACTGTGCTACTTCAAGGAAGTAGTAAGGGAGCGACCAGTTCTCCTTATCTCTAAACATCAAGGGGTGCGGTTTGGGCAGCCTTAAACAGGTGTGAATTAGGAAGCCTTCAGCGAACAACCAGATTCTCTGTCAGTGCCACAGTGGAAACACAACCTGCAATACTGTTCCTCTTCCTGCTCCAAAAGAACCATGTGATGAACCCCTCAGGAAGGTCTCGTAAGCACTTTTTCCACTAATCAACAGTGTGAAAAAGGCATAGTGGTTTGCAAGCACCATATAAAGCAACCTCCAAATGATTTAGTGACAGAACTTCCACATTCATTTCTCTGCGATTAACTTGATGAAAGCTCTAACAAAAACCAAATACAATAAAAATTAAGAATGTTATTTTGAAGTGGGCTCTGTGCTCAGCTGAACATTATGTGGCAGAGCTATGGATGTTAAAATTAGAGCTGAAAAGAAAAATGCCAAAGAGATGGGCTGGTGAAGACCAATTTGTAAGTAAAATGGGTAGCTTACATAGAATAGCAATGATGGAATTACTCATATAAGGATTTGATTGGCATAACCTTTCTTCAAGGGTCCAGAAGAAGCATTAAGCTCAGCAGAATAGAATATAAACCAGCTCCAGACAGCATGATATGGCACGTTCTGAATGTTACCTTGCAAATCCCGAGGGGGACTATCCTTTTAAGGTGGAAGATGCCTGCAAAGATTTCACAGCTTAATTAATTTTATGGTGTAGATTCTTAGGATGTTTCATTCTGTTTTGGTGCAAATGGACTAAACTTGCAGCGCTTAGGATGCTTACCTATAAAACGTATTATTCTTCGAAGCAGTGGGTTCAGGTAACAGCACTCTCCAGTCAAAATAGTTTTCTCTTGCATAATTAGGGTTTCTCGGGTTGACTTTATGAAATACATGGATATCTCACCAATAAAAATCTGCCAGGAAAGGGAAAAAAACAGAAGGTTAAAACCGACATGAGCAAACATTAAAACTTGGGTGTCTGGTTATAGCCCACAGAAATTACTACACGGCAGTGTGTCTTTGGGACATTGCACTTCCACAGGGAGGCTGCACTTACTTACTTGAGATGAACTGACACAGACCAGCTCCCAGCTAAGACAAGGATCTGTCATTCTCGCACTCAGTGGCAAGACACAGCAAATATTAGGCCTTCTTATACTAACTCCTGGGACACAGAGGGTAAACAGAGCTTTAGGAATACTGTGGATTACAGAAGCTCACATGTTTACTGAGATGGACACGGAATTTGTCATGTCCCGCTATTAGCATTTAAAATTTACTGACAGTATAGACTGCATGGATGGGAGGCTTCCAGACATCCAGGGAAGTGGAAAATAGTGCTGCAGACTTCCACCTCAATCATCCAGCAATATTGGATGCTTCCTGCAGCCTCCACCCCTTCTCAAACTTGTATTTGTCTAAGTCTGCCAGATAGGTTACAGAGCTCCCGACAACTTCGAAAAGAAACTTAGAAGAAGGACATCCCTGCAATGCAAATTGGTCTAAAGTCACAAAACTTTTGGGAGGTCAGTGAAAATTCTGGACAAATACATCATATTGGTAATAATGAAGTAAAAAGTGCCAGAGTATGGATGCAGCATGGCCAATCATTTGTACTGTTACATTGCTGGCATAGTCCCTGCCATAGTCTGTCCTGGTGACAACAGTCTCTCAGAAGATGTCTGAGACAAAGTCCCACGACAAAAGCTGCATGCAGCTGCTGCTATTTACACAGAAGGAGTTCAGCCATTTGGCCACAGACTGCACGTGCCAGCTAGTCTGAGGGCCAGAGAATGACTTCTGGCCTGTTTTATTTGTTAAATGTCCTGGTTTATTTATTAAAACATCACATTTGTAGTCTCTAGGAATCCATTGATCTTGATGTTAGCTGTGCTTATGTATTACACATTTTTTTTTGTCATCAGAACATTCATGCTTTCTATATACATAACTGCCTCCAGTACAAGTAGGATCAGTATTTCCTAAGCACTCAGAATTACCTTAAATTTGTTGCACAGAGGTCTAGCTGCCCTCGCTAAAGCTGGACAGAATTTGATCACAGGGTTTAGACGCAGCAACGGTCCACTCACAATGGGCACTTCTGAAAACCCCACCTATCATGTTTTGTCAGTGGGCTTCAGAAGGGGAAACTGGGAGCTTTTTAGAAAGACAGAGTTTGCAATTAAAGTCTTCAGAAAAAAAAAAAAAGCCAGTCTGAAGTGGAAGAAATGAGCTTTTGAAAGAGGAGCACTCAGAAAAATTAATTTAATACATTATTATAAGACACACAGGAGGAATCCATAGTGCTAGGGAACGGTCAGAGAAATGCATAACAAAAGTGTGTGCACGCAAAGACATGCACACAGACACCCAGTGTTAGTATAAATATCAAGGAACTAGTCTGAGTTCTCTTTGACTGCTGGAATGGTATGTTGTTTCAAGGGCAACAATTTATCCTTATTAAGCCAGATGAGCATCCTCATTGATTACTGACATTCAAGCCAAGTACACTGAACCTCTTTATAATTCTAACTGCTGATGGCGAGAGATGTGGAGTTGTAAAATGTATGCCGATAATGGCAGCTGGGGGTGGGAGCGGATGCATGGGAGCTGCACTGAAATATTGCCTTTATACCGTTTCACTCCATCTGCTCTTAACAGAATTGGCAAGCAGTTCAATAAGCTCAGCTCACTAACTATGGGGCTGGGAATTAGGAAAAAGACCATCTGCACTAAAGCAGTTTAAAAGTGACACCGTTTCAAACTGTTTATTATTTGAATTATGATAATGCTAGGAAGTTTGAATTAATGCTTTGGCTCTCTGTCTGCCTGGGGCTGTACGTACATATTGAGAGACAATTCACACCCTGAGGAAGTCCTATTCTGTGAAGACATGGGTTAGTGGACTTTAAAAACCCCAAACTTTTCAAATAAGAGACCTGGGTATAAAACATATTAATAGTCCTCCTATAACAATACATACATTTTTAAAGTTCCTTTGCGTCAGAAGTCAACTAACATTAGTTCTCATCTTTATTTCTATAAATTCAGCTGTCTGGCATACTCCTAGCAATTCCCATGTGGATAGATTAGTTCCACTGAGATTTAGAAGTAAATTTTGTCAGGCTATAAATCTGTTCCATTCCATTCCATTCCACTGATTTAAGCAGAGTTATCCCAGATTTCCTATAGTATAACAGATCAAAATGTGATTTTTTTAAGTGAACAGTGTCTTTGGTTTAATACAGAGTTTAGGTGTATAGTAATAATGCTGTGTTTGTGAGATCATGTGAGATGGATGAGTCAACATAACTGGATTATTCTTGTGGTGCCATCCTTGGCACTGAATTTAGCTGCCTGAATTTGAGGATTTTGTTTCCTTCCTTTTGTTTAGTGTGGGCTCTAGAAAGTGAGCCTTGCTATTCTCTAAAAATCCAATAAGGGCCTGGGCACCTAGTTCTGATAGCTAATCTTGTTGTGCAAAATTGAATGAAGCCTGAATAGCTCCTCAAAGAACCTTTTTTTTTTTTTTCCAGGTGTTTCTGAAGTCAAGTAACTCCACTGATTCTCGTAATTTAAAACCTGATGATTCTGCATGAGCAGAGTCCGCATCCAGCCAACTTGTCCAGCTGGCCTTCCAAAATCAATCACTGACACTGTTAAGTACCTTAGCCTCTGCCAGAACAGAATCAGCACCCCAGGAACCGGTACAATTCAGTTCTAAATCTGAAATCTAAATATAGATACATAGATATGGGTGGAAAAAGAAAACAGCAAGCAAACTATTTTATTTCCGCTTGGGAAAACAACGCAAGGTTAATGAACTGCTGCAGCATACCAGCTTAACTGGATAGCAGAAATGGCAAGAAAATTGCACTGGAGGTCGAGGACTGAAAGCACAGGTGATCTGCAGTCTGAGGCAGTGTAGGCAATAGGGAAGCACAGGTAGTGCCACGGGATGTGATTTTGTTCTTGACTTCCTGAATCATAGAATCATAGAATCATGGAATCATAGAATGGTTAGGGTTGGAAGGGACCTCAAAGATCATCTAGTTCCAAGCCCCCTGCCATGGGCAGGGAAACCCTCCACTACACCAGGTTGCCCAAAGCCTCATCCAACCTGGCCTTGAACACTTCCAGGGATGGGGCATCCACAACTTCTCTGGGCAACCTGTTCCACTGCCTCACCACCCTCAATGTAAAAAATTTCTTCCTTATATCTAATCAAAATCTCCCCTCTTTCAGTTTAAATCCATTGCCCCTTGTCCTATCACTACATGCCCTTGTAAAAAGTCCCTCTCCAGCTTTCCTGTAGGGCCCCTTTAGGTACTGGAAAGCTGCTATAAGGTCACCCCGGAGCCTTCTCTTCTCCAGGCTGAACAGCCCCAACTCTCTCAGCCTGTCTTCATAGGAGAGGTGCTCCAGCCCTCGGATCATCTTCATGGCCCTCCTCTGGACTCGATCTCTTCTTGTGCTGGGGACTCCAAAGCTGAACACAGTATTCCAGGAGGGGTCTCATGAGAGCTGAGTAGAGGGGCAAAATCACCTCCCTCGACCTGCTGGCCATGCTTCTTTTGATGCAGCCCAGGATACGGTTGGCATTCTGGGCTGCCAGCGCACATTGCCGGCTCATGTTGAGCTTCTCATCCACCAGCACTCCCAAGTCCTTTTCCTCAGGGCTGCTCTCAATCCATTCTCCATCCAGCCTGTACTTGTGCTTGGGATTGCCCCGACCCACATGCAGGACCTTGCACTTGGCGTTGTTGAACTTCATGAGGTTCTCACAGGCCCACCTCTCCAGCCTGTCAAGGTCCCTCTAGATGGCATCCCTTCCCTCCAGCATGTCCACAACACGACACAGCTTGGTGTCATCTGCAAACTTGCTGAGGATGCACTCAATCCCACTGTCCATGTCACCAACAAAGATGTTAAATAGCACTGGTCCCAGTACTGACCCCTGAGAAACACCACTCGTCACTGGCCTCCACGTGGACATTGAACCGTTGACCACAACTCTTTGAGTGCGACCATCCAGCCAATACCTTATGCACCGAGTGGTCCATCCATCAAAACCATGTCTTTCCAGTTTAGAGACAAGGATGTCGTGCGGGACAGTATCAAATGCTTTGGATAAGTCCAAGTAGATGATGTCAGTTGCTCTTCCCCTATCCATGAATGCTGTAACCTCATCTTAGAAGGCCACCAAATTAGTTAGGCACGATTTGCCCTTAGTGAAGCCATGTTGGCTGTCACCAATCACCTCCTTATTTTCTATGTGCCTCAGCATAGTCGCCAGGAGGATCTGCTCCATGATCTTGCCAGGCACAGAGGTGAGACTGACTGGCCTGTAGTTCCCTGGGTCTTCTTTTTTCCCCTTTTTAAAGATGCGGGCTATGTTTCTCCTTTTCCAGTCATTGGGAACTTCACCAGATTGCCACAACCTCTGAAATATGATGGATAGTGGCTTAGCAACTTCATCTGCCAGGTCCCTCAGGACCCGCGGATGCACCTTGTCTGGTCCCATGGACTTGTCCACCTTCAGGTTCTTAAGATGGTCTCAGACCCGATCTTCTCCAACAGTGGGCGGTTCTTCATTCTCACAGTCCCTGCCTTTGCCTTCTGTGACTTGGGCTGTGCCGCTGGAGCTCTTGCCAGTGGAGGCTGAGGCAAAGAAATCATTGAGAACCTCAGCCTTCTCCATATCCCGGGTACCCAGGTCCCCTGTTTCCTTCTGGAGAGGGCCTACATTTTCCCTAGATCTCTTTTTATCACTGACATATCTATAGAAGTTTTTCTTGTTACCCTTGATGTCCCTGGACAGATTTAACTCTATCAGGGCTTTAGCTTTCCTAACCTGATGTCTTTTTGCTCGGACAATCGCCCTGTATTCTTCCCAGGCCACCGGTCCTTGCTTCGACCCCCTATAGCCTTTCTTTTTGTGTCCGAGTTGGTCCAGGAGCTCCTTGTTCATCCATGCGGGCCTCCTGGTGTTCCTACCTGACTTTCTCTTTGTTGGGATGCACCGCTCCTGAGCTTGGAGGAGGTGATCCTTGAATATTAATCAGCTTTCTTTTGCCCCTCTTCCCTCCAGGGCCTTGTCCCATTGTACTCTATCGAGGAGATCCCCAGGCCAAAGTCTGCTCTCCTGAAATCCAGGGTAGTGAGCTATAGCAGCTCAATGCAATAGCAGCTCAACTACACTGAGGTTATGTTGCTTGGACACTCTTGCTCACATTCCTTTTCATCTTACCATTTGGTAAAAATACTACAATGATGCCCCAAAGCCCTAGTGGGAATTAGAAGTACCTAACCAGCAGTCATCTTCCTCTGTTTATTTCAACTGGTCCATTTAGAAAACGTTTTCAATTTGCCCTGCCTTCCCATTACTGGCAGTGTCACCAGTCAAATACTTGCTCCTCAACATTCAGCTCTCAAAAACCTCTGCTGCACATGATTTACTTATTTCCTGGCTCCTCCTGATCAAAGAGACAGTTGAAATGATCTATCCCATTTTCCTCTTCAACAGCCTTTTCGTCCTTGACAGATTTCGAAATGATAGTCCTTCAACTTGTGAACTGACATTTTCAGACAGTAAAACATCACATCTTCCCCTTTCAAGTTCTTAGCACAACACCTAATACTCCTGGCACTCGTGTACATATTACCAAGAGTTTGTTAATGTAATTATCAATTTAATTAACAAAACAATGTAACTATTGCTTTTAAACAGACATGGAACCTTTATATTTTCTTTTTTTTTTTTCCTATAACACTTTCTGATAAGCTGACAGAACATTACTGTTTCTGTAAGTATAAACAAAGATAAACCATATAGAAATGGTTACAGCCAGGAGGTTGCAGAAGACTGGCATCCTGGAGTGGCACTCCTGCAGAAACTGTGCAGTGCAGTGAGGGTGGGGGGCAGCCCTGAAGAGTTATATTCAATTTAGAACAGTAATTATTGATGGTGCTGACAGACAAGGATGGCTAAAGCTTCAAGACTTTTGTTCTTTTTACAAGTATCTCTCATTCAGGACATCAGCCTTGTATCTCAATTCAAACCCTCTAGCAAAGCTGAGGACTGCACCTCTGCTTCACTCCTCTACCATGCTAGCAGCCAAAAACCTCCTCCTCAGTCACATTTCTCCAAATTCCATGCATGTAGAGTGCCACAATCCAGTTCCTCCTATGCACAAACTGGCTCATCGCCAGCCCCACTGCCCTAGTCTTGCCTCTTTTTTTTCCCTGCCTCCCTTTGAAAACTCACTACAGATTCACTGCAACTTAGTCAAATTGCTCACCCCTCTTCTGCAAGGGGGTCTGGTCTGACTGCCTCCACGCAGTCCCACATTGGTGCATCTCAACAGCCCTCCTGCCTCTCATTCACTCACTCACTCAGGGGTGACAAATGGGAAAACACAATTTTTCAATTTTTGTCACACTTTCAGCAAACACTGGGGTTGTGTGGAAGTTGCGACAGACAGTTTTCATTTCAGCTGCAGTTCCACATAGCTAAAGAAGGAGAAGCGTCAGCCAGGGTGCATGGAAGATATGTAGGAAGCACCGTTGTGCCCACAGCCTGGGACTGCCTGAAGTCTCCCTGTGAAACAACCCTCTTCTGCTGCTTCCCATGAAAAATGTAGAACTGATGGCATCTCTGATCACAGCAAGATGGAGATCCCATATTGGGAAGAATGACATGAAGTACAGCTGTCGCTTCTGTGTATAAAGTTTACATTGTTCTGATTTCTGGGAGTATTTACACCTTTCAACTTGTTTAGTCTAACAGCATCCTTATGATACAGTCAATCCTTGTTAACACCACTTTACACACAGAAACTGCAGCCAGAGACATCCTATTACACACAAAAATCTCTGGCAGCAGACAAAACTGAACCGAGGTCTTGGGACATCATCGCTCTCCGTTCTGGGCAGGTTTCAGCAAGCTGTATGACATTTCCTGAATCCTCGATAAGAATGTATGTGGCTGTGTTTTTAATGTCACAAATAAAAAGAACTAATTTAATCAAGTCTGCAACGTTCACATAGCAGCCAAGGGGAAAGGCACTGGCTGTGAGAGGAGATATGTGCAGAGCGCTCAAAACCAGCAAATATAAGCAGATGAGAGTTATGGGACTCAACCTCCATCAGCCAGTTTCAAAATGATTCCACATAACTCTCCCTGGGAAAAGCAGGCCTGTCTACCAACAGGTGACCTTTGCAAAGTGCTCCAGCAGGTCTTTCATCAGCACTGGCTTGTGTTGGGCCAAAAGTCACTTTGTCCTTTGGATGACCGTGCATCTGAGGACTGCATTAGCACAGCTGCCTCTCAGGCTCTGCCCAGGAGCTCGTGGCTCCTCCATTCATCTGTCATTAGCTAAATAGCAGAAAATTTTCACTAGCACTACAGGATGCAGAGACACAGAATCGTTGTGATTTAGCTGGAAAGGGGTGTCAGGGGCCTTCAGCCCAAGCCCTATTCAAAGCAGGGCCAGCACAAATCACAGCCTTGAGCAATCGCGTTACAGGTGTCTTCAAGAATGGAGAACCCACAGCCTCGAGAGGAACACTGTTCCAGTATTTGACTACTGTCGTTGTAAACAGATTTTTCCTAATATTTCATCATTTTATTTTCTTGCAGCTGTGTCCATTGCAGGGTTGCCTCTTGTACTTTGAACAGTCTGTCTCCATCTTCTGTACAGACTCCACTAATAACATGGCTCATGTTGACTTTCACTTAGTGTTGTTAGCTCCTTAATTCCTTAGACCTCCCTCGCAGTTAGTCTTAGGCCCTGAGGGTTATTGATCTTCCATCCTAACTGCTACCCACAGTGCCAAATATTGACACTGCACAAGTGAGACTCCATAGTCAAACCCGGGTGGCAAACCCTAAGCAACATTGATACTGAGAAAAGACACCTCAGGAAGCAAGCGGTCCCTGAGGACTGCCTTGGCACCCTCTCCAGGACACAGTATTTCTGCTGTGGTCTACAGCCAGGACCCTGATCCAAGCCTGCCTGGGAGGGCAGAGGTTTTCCCTGGTAACATCAGTACCATTGCTGGTCATGAGGACTAGAGATCAGCTGAGAGGTTTCTCAGACACTCTCTCATGTTTGCCATGACTATCTAGACAGATAGGTCTTCTCTAGCCCATGGGAATCAATGCTGTATTTTGCATAATTATAAGAAGAAATGAAGCAATGTCTTCAGCTGAACATTGCAGAACCAGCTCACCCATAATCTTCTCAGGACAAAGCCTTAATCTGCATTCAGTTACTTATTATCTTATTCTGTTTTGTGGGGTTTTTTTGTTGTTGTTGTTCAATGAAAAAAGCAGCAAAGAACAGTTAAAAGTCCTTTTCCAGAAAAAGAAAATTGCTTTTCCTTTATTCCAAGTCAAAAGGGCCAAAATCTACCATTTGGATTCTAGCCTGCCCAAAACCCACGACTGCCTTATCATTGTGCTCAAAAAAAAAAAATTACTGTAGTAAAACCATCTAAAATAATTATACTGAAGTTCTAACCAAGAGAAGAAATTTCCCACAGCTCTGCATTGTTCCTCAGAAACTGGCAAGTGACTGGGACCATGACAAAGTCCTGGAGACGCTGGCAGTAGAAGCGCCTCAAACTGTTACACCAACCAAACAAGGTGTATTTATTTTTCAGAATGGTGTGTAAATACCAAAATATAAACATTTGCACAGAGTCATGGGCACACTTTTGGCTCACTCCTATATATCCCAGCTTGTCGTTCACCACTTCACAAACTAGGTCCTTGGCAAGCCTCAGAAAGAGGGAGACAAGCCACCACTGGCAGAAGATACCCAAGAAGCAGTGGGGCTCTTCCTCCAGCTTCGCCCTGAGCAGCTCCAGCTCCATTTCCCAACAACAAAAGGAAGGTGTAGCCAAATGCCATTGAATGTCTCTTGCTCTGGGACCAAGCTGAAATGGAGGCCAGCCCTGAAAGCCAGGACCACGCAAGTGCCATGTGTGGCACAACTCCTTGGAAAAGGGATGTATCCTTTCTTAACAAGGAGCAAGGGACACTCCAGGCATTGACACTGACCTCTCCTCCCCACTGCCACCCAGCTCGCCGTGCTGGCTCAGGGATGAAGCATGGCAGGCAGGAGACTAGCACAGGAGCCTGTGCTTTCTAGCAGCACCATCACCAGCAGAGCCTAGGGATTTCTGCCTGGAAAAGCTGTGAAGAAGCTGCTGTAACAGAGCTCTGAGTGGCATCAGCCACTCCTGGTTTTCCCGGCATCTGCTGCCGAGCAGCCACAGACGAATCAGCCAACATGGGCAGAAATTCCCTGGCCTCTCTTCTAGAAATATATCACTGTAGTAACACAGCTATACTAAGACAAAGCCAAGGAAGCAAGGTGGCAGAGAGAATAGGAAAACCATCTGAAAGAATGACGTTTCTGAAGCTTGGGAGGTAAGTGCAAATTTTAGACAGACGTTGGAACAGTTTCTTTCCGGTTCAGGTAAATTTGATCAACACTGTAATTCGTCTTCTAATTAATCGTCAGCCCAGTTTGGTTCAACTGATTCCAACATTATCTGGAAACAAATACTGCTTTGCACAATTAATACCGCTGGCCAGTTAACAATTACATGTAAGCTGCTATTTCCTCCTTAGAAAAGGAAGGAAAGAAATTGAAAACTGTGTGACAACAGTAGTGGCACTTCTATTCTACTTTAAGGAAACAAAGAACGGTGCCCTTGAAGCTTTCTGCTGCTGTTCAGTATTCATTTCAGCGAGCTGGCTCTGTTCCTAAGTCTCTCTGCTTCCTTGGGTGGGCAGACAAATCACAATGGATGGACCAGTGCAGGCAGCAGCTCTGAACTCTGGAAGGATTGTTTAGTACCAGTTGGGGAATTGGCTGATTTGCAGTAACCTCGTAACGGGGAAAGCTAGTCTTAAGGGACACTGATGAATGTGGTGGAGTCATCCCATAATATTTTTAAGGAAATGGCTTGAAAATTTTATGTTTGTGAAAAGCAACTTGTTCCACTTTAAACACTGTTTCCATGAAGCTGTCATACTGGCAAAAATTAAAAGCATTATTATTTCTTACACATACATCCTACACCCCAATATTTTGGAACTGGCAGTGCATTGAAATATTACGCTTTCTCCCAGGCTCTGCATAACGTTCTGCTGTGGAACAGGTCACTTTTAAATCCACCAGGCCTGTCATAATGGAACTCAAGCTCCAGTACTTAAAATTTCAAGCTGCTTTTAATTTTCACATTCTCTATCACTGGAAAACCTACTGAGTAAAACACCTATGCTATATTTACCTCCAGAAAAAGTTTGCATTTTAAGACCTCCAACTCTGAAAAAAAAAAAAAAAGTAGTATTCTTTGGCTAATTTCACCCTTTCTGAAGTACCTATAACCACCAAAATGACAGGCTGTCTGTCTAAAGCTCTGTAATGCAGAGGTTAGCTATCCAAATGTGAAGACATGTTTCTGTAGGCCACCTGAAGACCAAGACAAAAGCAGTTTTTGGAAACTTGAAAACTTTTGATCCCTTGAGATGCAGTGGAGGCAAAGACCGAAGTTCTGTGGTATTCTCACATGGCCACAGAGACAAATATCCTCCTTCTCACTCCTCTTCCCTGCCCTCAGAGACTGGCTGGTAGGTACAGTACCCAAGTGCTTGCCATGACTGCCAAGGATGGTACGTTCCTGTCTGCAAAAATTAAAATGATTTAACCATGGCTTCTATTTTACTGTGAGACAGAGTGAAAGCATTCCTATACTCATCTCTGCATGACAACGGGAACGCTGGAAATTTAGCAGTTGTTCAATAACCAACCACCAAAAATGTCAGTAGAACTGAAATCAGCCCACAAGAAGGGGAACGTCTCTGAGACAAAAAAAAAAGGCATTAGATACAACTGGCATGAGATGAACATGAAACCATACATATCTCACGAAACTCTTTGAGACACCAGAACCTATACATAACTACAAGTTCAATCCAAACCAGACAGGATTCCAGGAATCTTCCTTTTCTACCGGTGCTGACAGCAAAATTTACTGCTTGAGTCTGAAGATGTGTGTTTCAGGGGCTAAATCACTAAATCTAAAATAAATGGCCAGTTGTTTCTTCACAAAGAAAAACAAATTTTTCCTTATGTAGGTGCAATTTATTACTAAATTCACCATATCCCACTACTTTGCTGCAAAGATGCTAATACCACCACACTCAGAAAATTAAAAAAGAATAAGGCAGATGAAAGCCTTTGACCTATTCCCAGTGGAACATTTGGGAGAAAAATGCATTTCACAGAATGGAGTCAGGCATACATGATTTTCATTTATTTAACAGTGTTGTCATGAGATTCAGGCATCTCCCCTTGCAAGAAACTCCCATTATCAGAGACTAAGAAGTTATCAGTAGGAGCATTAAAAGACTTCCATAATTCTGATTTATGATGATTAACTACCCAGTGTAGCAGAAAAAAATGGTTAAACAGAGTCAGTGGCATCATGTGTTTCAAGAACAAATAAAATTGCAGAAGAAGCTGGTCTCATTAATTTTGCCACTAAAAGTGCAGAGAAATGCACATACAGTGGTACCAACTCACAACAGCACTTTTGAGAAGTGTTGTCAGGGAAGAAATAAAATACATGCATTCGTTTTCCCCATGGCCACTGTCATAGCCAAATGCCTGAGACACAAAGATATTCCATTAAATTTACAAAGATGCTCCCTTTTGGCTTGCAAGCATTATAACACCTCACAGCTCTGCTGAAATCAGGGCTTTGAGTCCTCTCCAGACCTGTGCACACAGGCTGCACTTAAACACTGCTTGTGTCTCAGAGGAGGGAGCTTGTAGATAGATATAGATTAGATCTAAGGAAGACATTTTTTGTTCTGAGAGTGGTGAGGCACTGGAACAGGTTGCCCAGAGAAGTTGTGGATGCCCCACCCCTGGAAGTGTTCAAGGCCAGGTTGGATGAGGCTTTGAGCAACCTGGTGTAGTGGAGGGTTTCCCTGCCCATGGCAGGGGGGTTGGAACTAGATGATCTTTGAGGTCCCTTCCAACCCTAACCATTCTATGATTCTATGATTGTCTGACTCCTAGACTATTTTCCATAGCTCCAGAAACACTGTTAACTATTACCATGAGTGGTCTCTTGCTGCTGTGTTCCACCCCTTCTAACAATAATCACTCCTCTCATGCCTTGAGGTGTCAAGACAGTGGCAATATGCAGGCAACACAGAGATCAGATTTGCCGCTGTAAATCCTCTTAGCCTAACCAACCGATTTGTTGTCAGAAAGTGAAGTAACAAGTGTCTTGCAGAGGAGAAACAAGTAATTGTAAGGAGGGACTGGCATTACCTTTGACTTGAGTAATTTCTTCACAGTGGAGCTTCAGGATGTCAGTGATTATTCCTGAGAGCGAAGTGTAGAGAGTGAAGCTACAACTTAACTCACAGCAAATGCACGCAAAGCTCCTTCACACGAAGCACAGCTGTGTGGGTTTTTTTTCTTGTGGAGGGTTTTGGGGTGGTTTTTTTTTTTTTTTTTTGAGAGAGAGAGAGTAAAATCACCACAGTATAAATAGAAATGGCTACACTTGCTCCTTTCACTGAAATCCCTGGGAGATGCAAATGGAATAAACATCTCTTCCCAGATTGTGACAGTCTGAATGACAGGCAGCATCCATTCGGGTGCCAGATGATAGCTGAGGATACTCAGACTCTGAGTGATCTGACGAGCAATGCAATGCAAAGACAGAGTTTAGGGAGACTCTGGGCTCATTTTTTGTCTCATTTACTAGCTTTCTGTTAATGATCGTGGCCAAAACTCAGTTTGCAGATTCAGCTACAAGCTGAAGCAGAAGTCTGAAATTAGCCTGCAAGAAGAGAAAAGTCTCTCAGAAAAAGATGGGAGTGAGAAATAAAGTGAAATTGCTCATATAAAAACATTGTGCAGAGCACCAGCCAGGACAGAAAAAGATTCCTCTAACATATGCCCTAGTTGGAGATTAGCCCAATACTAATACATTATATAATTAAATAATGTACTAATAATACAATACAGTAATGCAAATAACGCATTAAATAATGTATTAATGCATGTTACATTAAAAAAGGAAATAAAAATGCTTTCCCAGGAAAGTTTGATCTCTTTTCTCCTTGAGGTTGTACATAGAGATCACACCGAAGCATCGTTCAAACAGTCCTGTGCTGTCCCTCACCACGTCTTCTCTAGACGAAGCAGTATAGGCAGTGTAACAGCACAGCATGACCCAAGAAGCAGAGCTTACTAGCTTATATCCAGCACTGGATCCAATCATCTAGGGTGATTACTGTACTTCTGGACTCAGGCTAGCGTTTCTGCACAGCTTGCACTGTATGAGATAGTCACACCAGCTCCACACAGCACTAAGCTGAAGGTCTTTGCTCAGAAACTTTATTTGGCATTCACTATAGTCTTCCTTGTGTTTAACATAGGCTACAGAAACTACAAAATCAGCATTGTTCACCTCCTGAAGAAGACTCCAGTTCAGCTTTCCATAAATAAGAGTAACTAGGAAAAACTTCTTGGGCACCAAAAAGAAAGAAAATGCTGATCCAGTGGAGCAAAACCTGAAATGTTTGCAGTAAACTTTGCCTGAGCAAGGATTTAAACAGACGACCCAAATAAAGAGCAACATTTCTGCTATCACTTGCCCACCCCATGTCACATTGCTGAATCAAGAGACAAACCTCCCATTAACTTCCTTGTTACGGCATCAAGGCATGGCAGTGACAGTCTCCCCTTACAAACACTGCCTGTGAAAGTTACTTCCCTAACAATGGCACTATGTTTATGTGGGGGAAGTTGGAGAAGTGTATTTATTTTTTCATTTGCAAATCATCTATCACTGCAGCACAAAGTAAAATGGAAGTCTTAACATTCAACTGAGATTCAGTACAGAGAATAACACTGGTACTGCAGAGGATTTTCATAAACTCAGTGTAGTCCAATTCAAAACCCCTACTCATTTTCAGAAAGTGTCCTATACCAAAATCTATAGTCTCTTCTGTAGATCTCTTTCACCATTTTTTATCATGTTCTGTGTTACAATGTTTCATGCATTAAAATTACTGCAGATCAAAACTTAAAATGGACTATGGTGCAGCATTCACCTTTCACAAATAAATACATCATGCACAGCTTTAATCAACTTTTGAAAGCGATGTGAAGCAAAGTTAGTATAAGAAATACTTGGAATAAATAAAGAGAAAGAAATAAAACAACAAAGTACATAAAGACACAGACTGAAAGGAATTTATCAATGTAGCTACAAATGCAGCAAAGCTGACTGTTGTGAAATTTGCAACTTTCTGCACAGAAAATGGAAAAGAGTCAAAGTTTTGCTAATTAATGACTGCAATAATCTGTTTGGAATTGTATGTACTCAGCCAATTAAATATTTTCATCTGCTCAGAACAGCTACATTACAGCTTATCAGTTGGACAGTAAAGAATATCGGGTGAAAAAAAAAAAGTTAAGTGGATACGGCTTCCAAAAATAAAGAGATTTTAAAACAAAGGAAATAGCATTCATACTTTTCTTTGTATTTGCCATCTTTCTGCTCATCTAAGCCGTTTAAAGCCCTTCAACAGACTTTTTAATATAGCAGCAAATAATCCTGGATATACTGCATATCTGACCTAGGTTTTACTTCAGCTTTATCCTGTTTCCTTATTTCCAGTAATACATCACCTTTGCACTAGAGCCTCTCTGGAGCCCAGGCAATTCACAATTAACCAGTGAAGTGGGCAAGCTATTGTAAAAGACTTAACAAGCTCTACCTCTCAATCTCGCGTTGTGATTACCTCAGAATAATTACTTCTGGAGATAACTGATGATGATCGTATTAGGCTAAGGCAAAACAAACACCCAACTAAGTGTAAATCAATTACAGCTGAAAAGAGAGAAGAGGAGGCAAAGATATTAAAGGACTATTACTGTTATTTATTATGGAGTAGTTGTGGAGAATTCAAATAATTTCTTATACTTACAATAGCTGTCGGAGTTGAAGCCAGCACACAGTAGAGCACAAGAGGTGAAATGAAGCTCTCATCCTCTGTTCCAGGGTATGGTTTCATCAAATTGCCATCCTGACAGAAGAAACCTTGGATATGCACCTGAAAAGTATCGGTGCACTCGAAGTAGTAGGCGAGCAGAACAGTCCCAGCCATGATGACAAGCTGAAAATACAGCATGGTCACACAGAGACATTAGTTGCTTTTTTAATAGATGCAGCTATGCCTTCGAGCTACTCTAGTCCTGCAGACCTTCCTTCCTTCATCGTCACTCTGACAGCCCTTGCTACACTGGTGTGTGAGTGTGTGTGTTTCTGCGCGTCCGCTTCGCAACATCTGTTACATAAACCTTTTGGCAAATGATGCTAATGAACGTCTCGGAGAGGAGCGGGTCTGTAACGCGGCTTGTAGAGGGACGAGAGCTTTGACAGCTACTTTATCAAAGGGCATGTGAGTGTCAGCGGCAGCAATGATCAATGAAAGCTAGCAGGGTGAGGGGCAGTGCTGCAGGAGCCAATAGTAGTGACAAGCTAAAACCTGTGCACAGCGGTAGGGAGCTGGAAAGGATTATTACAAAAGATAAAGGAACCTAAAGCCAAAATGCTTCCCCACCGCAGCTGCAAGCCCAAGCTTGCACCCTGCGCTAATCCTGAAGAGCCCTCTGTGTCGCAAATGTAGACTTATCCAGAGGAAAATCTGCCTCCAGCTACTCACCCTTCCTTGGAGCCATGGCTTACAAGTATAGCTTTAGAAGTTTACTCAGAAATCCCAACTACCCGAACAAGCGGTTGGGGCTTCTGTACACTGCCTGGCTTCCCCACTCCATCACAACTGCTTTCGAAAAAGACCCTGGCTTGAGTCTGGATCTTCATCTTTACGCATACAAACTGCAAGGGGCCTTTCTTGTCTTTTTTTGGTAGTTTATTGCTGGCTAAATGGGCTGGTCGGAAAACCTCAGCTATGAACTTTTTTGTATATATCCACAGTTACTGCAGATGAGCTATTGTCAGTGTCTCTGTCAGCTTCCCACACTGCTTCAACAACACATCTCAAAACAATCTCACAAAGGTAGCCACTAATCTCACCTCATGAAATTAAACGAACATACTAATTCATCATTCTTGTTCCCTCTCTGCCAAACAACAAAGGAAATCTCACATCACAATCCTCACAACTTAAAAAAATGGCAATATTGATTTGGAAATTAAGGCAATTACAAGATCTAATTCAGAATCCTCCTTCTAGAGACTATCACCTCCTGCCACCATTACAAGAGTTGTCACATAGAATCATAGGATCATAGAATGGCATAGGCTGGAAGGGACCTTAGAGATCATCTAATCCAACCTCCCTGTCATGGGCAGGGATGCCTCTCAACTAGATCCAGCTACTCAAGGCTCTGTCCAACTTAGCCTTGAACACCTCCAGGGAGGAGGCATCCACAACTTCTCTGGGCAATTTATTCCAAAGTCTTACCACCCTCGTACTGAAGAATTTCTTCCTAAGATCTAATCTAAATCTGTTCTCCTTCAACTTAAACCCATTTCCCCTTGTCCTATCAGTGGACACTCTTGTAAAAAGTCTCTCCCAAGCCTTCCTGTAGGTTCCCTTCAGGTATTGGAAGGCAGCTATTAGGTCCCCCCGAAGTCTCCTCTTTTCAAGGCTGAACAATCCCAGCTCCCGCAACCTGTCCTCCTAGCAGAGGTGCTCCAGCCCCCGGATCATCTTTGTGGCCCTCCTCTGAAAACGCTTCAACAGATCTACGTCTCTCTTATGGTGGGGACACCAGAACTGGATGCAGTATTCGAGGTGGGGTCTCACAAGAGCAGAGTAAAGGGGGAGAATCACCTCTCTCGACCTGCTGACCATGCTTCTTTTGATACAGCCCAGGATATGGTTGGCTCTCTGGTCTGCCAGCGCACATTGCCGGCTCTTGTTGAGCTTCTCATCCAGCCTCATCCCAAAGCCTCATCCAGCCTGGCCTTGAACACTTCCAGGGATGGGGCATCCACAACTTCTCTGGGCAATCTGTTCCACTGCCTCACCACTCTCAGAGGGAAAAATTTCTTCCTTATATCTAACCTAAATCTGCCCTCTTTCAGTTTAAATCCATTGCCCCTTGTCCTATCACTACACGCCCTTGTAAAAAGTCCCTCTCCAGCTTTCCTGTAGGGCCCCTTTAGGTACTGGAAAGCTGTTATAAGGTCACCCCGGAGCCTTCTCTTCTCCAGGCTGAACAGCGCCAACTCTCTCAGCCTGTCTTCATAGCAGAGGTGCTCCAGCCCTCTGATCATCTTCATGGCCCTCCTCTGGACTCGTTCCAGTAGCTCTATGTCCTTCTTATGTTGGGGACTCCAGAGCTGAACACAGTATTCCAGGTGGGGTCTCACGAGAGCAGAGTAGAGGGGCAGAATCACCTCCCTCGACCTGCTGGCCACGCTCCTTTTGATACAGCCCAGGATACGGTTGGCTCTCTGGTCTGCTAGCGCACATTGCCGGCTCTTGTTGAGCTTCTCATCCACCAGCACTCCCAAGTCCTTTTCCTCTGTGCTGCTCTCAATCCATTCTCCGCCCAGCCTGTACTTGTGCATGGGATTGCATGGGATCCTTCTCTTCAGGGCTACTCTCAACCCACTCTGTGCCCAGTTTGTATTTGTGCCTAGGCTTGGCCCGACCCAGGTGAAGGACCTTGCATTTTGACTTGTTGAAGCTCATGCAGTTAGCACTGGCCCATTTCTCAAGCCTATCAAGGTCCCTCTGGATGGCATCTCTTCCCTCAAGTGAGTCCACAGCACCACACAGCTTGGTATCCATGTTATCTTGCCACACCATACAAACTAGTAATAACAATGAAAGCAAAATGACAAACTCCAAAGTTGCTTGTTTTGAATATTTTGCCTCCAAGATCTCTGAATCAAAACTGTGTTGATGTGAGATTATTATAAGAACAGACTTTTAAAAAATAATTTTGGCAGCTCTGTCTCAAAGTTAAACTTACAAGCCATCCATGCATTCTTCCGGCCTAACCTTGCACGTATGCTCTCACGAGACAGCCATTAAAGTCATTGTACATTTGAGTGGATGTTGGACTAAAATTAGAAAAAAACACAAAATCAGAGAAATCACTGATGAAAATAGAAGAGCACAGAATCACAGAGCAGTTGAGCTTGGAAGGGACCTCTGGAGGTCACCTGATCCACCCGCCATGCTCCAGCAGGGAGCATATCCACATAAAATGTTAATTGAGCATTTGTTTTCTGAAAATTTTGGCTTCCTTCTGATGATTCAGTAACTTCAAGATCCAGAACCTTGAAATGTAGCACCCCACAAGGGAGTGCAGATAACCTAACCCCATACAGTCAGTACAAGGCACTTGCTCTCTGCCACCCCTTCGCGCTCACACTTCTACGTCCTGCCGTGTCCACTGGAGACAGCTGGAACTGGCTGGAAATTCCAAAGATTTTGCCTGTGTATTTTTTCCTATGCAATATCTACCTCTAAAGGTGGGTGTACAAATGTATTCCCTCATGTAATTTTGTCTGGATCGTATAATAATAGCTATAGATGGAACTGCTAAAGTGTTCAATTTCTTAAATGTGTAGCTGAAAAAGTACTTACTTTTTTTACCTTTCATTGTTTATCCTGACATTTTCAAGACCCCATACCTGCCCAAAAAAGATTTTTCTTTTTTAAACAAGTGTAAAGCAAGATGCTGTTACTTGTGTATTCCCCAGAGACCTTTACACCATCCCGGATCAGTCAGTGGGATTCCCTATAAACAAACACAGTCCTATAGCTAAAGACTTAGAAGACCTGAATTTAACTCCAGATTTCCTGATCAACGTTGAGGAACTCAGTTTTATAAATTGACATCAGAGGAAGGCACTATCACTATGCTATCTGACATGTCCAGATAAACACATTAGAGATTACAGTGTGCCTGGATGTAGAGGTTTTTAAGCTCAGTTTCAGCACCTCATACACCCAGGGCTGTCAGAAGCAATTTGGCCCACGCTTCCTGTCCCAAACACACCCCGACATGCTTTAGGTTGTCAGCCCTAGTCAGCATACACAGGGCAGAGAACAGGAGATGGTACAATAGAGACAGCTGTTTTTTAACCTGTTACTGGGAAAGGGAGAAAGCAGATACTGAACTTACATTGTTCTTTGGCTGCCATATGGGACAAACGCTTTAAAAAAAATGTGGGTTTTTGACACAAGAGGAAACTTTCATTTATCCCAAATGCGCCCTCTAGCCAGTGGTTGTACAACTAACTTTGACCTTCCCAGTGCCAAATGCCTCAGTGCTGCTTGAAAACCCCTCCTGCATATAAAACATGCATGTCAGCTCTAGTCTGACTTAGGTCAATATTGACCTACATCACAGGTACCTCACTAATAAACCCAGTCTCTGTCCCATTCTAGTCTCTGTGTTTTGTTCTTTCAATAAAGAAAAGTCATATTATCTTCAAAAAGATATTCGAATCATGAAAACATCAGATCCTGTTAGTGATGCCCACCACCTCAGACAAACAGCAACAGGAGACATCAGAAATAAGATCTCTAGCTCAACAGACCCTACCACAGTACCATGATAACAAGGGATGATGTGAGGTGCCGAAAGGACGGTCCAGGTATTACCATGAATGTGAGCAAAATATTTGCTGCTCATACAGTGAAGTGAAGACCTGGCCACATCTTTCTGGCATGTTCCTGTGGTGGTGAGGCACTTGAGCAGGTTTACCAGAGAAGTTGTGGCTGCCGCATCCCTGGAAGCATTCAAGGCCAGGTTGGATGAGGGTTTGAGCAATGTCATCTAGTGAAAGGTGTCCCTGCGTGTGGCAGGGAGGTTGGAACTAAATGATCTTTAAGGTCCGTTCCAATCCAAACCATCCCATGATGCTATGTTGAGTATTCACTGCCTTAAGCATCTTCTCAGCAAAAGGCAAATAGAAAGATGGAGAACTTATTTTCTTTTTCCCCTGCCTTCCGTTTTTCCTTTCCCTTTTCCCTTCCCCTTGGTGACTACTTTATATGTATTTATTGTGGCATGAGTGAGGTTTTTTGTTTGTTTGTGAAGGAGAAATTCTACCACTGCTCAGCAGTGGTAATTTGTGACTGGGGAATGATCCTGTATGGAGAGCAAGAAGGCCTAGCTGCAGAAGGAGCTGAACTGGCTGGAAGGAGGGATGCCAGAGACAGAATGATTTCCTGCAAGGGAGTGAAGTTTCCCTTGGTGACGAGATAAGAAACAGCCACAACGTTGTCTTGTAGCCATCCTGGAATGAGAGCGCTCAGGGGCCACCTTCAGGCAGCAGAGCTGGGTGGGGGGATGGACCAACAGCTGAGCTAAGGTGCCCCATGCAGCCACTCATGGATGGGTGCCGGTGCAAGCGGATATAAGGAATCTGCTATGTGATGCATTTTTGTAGATTCCATGTAGAACTACGTACTGCGGTAGAAGTCTGCCCAATGCATTGTTCATTACATTTTTCCTTTATATTTAAGCACAAACATGTATTTAATTAGCCTCAAGGGGTACTATAAAAATTCCCCAACATTTGTTTTTATATACTGGTCACAATGCCTTAATCGACTTCAGTCACCTAATCTTTTTCCGTTTCTAAAGCTAGGACTTAAAATGACAAATGCACAAATTCCTGATTTGTGTAACCACAGTAATTTTGTAGCAGATAATAACTTTGCCTTTTCTCCCTATTTTCAGGTTTACAGTCGTTGAAGGAAGCAGTGAAGAGGAACAGGGAGGTTGACTTAAGATAAAGATACAAAACGTACAGTTACATAATTCAGCAAATACAATGAAGTTTATCACTGACATTTTGCAGGGTTTATTTATTAATCTTTAACAACTCATTTCCCTGAGTTTACTTGGGAAAAATTTAAAATGCTTAATAATTCAGTTTAGAAAAGCAGCCAATGAATAGAAGTGTCTGAGGTGCTTAATGGCCTCCATTACCACAGTATTTAACCATGTCATAATCCTCAATATTTATCATCACTACTCCATGGTAAGATAAGCAAATGCTCTTATCACCATTTTACAGAGAGGGGACAAAAGCAGAGGAGATAAAATGACTGCCCTTAGATCACAGTAGAGCCTGTGGCACAGCCTTTCTTCTGGATCAGATTTTTCTGGATTAGTCATTAATCTGCACATGAAAAAGCTCAATGATACATGCTTAGATCCCGATTCTGCAGAAGCTCATTCATAACAGTGTTAAGGAAACACATCATGTGTCTGATTCAGCCCCATTTAAAAACTCCTGCTTGATTTTAGATCAAGCTTGACAAGCTGGACTCAAAACAATTGGTGTGTGTTTTTTTTCCTCAGTCAGCTAGTTAAATGGGTTCATTCTGCAGCACTTAACACCTGTCCCTCGCCACACCATTAAATTCTGCACCACTCTACAAGCCAACACTGACTCTGTCCTTGCAGACCTTCCTATCACTGCACACCCTTGCTTCTCTTTAAGTTGTGGGAGTTCTCTGCAATCAAAAAATCACTTTATTGAATGTTCAAGAAATATGAAGCACGTCTTGCGATCTCCTTTGGGCAATTGGTAATTGTTTAGTGCAGGTGCTAATTAGGTATTAGTGCAAAAGTGTGTCCTGAGTATAAAGAAAAAGAATCTTCAAAGTAAGCAGTACAATTCAGTCACACTAATCCCAGGGCTACTAGGATACATCCAGAAACTCTCCCCTTCACCTTAATCCCCTGACAGCATAATGTAGAGACTACTGCACATTCAAAACAAAATTATTACAATAGCAGCTAGTGAGACTGAAGTCCCAGACTGCATACCCTCTCTTCTGTCACTGCAAAGCACTTCCCAGTTCCCTTTACAACAATTCGAAGACATTTTTTTTAATGTTACACACTGAAAATAGGTCTCTGTTTTGCAAACAAGAAAGCAAGAGGCCAGCTCCGTTTGGGAAAGGGACATAAAGCTATAAAAGACAGAGATTAATGTTAAAAGATAGTAGACACAGCAGGAGGCAGAGCTTTCTGATCAGCCTATACCGAAGACTCCCCAGAGTTCTTAATAGAGGAGCAAGAAATTGAGGGAGAAAAGAAGCTGTACAAATTTCTCGTGTACTCGCCACACAATCTCTATGTCCTGTAAGACAAGCATAGGGCCACTGCAAAAATCTCGTTTTGCTGTGTGTTTTGTCACTCATATAAATCATAATGCAAATCTATATGAATGAACTTGAAAACCACGAGGTATTTCTGGTATTTATACATAAATAGTTAAATTCTTTCAGCTTATCAGCCTTCCCACACACTGCTGATAATATATTTTTACAATGCCTTTAATGTGCATGACTGATAATTGGAAAATTGTTCTTGCACACAAATGACAACATAAAAGACTACATTTTTATTCCTTCTGAAAGGAACCAAACCAGTATTTTGCATGAGGTGTTCCTCAGCGGATAGTCAATGAGATACCTATCAATACCCTTGCTCAGCTACTTGTTTCCAGAAGGCTTCCGTGGGCTGCAGTTTGTGAACTGAAACTGTCACAATTTCATGAGCACAGCACCACAAACCTGTACGAGTGTTTTCAACTCTCAACACACATGCTGTGGCTTACAGTTCCACCCATTTTAATCCGATTTCCACCTGCCCTTCTGAACAAACTTTAGTGACCAATTGTTATGCAAAGCCTGTAAAATTTTGGCGTGCTTTTCTGAGCTAGGTGATGAGAGCGTGACTCTTGGAATAGGCACTCTGGAGCATCCAACAGTTATAGCATCCATGTGTCATGAAAACAGACAAGTTAGCTACGTTTAGGACTCCAAAGTTACCACTGGAAGGAACTGTTAAGAGTGTGTCTTTGCTCTCTACTGGACAATATCAGAAATATTTAACTGTGCATCCCAGACTGTTTTGCCCACGAATGGGTCTTTCTCTGTGAAGGAAGCCAGGCTGTTTTTCCTTAGAGATGAGAACTCTAGTCTTGCCGCTGCAGCAGAGGGATGTTAGAAACACAGCAAATTGGAAGAAATCACATGGATCGTAAAATTTCATGACCCGCTCTTACCTTTCCAAAAGCAGATCAATCCTCTATCCAGAAATCACTAAAGTATACTGATTAGGGTGAGGCCTCAGAAACTTACGTTGGTTCAAGGGTCAAGAATATTTTGGTAAGTGTTCTCTGTATTTATTTGGGGCCAATTGATATACCCTTACTAAATCATGTCCTTCACCTGAGACAGATTTCTTACCTCTAGTGTTTGTACCTGACATAAACAGAGAAATAAAACATCTCATTAGTTATATTTTGTTTTCTTAAATAACCAAATTTCCTTCAAATACTGGCAGAAAAAAATTACAGACTCCTAGGTTTGTATTATTATATGATAATTTTACTTAAAACAATTACTTTGACAAGGTTTTTCACAGTATTTCTCTGAGAATGTTTTCTGGACCCCTGAAATTGCCTACACTGAAACCTGGACTGTAACTTCGCAGGAAGTGTCTACATTTTCACATCATAGAGTGGCCAAGTGGTAAGGAAAACATTAAACACTTCCTCAGACAAGCCTATCCTTACACATAACAAAGAAGATGGAGACAACAATTAATTAGAAGTCCATATGATCCAGATGTGCTAGCAGCTAAAAGGCCTATTTTCACGCTGAGATGTGAGGGTAGTAGGTACGTATCTCCCATTAGCAGCAATCAACAAAAGAGTTGGTCTCTACAGCAGTTTGTTAAGCATCTGTTCTCTACCATTTTATCACAAGTGACATGCCTTAAAAGGTTTAACCTTCACACTTCTGTAGCATATCCAGGTCTGTTGACGGAGGAGGAGCATATCAGCCAGTAAAGGCTCTTGCAGTCTTTGACTGCAGTCAATTAATGTTTTTAATGGATGGTAAGTATCTGGCTGACTGAGTAATCTTTTAGGTTGCCAAGGGACTGGATTCAGCAAATAATCTATTTTTTGTGAAAATATTAAAAAAAAAAAAAAAAAGACAATGCAGCTAGAGAACTGTGTCATGAACAAATACGTTACTTGGAGACAGTAAGAAAAACAACCTATATTGGACTTCCACTTAATGGTAAAACAATTCCAAGCGAATAGTTTCATTATGCCGAATAACCACATATATTACGCTGTCAGAATAAACATGAAAGCCAATGATCTTTCTAAGCTGTCCCTCTTCAGAAGGGTTTTCTCTCCCTCACCTGATATAACTCACTTTGCAATCTGATTCTGAAATCAGTTTTCCTAAGCAACTGCAGCACACAAAAGTCAGGGTCTGTTCTGAGAGCTGCCAATTACAGGACATAGCTTTGCTACAGGAGTTTTTAAGTCCAGTCAGCATGGTGGCACAAGCTGGAAGGCAGCTCAGAGGCAGAGAGGAGTTGTTAGCACACACATGCTTTTGAAGCAGGGGCTGTGTAGAAATCAGAGAGGTCTCTGCAGAGCTTCTTACAAGCCCATTTCAAGAACTAATTGTATTATTTCACCATTTTAGTAATTAAGTTGGGACTAGGTACAGTTTGTAAGGCTTAAGAAGACACTCTCAGACAAAAGAGGACTTTACGTCTTCCTAATGCACTTGTTTCAGGAAAAGAAGTTTTGTGAGAGCAGCACGGCCTCTAAAAATAACTGACACCTGGTTAAAAACTGTTTCAGCTTCTTTTTTTATGTAACGGTCCTTCAAGAATTTCTATGTGCTGTACTACAAAACTTAACGTTACCTAAGAGCTCATCCAGCTAAAGCAGCCAGATTTCTCCAGCCCTACGCTGTGTAGTTATAGTAGTACAGTTCTCCGAATGGCAACAGAGACATAAAGGCTAAAAATGCTGTAACAACTTTTTCATATGTAAGAAATCAAATAAAAACCTGTATGAGGCACCTTGATTATCAGGTGTAACTCAAACCGCTCTACACACTGCTCCATCTCTCAGTTTAAAGCAATGATTTTCAACTTTTTAGTTTGTAGACCCCTATATTTTACCAGTGATTCTTTACATAATAAATTTAAGCCTACTTTCTTTGACAGGTAACTGTGAGCCGTGGATCGATCACAGGCTGAAAACTCTCAGCTTGAAGGGAGGAGGGACACCTACGCACATGCTGTGCTGTGTATTGTAACAGTGTAATAGTTTTTATCTAGCCAAGGTTTGAGTATGAAAATGAACCAAGCCCGAAGCATCAAATATCTCTGCATTTGCTCAGGTACCCAGGAAGAATGGAAATAATCGGGGATACTGGGTCTAGTTTGATGGAAGCAGTGTTTATTAGAAGACTGATGAAGAGCTGGCAGATTTATCAACTCCAGTTGCAAAGCTACATTACAAGCTATAATCTTCTGGTACTCTTGTTAATTAAAAATACCTCTTGTCCTGGCATCTGTCTTTTCCAAGATAATAATTCTCCATATTGGCACAAAAATCTAAGCTGCATATGACCTCTGCCATTGTTTTGGGTTTCCACTAGAGATGTATTTACTTGTAATGGCTTTTGTTTCTGAATCCTCCATTGATACTTTTGGGACCTGTAAGAAGATGGGAGAAAGACCACCTTCATATCCATGGTACTCCTGGACATGCACCCGGCAACGGTAACTCCTACAGGTATTGCAACAATAGATGGAAACATGGGCTATTCCAGGAAGAGTGAGAAGAGCCCAGAAAACATCCCTTGCCCTTCCAAGGGAACAATAATGGCATGCCATGAAAAAACTCTTTAACTCCTTGGCTACCTTCCCTTGCAGACTGCTGCCCAGGATGCTAGAGCATGTTCTGATCTTTAGGATGATTCCTCTGATATCAGCACTGGAAGTTGTGTAAGCCTGAGAGAAGATAAGGTGCCATATCAGATCAAGGCACCACATGATACTGCCCTATCGAAAATACTCAGAGAGTCGACAAATTTTCCAAGATCCACTGAAATCTCACACTGACTTTTTCAACTAGGAAAGACAAGTGCCATCAACAGCAGTTTGCCCTCCTTTCTCTGTCCTACATAGCCTCTGATCCACCCCTGCCCATCTGTCACCCAGGTGTTTGTGGGCCCAATACTCTTGTCTTGTAACAGCCTGACCCTGCTGTCACTGGTTTCATTGCACTCCTGACGAGCTGGGCTGCCTTGGAATATCCTCTTTACATTAGCTGTGCCTGTGAAAGGCTGAACTCCCTCCTTGATGAACAACACAGGTCTCCTTACTCTCTTCAGAGGGATTGACACACAGGGATGGATGTCCGTACAGGCTGTAGGTGGTCAGCCAATGCTACAGATGCTTGCACAACATTTTATGTACCTCAGAGAGGCAGGGAGACAAATGGACAAAGAGGAAAGATTCAGCAGCACAGGTGGTGGAAACTGGAAAAAACCACAGTAGCATGTTTTTAATCACTAACAGCAGAGGAAAAGCTTTTCCCCAGTGGCTTGAAATGAATCCCCAGCTCTCTTACAGAATCAGGTAGTACCTGTGTTGCCATATGCAAGAGACTGTCTATAAAAATCAATACTAATAATATGTTTTCTTTAGCTAGAAAATAGATAGTAAATGCTGTGAAAAGGCCTATCATTTAGCTCCCCCTAGTATGACCCTGAATAGCAATACATTTGTTCGATCTCTTGAAATTTCTCTATTTTGGCAAGCTGTATTTCATTACAATAATCCGCTTTCTTTACAAAATTTTAAAGACTCCTCTCCTTTAAGATTTAGTTTCTACACAGAGATGCTACATCACTTTGTGCCTTTTACAGTAGAAAGAGTGACAATTATAAGGACTTCACTGTTACTGCTTTTGTGACAGCACAGGCCTTGTTATGGAGCAGACTTAAAATAAATGTGACTTATTTAAGATGAATCCAGTTATGATGAAATATATGCTGGATTTATTTTTTTTTTTTAATTTAAGGAAAGTATTGATGCACAGTACTATTGAATACTGAGCTTGATCCATAGTGGATTTTCGAAGGCTTATCAGCAGGGGGCATTAATGCGACAGTAAATTATAAACGTCAAACTACCAAACAACCATGAAGAGTCTGTCGCGTTTTATGGTTTTAATATGTTTAGTTTCTCTCCTGTATTTTTCACAAGATCATGTCATATTGTTAAAGCAGAGCTGGAATTCCAGGCCATTTGCTGGCAGTAGCAATTTGTTTAATAACTTATTGTGGGCTTCATCCTGATTTTAAAAAGAAATCTTTGTCACTGTTTTATGGAGTTTAAAAGAGGAGAGGCTGATTTTACGACCAGTAAAACAAAAAAAATTGCAGCCAGCAATTTCAAAGGGGATTATCTCCAGTAAGAAGAATAAGTGACTTCAACATTCATGGAGGATATTTGGTCACGAGCATTCAGTTGCTCCCTGACATCACATCGTGCACATTTGAGGAAACGACTGACAATACTCCACTTACCTACCGCTGCACTGTTGACAGTAGCTACTGACCTGGAGAAGAGAGGTATTTCCACAAGGCAATTTTTAAATAGCACCATTTTCCCCTCAAAGTGCCCATTTCACTCTCCACTAATTCTGAGGGAAAAGTAACCACCCTGGTAATTTAAATTATCAGTAACAAAGAGTCAATCTAGGTGTTAGTATCAGTAAGATTTTATCTTGTGTTAGTTCTCCTACACTAACAAACAAAACAAAGAATATACTTTTTTTTCTAAACCTTATTGAAGGCAATTCACAAAGCTCCTGTCAGGGGGTCAAAGTTAAAGAGGAAGAGATAACTGATGCATGGGCTCTGCTCCTTGGTCTTTTACACAGGGTTGATCCTTACTCCTGGCACACCATGATCTCATTCTTACTTTGTTCACTGTTAGCATAAAAGTTACGGAATCTGCTCTGATTTCATAGATTTCATAGATTTCTAGGTTGGAAAAGACCTTAGAGATCATCCAGTCCAACCGTCCCTAATCCCCCATTAAACCATATCCCTAAGTAGTTCATCCACGCTTTTCTTAAACACATCCAGGGATGGGGACTCAACCACCTCCCTGGGCAGCCTATTCCAGTGGCTGACAACCCTTTCAGAGAAGAAATTCTTTCTAACATCCAACCTCAATCTCCCCTGACTAAGCTTATACACATTCTCTCTTGTCCTATCACCCATCACTAATGTAAAGAGCCCTTCCCCACCTCCCCACCATCCCTTCTCAAGTATTTGTAGGCTGTAATCAGGTCTCCCCTCAGCCTCCTCCAGGCTAAACAGCCCCAATTCCCTCAGCGGCTCCCCGTAAGTTTTATTTTCCAGCCCCTTGACCAGTTTAGTCGCCCTTCTTTGGACTCACTCCAGGGGCTCAATATCTCTCTTAAAGCGAGGGGCCCAAAACTGGACACAATATTCCAGGTGCGGCCTCACCAGTGCCGAGTACAGGGGCAGGATCACTTCCCTATTCCTGCTGGTTACACTATTCTTGATACACGCCAGTATCCCATTGGCCTTTTTGGCCACCTGGGCACACTGCTGGCTCATATCAAGCCGGTAGTCAACCAACACCCCCAGGTCCTTCTCCGCCAGGCAGCTCTCCAGCCACTCTTCCCCGAGCCTATAGCGATGCTTGGGGTTTTTACACCCCAAGTGAAGGACTCTGCACTTGGCCTTATTAAAGCTCATGCCATTGGCCTCAGCCCAACGATCCAGTCTGTTCAAATCCCTCTGAAGGGCCTCCCTACCCTTGAGCAGATCGACACAGCCTCCCAGCTTGGTGTCGTCCGCAAATTTACTGAGGGTACATTCAATCCCCTCATCCAGGTCATTGATAAAGATGTTAAACAGAACCGGACCCAGCACTGAGCCCTGGGGAACCCCACTGGTGACCGGCCTCCAGCCGGATTTAGCCCCATTTACCACCACTCTTTGGGCCCGGCCATCCAGCCAGTTTTTAACCCAAAGGAGGGTGTGCCTATCCAGGCCAGCAGTTACCAGTTTCTCAACCAGAACACTATGAGAAACTGTATCAAAGACTTTATTGAGGTCAAGGAAAACTACATCCACAGCCCTATATGATCTTCCTATATTAAAATCAATGTGCCATTTACAATAATCCACAGTATGCCCATACGTGCAGCATAAAGACCCATTAATTCAAAATTTTAACAGGAATTACATTCCTTGGGCTAGCACTGTACATTTTTTTCTCCACAATGAAAAGCTGGAAATTTAGATAATGTTTTTAAACTAAAGTTGAGATTGTCACATCATCACCTGACTCCAAGAGCAGAATTTTTAAGAAAAAAGAAGAATAGTTTTAAATACACAGTAACATTGGGACTTTAAGCAACATTCAGATGACACCAACATTAAGGATGTGGATCATTCAGCTGTTTGCTACAGTAGGAAACTACTCTCTAAAACAACTTAGGGCTTGCTTTCAGGTTCAAACCCTTTAGCTTTGACTACAGTATCTGAGACATTCTGGTATGTCCAAGTCTTCTGTCTCTCACAAACACATCCTCTAATTCACTTAACATATTTTCTTCAGGTATGTGCAGCCTGGTGCCTTTATTATGGAAAAAAAACCCAGTTATGCAATAGTAAAACAAAATGTGCTCCTCAAACAGCTATAGTAATAAAGGCCTTCTGAACTTCCTGTGAAATTGCTGGCTACCTTCTGTGTATGAAAGTTAAGACTCCTCTTGTAGTAAAACCTGATGCTTATACTATAATCTTGCTCTAATACCCCAGAAACATGGAGTAATGTTGGGTCTGATAGCCTTCCTGAAAAATGTCAAGATAGATTTATGCAAGTAAAGAGAGAAGAGAACTAAACTTCCATCTGCCAAGAGGGAGAATATAGCAGGGTTTTTTTAGGATTTTTTTTTTTGTACATGAAGAATGTACTTATCACTGAGTATTATTAAAACCTCCAATTCCCATGTAGAGTATATATCTTCCCTCAAGCAGGTCCCATGAGGATTTTCAGCAGGTGATCTCTATCCAGATCCAAATGGCACACAGCCAGGAAACTGCTGCTTCCAGCACTTAACACCTTAAAATGATCAACAAACTATGGCAGAGAGTAAGTAATTTTCTTTGGAGGAAAAGGCTGTGTTAAAATGGCATCTGTTCTGAATGATTTTTTTTTAGCAACAGAAGCAAAGCATAGATATATTTTGACTACTCTGATATTAAATTAGAAGAAGCTAAGGGCATGTTTTATTTTCTTTTGACTTGCCAATCAAGGCATATTCAGAATCAGCATTTTCAAATGAAGAGAAGATCTCTGGACTTTCTAGTATTCAGGCATGTACCAGCACCAATAACACCTATACAGCACCTCCAAAGACAAGAACAGGTGCTTTTTTTCAAAGCAGCTCTATGTAGGTTTTCTCAAGTTTAAAGACTTGCTGCTGCAACTAAGAGAAACAGGGAAGAAAGGCAGAGATATTGAGATGACAGGTGCATGTGACTACTGAGTAAAAATGAGTTACGCTCCAGGACTGGTTATTGTGCATATCTAGGGCTTGCCCAAAACAAACAGTACAAATTCCTGGGATCATCTCCAGGACTTGTAAAGGGAGCTCTTACTGACTCCATGAAATTCATCATCTAATACATTAGTAAAAACTGCTATGTTTCAAGCGTCATATGACCAGCCACTGCTAGAAACAGGTACTTTGGAAGAGATTGGTTGGTTGGAAGACTTGGAACATGTGTTGCTGATTCTTCTAAGTACAGGCTGAGTTCTTTGCATCTCATGAAACTGCCCGCAGGAGGGTTAGGAAACAGAAAACAGCCTGACAGGATGTCCTCAAAGAACCATTCTCCAAATTGTGCTTCCACTGAGCCAGAGTTTGCTCCTCCAGAAAAAGAGGTTCTGTTCAAAAATACAATAGATCAACATCTAGCACTGAGCCAACCAAGGCTTTTCCCTCCTAATCTAACTATGTCCTATCCCAGCCTCCCATTGGAGGGCATGATTTATGAGGCTTCAGTAGGTCCACTATCTTAGCAGTTACCACACTAAACTGCTCCTTGAGGACTGAGTCCAGGCACTGGGTATGTATCTGTAGGGCAGATCTTCCCCCAGTTATCTGCCTCATAACGGATTTCAGTCTGTCTTCCCTGCGTTTAGGGAAGATTTGACGATGACTGTAATGTAAAGAGCGTTCTGCAGTGCAATAAACCCTAACACCACTCCTGTGACTACACGGACCAGCTACAGCAGCACAGGCACTCAGGTCATGCACAAGCACCCAAATGAGGTATATACACTGGGAGGACAGGACAAAACAGGAGACAGTTGTCTTCTCATGACATCTTCATGCCTTGTGAGATGTTTTTATGAAAGAGGTGCTTTAGTCATGAACAAGATACTGTATTCAGGAAAAGGTTGCCTGGGTAAATTTCTGCAGCTTGCTTTTCACTGGACGTCACTCTGAATCTACTTCATGGTCTGTTCCAGCCTCAGAAATATCTGAATTCATGAAACTTATTGGAATACTTAAATATTGTAATATAGCAAAATGAAAGTTTTGTAAAACTCAGAGCAACTCCAAGAAGTTTAGTGGTAATTTGGAGTTGAATTTTGTCCTTCTAACTTGAAACAAGATGTGTCCTTCTGTGAAAGGGCTGTTCTGAGTTTGATTCTTTTAGGTAGCAGTTCTTAACCTGGACTGTGCTGATGTGAGTAGTCATCCAGTGCATTAGAAATACTGCAAAATCTTGTCATAATTCATTATCTGCCTAATTTTAGTAACCAAAACACAAAATTGCACCTTACTTAGTTTTGAAGTACCACAATCATTCCACACAAAATATGGATTTGATTGGCACACACAGACATTTTATTTGCATAAGGCTGTGTGCTGCCGAAGTGTCCAATACAAGGCGTGCCCTGGAAAGTTGAAACACTGCCCTTGGCTAAAACAACTTCCAAGTTGCCATACAACCCTGAGAATGGTTCACTGACTGATGGTATTTCACTGTACAAGTGGCTCATAAAAGCTGTTAAATCCGTTACGCACTCTAAAGGCATTTTAATCTAACGACTATTTTCACTTACACAGAAGCTGTCAGGAAAATCTATTCCTCAAATGACAAGAAGCAACAGATCCTGACAAGACACATTCTGGCACAACAGACTAATACATCTTTTCAGTATGTTTTTCATGATTCCTCTGTGGTATCTTCATGTGGTATCTTTAAGCAAAGCTGTTCACTAGATGCAGAGGTATATTTTGATTTCTGATGTGTCCTAGGTAGAAAAGCAAGCATCTTTCTGAAGATTGAAGGGACTGACAGTGGGAGAATTACATGAAAAGGAGAGCTAGGATAAAGCAAAACGCGAAAGGCATAAAGATCTGAAGAAAGTGAAAACAAAACCATGCCAAAACACTTTCCCAAAACACATCCTTCCTTTCCCTGCGCTTGTTTTCAAACCATAAGCTTAGATCTCAATTGACACTTCCAGCAACATATTTGAGGAAAGTTAAAGGGAAAACATAGTCAGGAGGGGACTTTTGCCCACTCTGACTTACAGGTAAACGCCACGGTGCGCTAAAGCAGAATAGCCTTCTGCGTAGCAGTACCTACTCTCCTCCCAGTGAATAGTTATTTATTCTTGTTCCCCATGCATCTTTTTTTTTTTTTTTTTTCTGAAGATGATTCCTGGTCTGTTACTTGGAAGAAAGCAGCTACCTTCTTGCAGACAGCTGCCATGGGGTCCACAAGCCATTGCCTCATCCACAAATTACTCTTCCAGGAAGACCAAAGAAGCTGTAAAAAAGCATCCCATCAGACTGACAGATCTAAAAGCTGCTGGGATCAGATCTGGCCAAAGGAAGGGGAAGCTGTTTTCTACTTCCCAGCATCCCAGCCTTGCAGGCTCAAGGAATCAGGGTGACAATAAAGTAATAGAGTAACTGTGCATGGTTAGGAAGAGCAGCTCATCAGAGAGCCCATCCTCTCACCTTCCTCAAACTGAGAATACTTTCCAAATCTGCCCTCTCCTCAGATGTTTTTACCTGTACTTTCATCTTTTTTATTCTGGTCATCAGTTTGCCTGTTAGGAGAGAATCCCAATCAGAAACCAATAATGTCAGGTTCTTAAAAGATGTTGCTTTGGGCAATGCAGATGTGAGTAGAAAGGAAGCCTAACTCCAAAGCAAATCAGTACATATACCCATATTTATATTTTAGTGAAAATTGCAGGTAGGCTGGCAAGTTGGAGAGCTGTGAGTTCTAACTTCAAATAATAATTTCTATTTTGTTTTTAAATTGAACAAACTATTGTTCTACAATATTTCTCTACAATAACCCAGAAAATCTGATGGAAAATGTGAAGCCTCAGAGAAGCCAAACACCTAGACACTACATTCTTGGGCCCCTTTCTGCTGCCTTTGAAGCAAATGGTCACATTGCCATTGATTTTGAAAGGTGTTAGCAGCTCACCCTTTCTCTGAAAGCTTCATTAATTACGTAATTGCACTCGGTAGGTGTTTGGAGTTAGAAACAGGCAAATAATTTCCCAGCAGTAAATGTGTATGCAGAGAAAAGAGGGTGCAGTCAGACCCTTTGCCACAGCTGTCTTTCCACAGCAGGGGCTCTCCCTCCACCAGACTGGCACCAAGCCACCCAGGCACATACCAAAAAGGAAAACATTTTATTGCTCCTTTGCTGTGCTCAAACTACTGGTCTGTTAGGAAGATTTTGATCAGCATTCAGATCTCCACTCTCCTTGCAGTCAGAGTGCTTATTCATGTGTGCTTGGACTGTTCCTTTCCTTCATAAATGACACTCTGATAGTTTCATCAATTACAATAAACGTCAATTTTAAATTCTTTGTCCTGCTGCCAAGTTCTTAATTTATTATTATTAGCTACTTCTTGCAGCAGTCTCTCTAATATTCCCCCTCTCCTCCCAATAGTGGCATGGCACTCTGACATGTTTTAAGCATCTGTTTAATCCCCCTCCTTTTCCCATACGCATGAAAACACTTTATCACATGTTTAAATGACTAATGCTTCAATATTCCTATCCTGCTACCTGCTGAGGAAACGAAGAAAGGAAAAGGCTGAGTAATTGTGTTTCTGAGACAGCAGCTTTACAGATGACTGCATTTATTTATTAATAAAATATATTTTAAAATGTTGTGCCAGTGCAATGGATCTATAACTTGATAAATGTTTAGTTCTAAGAGAAAACTACTTTCTTTAGCTATGAAAAATTCTGTTGATAGTTCAAGGCCATTAAAAAAAAAAAAAAGATTTACAAAGAAGAGAAGAGGTGAGAATTCAACGAGCAGCTACTAGCTTTCTCAGACAAATCTGAAATAGTCGCATCTCAGACTGAAGCAGAAGTCAGTATATAAGACTTCATACGCAGATCCTGAGATCCTGACTCTAGCCAAAGGAATAACTGTAGACAAGTCACTGTGCCTCAGTTTCCATATCTGTAAAATTGAAATACATCTCTCCTTATAATCCATGTGTTACAGTAGTTATCTCAGCATCAAGGAGACCTGGTGAACAAGAGAACAATTATATGGAGCCACCAGCTACAAACACGTCTGAACAAGGTGCCAGGCTGTCATCTGTAGTTCACAGAATTGCTGGGGTTGGCATGCACCTCTGGAGATTGCGTAGTCCAACACCCTGGCTCAAAGCACAGTCAGCTAGAGCAGGTTGTCCAAGTCCATGTCCAGTTGTGTTTTAAATATCTTCAAGGACATAGACTCTACAAACTGTCTGCACCACCTGTCCTGGTGTTCAGTCACCCTTAAAGGAAGAAAGCTTTTTATTTTTTTAAATGCAATTTCCTGTTCCAGTTTGTCCCCATTGCCTGTCATCCTTTCATTGGGTACCACAGAAAAGAGTCTTTCTCGTACTGGGGAGCTCTCCAGATGTATCTCACCAGTACTGACCAGAAGGATGATCTTTGCTGACCTGCTGGCAATGCTCCTCCTGGTGCAACGCAGGAGGCTGTTGACCTTCTCTGCCACAATGGTACATTGCTGTATCATGTTCAACTGGTCCACTAGCATCCCCTGGTCCTTTGCCCTTCATAATGAGGAGATCAGTAGTCCTGCCGAATACTTCCCAATCACTTTCTTGTCTTTCAAGTGTTTAGAAATGATTTCCAGGATTAGTTGTTCCACTGTCTTACCAAGGACTGAGGAGATGCTGACCAGCCTATAGTTCCCTGGATCATCCTTCTTTCCTTTCTTGAAGATAGGAGTGACATTTGTTTTCTTACAGTCCTCAAGAACCTCTCCCTGTCACCATGACCTTTGAAAGATACTCGAGTGGCTTACAGTGACACCAGACCACTCCTATGTGGGTATTCTGTTGGGGTTCTTGGACTTGTGTCTGTCCAGGTTGTTTAAATGTTCCCTATCCTGATACTCCTCCACTGAGGGTGGCTTCCTTCACCCAGATTTTCCCACCAGTCCAAAGGGTCTGGGATTCCTGCAGGCCAGTCTTACTGAGGTATGGAAGGCACTGAGTACCTCTCAAATTTTTCTGTGTCCTTTGTCACGAGGTTCTCTAACTCATTTAGGAGTGGGTCTAAATTTTCCCTATTCTTCCTTTTGCTGCTGATATACCTTTAGAAATGTTTTCATTGCCCTTCACATTCCTCATCTGATTTAACTCCACATGGGCTTTGGCTTTCCTTACCTCATTCCTGCATGCTCAGACAGTGTCTCTGTATTCCTTCTGGGTCACCTGTCCCTGCTACTGCCTCTTCTGTACTTCTTTTTCGCATTTGACATTACTCAGGAGCTCCTTGTTCATCCATGCAGACCTCCTGCTGCCTTTGCTTGGTTTCCTGCTCATCAGAATGCACTAATCTTGAGCTTAGAGGCAGTGATATTTGAAAATCAACCATCTCTGCTGGATGCTTCTCTGCAGGGCTGTATCCCATAGGATTCTTATCAGCAGTTCCTTGAGCAGGCCAAAATCTGCTCTCCTGAAATCTAGGTCTGTAATCCTGCTTTTTGGTTTGCTCCTTCTTCTCACAATCCTGATCTCCACCATCTCATGGGCACTGCTGCCAAGGATGTTCCTGACCTTTGAATCCCCGACCTTCACATCCTAGACAAGTTCTACATTGTAAATACGAAGTCTAGTAGAGCATCTTGCACCAGCAACTTGATCACTTGTGTTAGGAAGTTGTCATCAATGCATTCCAGAAACCTCCTAGATTGTTTGGGCTCTGCTGTGTTGTCCTTCCAGCACTTATCACGGTGGGTGAAGTCCTGCATGAGGACCAGGTCTGTGACAGTGAGGCTTCCTCCTGTTGTCTGAATACCTCATATACTCCTTCCTGATCAGATGGTCTATAGCAGACACTCAAAACCGTATCACCTATTTTGGTCTATCAGCATGCTGACTCACAAGCTCTCTGCTGGCTCATCACCCATGCCAAGGCAGATGTGTGATGTGTCTCAGCTGCTCCCTTATATAAAGGGCAACTCTCCCTTCTTGCTGTCCCAGCCCATCCTTCCTGAAAAAGCCTGTCTATCCGTGGCAGCACCCCAGTCTTGTGAGCTATGTGACACCAAGAAAATCATAGTCCCGCAAATGCATACAGACCTCTAATTCCTCTCATTTCTTTCCCACAGTGTGTGCATTAATGTACAGGCACTTCAGAGAGTATGATTCATCCCTGGCCTTGAATATTGTCAAAGCTAGAGTGTGCAACTCTGGTCTTGAATGTTGCCCAAACTCAGCAACCCTGAAAGCTGGTCTCAAGCTGAAACACTGAATCCAATAATAAACTGCCACTTGCTGGACAAAGAACACCTGCTAATAAGCTAGACAAAGGAAACCTGTAAACGGTAAAAGAAACCAAGAAACTGGCTACAAATATGAGCTTGCTTTGTTAACTCTTTGTGCTGGAAACAGCCTGTTGATGGGCTGACTGGAGAGGGTCCCATTACCACCAACAGGCAGGGACACTTTCTGTTGCTCGAAAAATCTTCTTCTTTCTGCAGAATTGAGAGGATGGTGATTTGGATCAGAGGTTCAGGAATTCTGCCAACTAAGGTTTACAATTAATCCCAAGTGAGTGAATGTGTGTGTCACTCCCTTACTTACGTGCTTATGCTTGGTGGGAACCCACTTTACTGCTCGTTTGTTGATTACTGTCCCTCCTGTTCAAATCATGCTGGGCTATTTGCTCAGTCCCGGTCCTTCACTGGTCCTGGTCCTTCACTGGTCCTTTCAACCTGCACCTTCACTTCCTCACATGATTGTTGGTCGTTATCTCCCTCCCTCCGCACCAGGTTGGCCTGTCTGTTGGCGAAGATGCTTTTTGCTTTATTAGGTCAGGTTGATCCCCTTCCAAGCAGTCTCGATCCTCAAAGAGGGATGCATGGTCGCAGAAGCCAATCCCTGCTGGTGACATCAGCTGTGCAACCAACTGTTGACTCACATGAGCCATCAAGTCCTCTTCAGGCTCTTCTCCTCTCTGGCAGTATCAAGGAGACCACTGACTGGCCTCCCATGCCCTTGACCATTGCGTCCAGAGCCATGTAGTTACGATTGATATTTCCCAGGTCACTCCTGACAGTATCATTGGTGTCCAGGTGGAAGAGCAGCTTGGAGTAATAGCCTGAGGATTGAAACAACCTTTCCACAACATCCCACTCCTGAGCCCCTAGCAAGCAGCAAACTCCTCCAGACAGCAGATCAGGTTGGCAGATGGGGAACTTCATTCTCCACAAGTAGGAAGTCTCCCAACACTATCACTCACCACTTCCTCTTGCCACATGGTTCAGGTTCAGCTGGCTCCAGTGCTTCACCAGGCAGCACTCTCAGGCAGGGAGCTGTCACGGCACTGAATTTATTTCATAGCTGCAGATCTGCATGTAGAGCAGAGGCCTTGCCCCCAGGGCCGGAAGTCACCATCATGGGAGTTTCCACTTTCCAACCTGATATGCAAAGACTCTGCCTATCCCCCTGCTGCAGTTGAAGGTTCAGGCTTTTGAAGCTGCAGTCTCAGAGAGGACCTAAATGATCTCTTTCTTGTCATCTCCGATGCTGTGCAGTTTGCTGACCTGCTCCCACAGATTATGTACTGAGTGACACAGATCCTCAATGACAACAACATCAACCCTCCTGCTGGCCAAAAGGCCGTCTCCCATTGCCCCAGTCACAGCAAGAGGTCCCAGGTGCCTCTGCAGCCTGAGACCTGCAAAGCGGCATCCTCCTTCTGCAGCTCCATGTGCCAGTCAAGGCATCAATTGTTATAGGAAAAATTGCCCCAGTGGCTGATGGGGACCAGATCCTGTGACACATCACTGTCAGGTAACTGAGGACATGAGTGCTGGTGTGAGCAGTTCCGGATTCCTTCCTGTGCAAACTGCTGTACAAACAGCCACCTCTGAGACCTGTGCTCTGGGCCAGGACTTAGAGAAGCCTCTGTCTAGTACCTGCTTGAACAGTGCTTGACCCTCCCTGATCTGAAGTTAAGATTTGCAAGCTCCGAGCCCCCTTTGCTCAGGAGCAGATGGCGGAGCTTGCTAAAAGATGATGGAGCTTGCTAGCAGCCATGGGCTCATCTAGCTGTCCTCGCTGGCACTCTAACATTCCTCCGAGGGTTCCCAGGACTCCTCTGAACATCGGAGAAGTTCCCAGAAGATCAAGGAAGTCTCAAAGCAGAGCCCAGAAGCTGCTGTGCAAACAGCTGTATTTGGCATAGAGGCGCAGGTAAACAGGGAAAGATTGCAGTCTTTTCAACCATTAGATGTAGGAGACTTTAAATGGAGCTATCAGGTGAATAAACAAAAACATAGATGGCATAGGTAAGCTGTAAAGTCCCTGACATTTGAATTATGGTGATGGCAAATTACAAGGGTTAAAAAGCAACTGTTAAAAAACCTGGAAGAAAAATCTATCACAAGCTATTAAATACAATGACACTCCCTCTGACCAGGGGAAGTATCAATACTGTGTTGGAGATAGTCACCATTCAATAGACCTATTTTATATCCTCTCCTAGCTATCTCCTGCTTACCACAGATGTTCAGAGCCCTGCTGCCAAGACAGGTTTTTGGTCTGGCTCACAACTGCCTTATACTCTACTGGTGAAAGACATCATCCTCCTGGGTCCAAGGGCTGCTTGGGTTCTGGACAAAGCAGCTCTTTTCCTCTCTCTTCTAAATCAGCTCAGTATCCTCTTACTAGATGTGAAGCACTTTGATGTCTTTAGATGCCACAGACCCTGCAAGTCTACCTTCCCAGTTTGCTTTCCCTGTGAACAACAAGGAACCAAGCCTCCAGACTGGCAGAGAGGCCATCTTCTAGAAGCAGGAGCCCTGCCACAAAAACCCAAACTGCAGCTCCTTAACCTTCCTGGTAGTCTTAATAGTAACAATGCCTCAGTAGGCACAGACTTGGGTAAATTTATGGGTTTTGTATCAAGCTGTGCCACAACAGTGAATCTTAAAAACTCAGGATCTCTAGTTGCCTCGTAAGTGAGCTAGTGAGACAACATGATATCTACTACCAGAGTTTCAGTGAATACAGCAAATTAGAAATTACTTTAAAAACTCAGTTTTCTGATGGAAATTTCCTGATGCATTCTGTATTTAGGTATTTTGTGTTCCAATACCCTTGCACTGGACTGCTGTGTCCAGTAAGACACCACGTCCCTCACTACTAAGGCAGTCCAGAATCCAGTATTTCAAAAACATCTGTAGAAGATGGAAAATCAAATCTAGTCTTACTCTAACAACACTGACTTTATCATCTTCTCAGGTGCTTGCTCTATTGCCTATTTCTTCAAGGTATAAAGGCTTTCCCCCTCAGGTGACAACCTTGGAGGTGGCTGGAACTCTGAATCTTTGTCATTAGTAGAGCAGCATTCATTAAAATTCTTAAGCTTGCCTGCAATTCCAGACCAATGTTATTTAATAAAGTAATGCAGGTTTATAGTCATTAGACATTGATGAATGCAGCAGTTACTGCCAAAAGAAAGTATCTGCTGATATCAAGATTGCAGGGCTCTTAGACCAATCATAAGAATCAAATAGAGACAATGTTTTAAATTAAATAGGAAACTATCAAAGATATTTTACTTCAGCTAAATGGATACAGTCTTATTAATATGTATAATGCATTATAAAATCCATTTTATTTGCCTCTAACATTTTTCCAACTGAACAAGAAGCTTTTAAAAAACAATTACCTTATCAGTTTGAATCTCATCTGCTGCTTGCAAGATGTGTTTGAGCCAATCCTTTCGGACAACTCTTTATCACTGGTAGGCAGTCATATTAAAAAATTAATAATGACCACTTCATTTTTCAGAATCTGTAGTTGTCTTGCTACATAATTGTGAACACAGGGTAGGGAAGAAGGGAAAACTTGAGGTTTGAAAACTTTCATAAAATCTCTACATTCTGGGGATCACAGTTGTCCCGTTCACTTAAAGATACCATTCTCTTTTCAATGTTAGCCCTGTCAAAGCAAGTAGAAATACTCACTGCTATTTGCTCTGGCTATTTATCAGGAAGAGATTTGGGTTTAATTCAAGAATAGTCTGTCTGAACCTGGATTTAACACTACTGATGTTCCTCAAGATTCTCTTATAATAAGTCTCCATATACACAAAGGGCAGTTTTATCTCCTTCAGAGCCTTACTAAACCAAGGCGCAGTAGCAGGAGGCATTAAGATGCACACGTGCTTTTCATAAGAAGCTAAATAGTAGATAGTACAGAGAAGAGTCCAATGAAAATTACTTTGGGATGCAGATGTTATGAAAAAGCAGCAGAGCAATACAGCACACTGATTTGCAAAACAGACTGAAGTGGCAAGGCTTGGAATAGGAAGCTTTATCTAACGTGTTGGGGTCTACAACACAGAATGCGGACAAGGAAATCAACACACTGACTATTGGTAATCAACATGCATTTTCATACTGGCCATGCAAATACCTAGGTGAAATTATTGCAAGAAAAGGGGCTGGACAGACAAAACTGGTCTTAAGGTTCCAACTGCACATACTTCTAAAATTCAGGAGGAATTTTTACATGATTCATTCCTTTACTGCTTTCCTTTACCCATCCTCTTTTTTGTTATGTCCTACCTTCTCTTTTCACTGCCATTGGACGTAGATTCTTCCTCCTTCACATCAGGTTACATGATTTCACTAGAAAGAATATTAGGACAGGTGTTCTTCCTATGAGGATATTAAAAAACTAAGCAGGTTGCCTAATAAGGTAATAGGAAAACTCAACTGGACAAGGCCCAGAGGATCTTATTCCAGCTGCCACTGTTCTGAGCCATGCTGTGCCTAGAGAGCTCCAGAGATCCCATCCCACTTAAATTATTATGTGAGACTTATACCTTTCTTTTAACTCAAAGAAGTATAGACGTAAGTCACTTACTCACTTGGTTGACCTTGGCTGCCTTTCTTGTTCAAATCGTATCTACTCGAGTTTTTTTCCAAGTCTCAAACTGTTTTTCTCCTTTCTCTCTGTATACAGACTCTTGCAATAAGAATGAAATCCTGAAACTCATCATGATAAACCACTACTGGTATATATTCATATGGAACCAATGCTGTATAAAGCAAGTTTTTCCCACAATTCTGTCAGTTTGAGAGTTTCAGTACGTTTTCCACCATTATAACAGAGCTGCACTGATTTTTCCTTTGGCTGGTTAAAATAAGATCATAAAGATTCCTGATGATTACTGATTTAACTGGCTCCAAGTCAAAGATTAACACAACTATAAAACTAATAAAAGTGTAATTTGCTATCCAATCTATTTGAAAGGTTAATTCACTCTGTTATAACTGGAATCTTATATTGGTCAGGCACTAACAAGAAACTAGATTACATTTACAAGGTACATTTACACATTTTTTGCTATAATTTTATAAAAAATGAAGTATTGGAGACTACAGTAAATCAAACGGAAATTTGATCTATAGTTCCATTACGAAAACTAAAGTATCACAAACTATTTTCAGAGGAGATTTAAAGGCAAAACCTCATTCTCTCCATGAAGCATGCAAAACTCACAATGAGTCTTGAAAAATCAAGTAGACTGTTATAAATGGTTTAGACTAAATAAAAGCAGTATTAATCCAATAATGCTGTACATCTGCACAAAATAATCACACACTAAAACTCTGTGTTTTAATGAAGTATATAGCAAGTATTGATGTATTATTATTATTATAACTCCTTCCAAGTATGCAAAGTCTACACCTCAGATACAAGACATTAAGTCTCATTGAACAATAGATCATTGATTTTTAGGATAGACAGTGAAAATTTAATAGCTTGAAGAAGAAAATACAGGGATAATTCAGCCATTACATGACCAAATGTAGCTATCCTTTAAAGTACTGAAATCATCCTATTGAAGTCATGACAAAATTGACATTATCTCCAGGAATATGACGAAGGTGGTGAGGCACTGAAACAGGTTGCCCAGAGAGGTGGTAAATGCCTCCGCCCTGGAAGCATTCAAAGTCAAGTTGGACGGGTCTCTGAGCAACCTGATCTAGTTGAAGATGCCCCTGCTTATTGCAGGCGGGTTGGACTAGATGACGTTTAAAGGTCCCTTCCAATCCAAACTACTCTGTGATAATAATTGCATAATAATTTCCAAGCTGCTTCGATTTTATGGCAGCATATTTTTGGTAGACCCCATCAATAATTACTGTAGAATCATAAAAAGTTAATAATGCTGTAGACTTAAGAAAGGTTAATAAGTGATTCAGACTTACTCTAAACTCCTAAGAGCCTATCCTTCACATGTCCTATCACATGGGTTCTCCCATTCATCTGCTCATATGATCAGATCATAAACGAAATGACATGAGAAAGAAGTGTATAGCAGGGTTTTGGGGTATGTTTTAAACTTTTGAGTGAAACAGCCTGGATCTTTGCACTGACCCTCTGCAAACATGCAGAATCTTTGCTGCAAGGCTGCTAGAGACCACCACCAGCCACAGGACTCTGGGTATGTCCACTCTCCAGGCAGATCTTAATCCCAATGAGTACTATAAACACACCGCTCAAAAGTAAGTTACAGGCCATTATGAACAACCATTTGATTTCTTGAATTGTGTAACAACTTTTTAAAAATATCAATCATTCATCTAACAACCATTTCTAAAAATCTATCTGCAATAGAAATCTGGACCATTAAATCACTCTATTTCAAAATGAAGGTGCATCTTTATTCCTGACTCTTTAACTTAAAACTGAAATAGGAAGAAGGAATACAATTTATCATTGTATATTTATATCAAAGTCACAGATATCCCAAATCTTACGAAGCCTAAATGTCTGAATCAGGAAGTATTATTTTAGGCATGGCATCAAGCTGAAAGATAAGCCGTGAAGATTTGTATACTCTAAAAATGAAGGTCAGTCTCTAATCATTGTTGTATGCAACCATCATCACGAGTAGTGATTTCACGTGTGTTGAGACTTGAGTGCCTATTTAGCATTATGTGCACAAGATCTAAAAACTTTCAAAACATTGATACCCAGCATTACCACTCTCTCAGATGTTTCTGCCAAACACATCTGCATAGGATCAATTTTCATATAGTCTCTTCGACAGCCCCACTGAGTTCAAAGCTGTGAACAAATACATGATGTATGCAAAACTACCTGTGTGAGAGAGTATATGACTGGACTTAAGGAACGTGATCTGAGAAATACTTGTACTATATGTAACACCTTACAGAAATTCCTGGTGAAATACACCAATGAAGTGCAGTAAGACTGCAAGAAAATACATCAGAGAAAAAGTGTTCACTGCTAAAATGTTGGGATACAAGGACAGACTGAGAGGAAATAGCAGGCCTCCCTTCAGACTGCTCCAGAAGTCACAAAATATGTCATGAAACTCGAGGTGCACCAGCCAATTGAGTTAGAAATAGAGAAACATACAGTATAATTTCTCCAGAAAGCTGTATTTTATTTTATTTGTTGCCATGTTCTGCTGCATTCATAATAGGTTTATTTATTTTTTGTTACTCAGGTGTTGGTAGCTGGATTATCTGTTTGCATTTCAGAAGGAGAAGACACCACAATTCAGAAGCTAACTGCTTCCCACATAAAGGCATCAAAATGTTCTGTCAGCAGCTTGGGGAAGTTCCAGGTTGGTACAATGCCTTAGGTTTGTAAAGAAAGTACAAGACTTTGCAGATTGATTCTGAAATCTGGTCTTTAAACTCTGTTGGAATTTCTAGAGAGCAGAAAATCCTAATATTCTTTAAAAGATAAATTGCTTGTACGAATCTGTTTGCTGTAAGAGTGGTCTTGATGACTCCACCCTTGTACCATTGCTAAAACAAAAGCCTCCTTTTCAATGTCCAGAGTGGCTGATCAGGAGCCAGAAATCAAGATCTTTGCAAGTCTGATGAAATTGGACATGATGCTTAGAGAAACCTATTTTATTTTTTAAAATCCTCTTGATGTCAAAACCTTTGTCAAAAAGTTTGAATGGGTTTGATATTGCAAAATATGCTTTAAGCATCTTGCTTTTCTCTGATGTTTCTCAGATCTTTCCTACTGATCAGTTCTGGGAAGGCTTGATTGTCGTATTTAGGGTTACTTGATATGGATTTGTGGGTGGTTATTAATTCCTTTCCACCCCTTTTAAAACTTCATGTAAGTTATGCAAATTAAGTATCATGCTAAATAAACCCAGGGATATTTCTACACACCAAAGAAAAAACTTATGTTCACAGATGCAGACCAGAGGACATCGTGCAATTGCGTCACAGAGGAGTCAGTAATAGGATAACGCACTGCACCTGCAATGATCTCCAAATTTTCATGTATCTGAGCAAATAAATAGCTCAATATTGTGTGCTTGGGTGAGAAGATATGAAAATTTCTAATGTCTTTCAAGCATGCAAACAAACAAGCAAAAGTAACACATCAACTGCTCTACTATAATCTGCAAGAAACATAAAAATCTAAGTATACTTCTGAAAAGAAAGGAGAAAAAAACTCAGCAGAAATTTTCACTGATAATATAACTCTGTTCCCATAGGGATATAGTGGCCCATGTTACATACTGTGTCTCATGTATTTTCACGTTGCTATCTATTTTAAGCCTAATTAAAGTTGCACAGTCATTGCTGGAAACACTTTCCATCTCAGAAGGCTTCGAATATGGCTTGCAGAGTTCTGTACACGTAATACAGAAAACTTGCATGAATGGTGCCTGGTTTTATAACCATTTTTCTTAAAATCTTTATAAAATTAATTCCAAATACTAGTTTTTCTAGCAGTAATTTACTAAAGCTACAGGGTTTTTAAACTTACAAATCAGCAAAATGCATTTCTACCCCAAAAAACAAAGCAAATTCAGTCTCCCCAGCTGCCTCATAATTAAAACCCCACAATTCTTTCTCTTACAAACCTGGCTATATAAACCAACATATTATAAACTGAAGTAGTTCTGAAAAGTGCTGGCTAGTTTAGGGGCACAGTGAAACAGACAAAGCAGTATGTTCATAACATTTTTCTCTACTACCAAATGCATTTTTTTTGATACTCATAAAGACAAAGAATTTTTGATACCTTTAATCTCTTCCTTGAAAAACTGCACCAAATTCATTGGTACAAACCTTAAGATGTTATACAGGCTTTCAAAGGGATTATTAGTGATGGAAAATTTTCAGGATAAAGAGGGAGGATACAAGATAGGCTTCACATGTCTGCAAGCAACAATAAATCCTTTTTTCATTTATGTTTTAAAGAAAAATGCAGTAAAGCAGCTAATCCTCTTGGGCAGTCCCTTAATGTTAATTTTAAAATATCCTCAAGAACCTAAGGAATATCAAATAGTAATCTGCTTTTTTTCAGAGTGCTCATTTTGGCCACGAGTTTTCTGTGTTTTTTGCCTAATTACGAAGCACCTAGAAGGATTATATTTAAAAAGAAAAAAAAAAAGTTTTAGTTTATAGTCAGGTAATACAAAAGCTGCCTAACAATTCGATAAAACTAGTCCAACATTCAGGAGAGACCTATTCACTGAGATTAAGGCAATTTTACAATAGGGAGTTATCCAGTCATCTGGAACAAAGGAGGTACGTGGTGGAGAGACAAAGAGAGCAAACAATGAGGAATGACTGGCAAATGGGGAACATAAAGAGACATTTAGAAAGAGCAACAAAGAAAAACAAATACATATGCTGCGTGAATAACATCAGAAACAATGAATCCCAAGAAACAACAGTGACTGAAGCATGGGAATTATTCAGAAACATCACCCTGTTACAAGAGATGCTCCTCCGAATTTGCACAGCATCTGTCACCATCAATTCACACAGTCGGTCTAACTAGAGGATCTAATGACAGGCAGTTTATACAACACCAGCACATGACACGTCCCTCAGGGCATTTTGTCCTTAGAGCATCCCAGTGGAGCAGCATAGCGCTACTGCTTGCATGGCACAGACGGAGAAACAAGTCACAGGGCCTCAAACAGCTACGTGCAAGACATCTACAGCAAGGGCAAGGACTGAGCTGGCACACGTGAACCGCTGGAAAATCCTTCTTTTCTGCCTCAACAGGAAATAAAATCAAAAAGCCCCACAAGGTGGGTACTGGATACTGCTACAGAACAAATTCACTGATCATTGCAACTATTTGGAAGTTAGTTCAACTTGGGATGTCCTTTTAGTTAATGTTTGTATTAAAATCTGCCTGGATGTTTTTTTTTTTTTTTTTTCGTTTTCTAGAAGAACTGGACATTACCTTGCCAAATTTAAAACCTGTATTTGGAATATCCAAAAATGTGATCCTATGTTTGTATATCCTTTATACAATTTTAATCATATAACTAAAGCTCTAATGAAATCAGTAAGTTTTTCTTACGAGAGAAGTGACTATTTTTAAAGAAACACAAATAAAAAGTCACTCCTAATACATTCTATGCCTCTTAAAAACGTTGTTTTGAACACCACAGCACGCAGAAAAAGACATTTCACACTCACCAGACACTGCTCAAAATTACAGGGCACCAGCCAGTACACTCAAATGTGCAAATGTTCAGAACACCTGAACAAAAAATTAGAATTAAAAAAGTGCCACATATGTCATGACTGTTCTAAATTCAGTCATTCTTCATAGGTACCTGAACCCTGCTGTGACACTGATGACAAAAAGGAGTTCAAGAGGCACTTCTCTCACTTACAGAAATTATTTCAGTAAAGCAGAAATTCTCCTACTAAAGAGTAGCTCAGCTGTTGGCTTGACTACATGAAATACTGGCAGGAAAACATAGGCAGGCAGAGAAAGAAGAATGTTTTCCTTCTGTGCTTCTCTAAGTTGATTTTTTTTTTAATTACGTTTGAACTGATATTTGAAGATGATTCTATCTATCCTAAACTAAAATAGCAAAAAGTAAAGGAAAATTTACCCCTACTGATTGTAGAAATAAGAGATCATATGAGACTGACACGTACCAACAGTTCAAATCAAAGTTTGCATCAGAATAGATGTAAGACTAAGGCTTTGTGTTTTGCAGTATTTTTCGCTTTATTCATGAGAGGGGAGGGGAGAAGAGATTTTTCTTAGAAAATCTTCAATTCTTTGCAATGTGCTATATATTGAGCTGTCAAGAAGAAACAGTTTCCACTCTGCCTGCAAAAGCTTTCCTGAGGGCAGAATAATGGATTTAGCGTGAAAAAGATCTTCAGATTACAGAATTTGAAAGATGTCCGATGTTTTATGTTTTAATGGTGTTGCTTATTTGAGTCTGCCCCTACTACCTTGTCAATGTCAGGATTACAATAATCTACAATAAAGCACAATGTGGCACTTACATCAGTCATATTAAAGTCACTAGGTATTCAGTAACTCTTTGATCAGTCTAAGGCAATTTAATTAAATCTGGTGCCAGAAAATTGCAGTGTTTTCATGTGCAAAGACACGCCTCAGATGCGCCTGACTCGTTTAGAAGTAACTGTGCTTGAAAAGAAATCCTCAGATAACTCACACCCTGAAACAACTCAAACCCTCCAACCAGGACTTGGCAGTGTGAGAAGGAGGACGAAGAAAAAGCCAGTAGAAAGTGACACATCGGCAGAAATTCCAGAATAAATTTCTCCTTTTATTATCTAGAGAACCATTATAGTCATAACTGCTGTTAACGCAGAAGAGATGAGAGGTCTTTCTCTGGAGGAAAAGAAAACCCTCCAATGTTTCTTGCTTATTGCTTCTTCTAAAACTACCGTTCAAACAGACGCAATGGCTCCAAAGTTGTTCCCATCCTTTGCCCCTGAAGACACAAGTAGCTGTGGAAATGCTGTTCACTCATAGCGTGTATCTATCCTTCCAATATCTATTAGAAAATGCAATTATCACACCGCATTACACTTCCTGTCACTGATGATAAGCATCAAATACGCTGCGAAAGCAAGAATAATCACTTTGACCCACCAAATTCAAAGCCAGACTGTGCTCAGCTCCCCTACATCCCCCTAGCATGAGTTTTGTCCTAGAAAGCTAATGCCCAAAATGAGATGAAGAATTACAGAGAAAGACCATAAAGCATGAAAAGCGCTGCTAAATCAAGCCCTCAGGGCAGCTCACCAGTCCCCTAGGAATAGAACTGGGATTCGCCAGTTCTGGGATTCTCCCACTTCCACACCTGAGGTTGCCCAGATCTGAGGGACCTTAGTCGTTCTGACAATGTATTCCTTGCCTGCAGAAAATTGGGCCACTGTGTAAAAAACACACCTCCGCCAGCTGTGATTTTATGTTTCCCCACATTCAACCAGTACGCATATGGATGTTATGTGGAAGGATGCAGCATAGCCCTCCTTGGACCAAATCTTGCACAATAACACAACAGCTCTGCTGAAGTCCTCATAGGTACTCAACAATCCGTACCCTGCTCAAAGCAATGACATGTGAATGAGGAACAAAATTGGTCTCATCTTGTGCAACCTTTTACATGTAAACCAAGGTTGGACTAGAGCCTCCTGAAAGCTTCTTTCATTGATGTTGGCTGCAAGCAGTGCGGCAAACGGGGGCAGGAAAAAGGAGAATATTAGTCTCCCATATGTCCTAATTAATTGCTTATGTGTTTAACAAAATGTAATATACCAAATCTTCATAGACATTTGGTGACAAATGCCAGACTGTAATGATACCTATTGTAATACAATAAAGAACTATCTAGAAAGCTGCCTGCATGATGTGGGAGAGGGACTCAGATTTAATAAGTGGCTAAAAATTAGTTTAATTATTTCCTATTTACCCTTTAAATCTACACATAATGTGACATTGTGTTTCTAATTAGAGACTGAAAATGTTGATTTAACATTTCTGTCATTACGGACCAGATATCTCATGCTACCTCTGTATTATTAAAAAGTTCATATTTTGAACATAAAAAGGAATTTGTAGAGTCAGGCACAGGGTTTAAGTTTTTATAATGAGCCATTCATCTTCAGGTCAGGTTTCATAATAACGAACTGCTACAAGCTAGTTCAGTGTGAGGAAAATGAAATGGGAAAAAAACGGAAATGCGAATAACCACTGAAATCGTGTCACATTTGTACAGACAGAAGCATAATGGTCTTTAAAATGTCCAAACTGTTGGTGACACCTCATTTCCACCACTGCCATCACAACTTCTTTGAACGCGCACTGCATACTGGGCAGTCAGCAAATACCTACTGGCAGGGCGTCTGACATGGCAATCAAGGCTCAGCAGGTTTTTTCATAAGAGCAAATATCTCACAACTTTCAGTCACAGAATCACATTCCACTGAAGACAGTGGAGGAGGCAGCACATTCTGGGGAACAAGCCTATGAAAATATTTACTGACTGTCTTTTCCTACACATGATCACCTAACATGTCTGCCTCACAATTGTTTTCTTATAGAAAAATGTTATCAGGAAAGCAAGTAACATTATTTTCAGCTGTCCTGCATGCACCTTTAGCAACTGCAGCAAGCTGTCGCACAGCTAATCAATTTTCATGGTTGCTTAAAAGCTACAAAAATATGGCCCATCCTAATCCAGGCAACCCAGCACAGGGCTTGGTGTCCGGGGTAGCTCATCTAAAAAGCACTTCCTTTAGTCTCAGGAGCATGGCAGTAGGAAAAGAAAAACACCTTCAGTGTGCCTTAAGATTTATAGGGACTTTTCAGACTGAATGGCTACTATCAATCATCTCTGCGATCCCAGCAGGAAATTACATTTCCTGTTGTTTAATGCTACAATGCTTGACATAAGTCTATGAATTTGTAGTTCCAGTAGTGCTACATTAATAATCTATACTGTGGTCGAAGAGTGGAAGAAATACATTTTTTCATCAAATGCAGCAAAGAGAATACCTTTTCAGACACCACCTCTTTGCTTTTGACTGATTTTTAATTTAAAATTGTGTTTTAATCAGCAAGGCAAGTATATGAAAGGACAAGGAAAGTACACTTATGAGGCGAGAATTCTTTTCCTGCTTTAAAAAGATTTATTCTTATATTCATGTCAGTCGTGTCTACAGAAGGGCAATTCATATCTCTGTCATAGGCTGCTAACCAGGCTCATCATTCATACATTTAGAGGACTAAAATTCTTCAGAGCTGCTTGTTTCAAGCAATAAGTTTGAGACATCTCATTCTTGATGGTGTTTATTTGGTTTCTTCTGAGCTTACTGCTGTTTTTTCCTAATTTTTAATCTTTCTTTCTCTAGCTGATGGGATAAAGTAGAGACTCGCTTTCTCAGTCAGAACAGCCCCTCATTTTCCGCAGGAAGTAGAGACAGAGATTCTCCAGGAAGCTGGGCATTACATCAGTGACAAATCCCTGTGAAGCACTGCAAGGCTCAGCCACCTTCTCACACTGGTGTCTGCCGTAGCTGCAACTGGGAAGGGCCTATGGAAAGATCTGCTAGTGGTTTTATTATGCTTTTCCTCTGTCCTCGTCTTCCAGTCAGATTCCAGATTCCTCCTGCAAGGAAGGTCCATTCAAGGCAAAAGGAAAATGACTACTTACATTAGATAAACACCTGGGGATCACTTGACTGTGCTGTGGGGGCTGAGCTGGTAGTACAGAAAGTACTGAGTGTATATAAGGGATCGGTATCTCCCAGCTGGAGAAGACACTATGAGGAGAGAACTCCAGGTCAGTAAGGGTTAGAGAGGTCCCGGATGCCATTGCATGCTTTTCCCATGTCCCGGGGAAAGGTCAGTGCTCAGGAGCTCTGGAAAGCAACCATTCACAGTGCCCATTACACATGCTGCTGCAGCACACTCAAACTCTTCCAAGATTTCAGTGGAAATGGGATAAGTCTTCACAACACTTGGCCTTACAATTAGTCTTTTGACTGCTAGTGCTTCTCTTGTGGAAAAGCATGAGTCATCTCATAATTTGGGGCAAAGAGTGAGTATTGCATCCAAACTACATCAGACACTTGGCTCTGAAGATAGTCGGTCACACAAAGTTATCTCCTCTCCACCATCTAAATTTGATGCAAGCTTTCATATTCCTTGGAAATCTGGAGTTGTCCTCCTTGCCAAGAAAACCATCCCAGCCTTATAAGCACCATTTGAACATTCATTGATCTGGATAATGATTTCAGTCAGTCTGGCAGTGTTAGGGTAAGTAAAAGAAGCACCACAAAAAAGTGATTTGTACAGAGTACAGTTATAAGCCAATTTAAAAAAAAAAACCACAACCCTTAACAAAGATGTGGAGCCATACTCCACTGTGGGAACAATAACTCCTGCAACTTCATTGCTAGTTAATTCACAGCCCTTGTGCTAACCATCTCCTTCATCACACTTAAAGGATAGGCATGCCTCATCTAAATTTTATGTTCCACCTGAACTGAAATTAGAGATGAGTGTTGCTTCCTAAGCCTATGAACCATTAGTCTGTGAGATCATATGTTTCCTTAAACAAGGTCTAGTCCTTGTGCAGCAGCAAGATGGATACAGGTATCAGGAAAAATGGGAAGATGTGAGCAATCGCCTATTGCTGACCTACATCTGCAGCTACTGCCTGTTCTCTATCAAATACCACAGGACTAGTAGGTAAATCAGGTAGAGGCAAGTCTTGAAATCTAGTTGCTTTTGTGTGCATGTACCCAAGATCTGGCTTACTCGTGCAGGACTGTTTTCAGGGGAACTTGACAGCACTGAGTATGAAGACGGATACTAATGTTACTGAGTAAAAAAGCATTCTTCTTTACAAACAACATGGCTAACAAATGACTTAATTACTGAAGGCAGAGCTGTCTTCTGTGTGGGCTTGGCAACTGAATGCTGTACTCACCTCAACAAAGATGAAGCAAGGGATGATGGAGTAACTTCTCTGGGTATTGTTTCCTAAAGCCATTTCTCATCACACTTTTTGGAGAGGCACTGTTGAAAATTTTATTATCCTGAAAAAGAAAAGACAACAGTATTTCAGCATGTTTCACTTTTTTTTTCAAACTCCACATTTAATTCGATGAGATTTGTAACATTGAGCACCGGCATATTGAACGAGGGACACAGACTAAAGAGAACATCAAAGTCTAACTTTGTAGTTGCACAAAATAACCTAAGAAGGCACTCTCTTTGCAGCACAAAAGCAAGGGACAGACACAGGTGACAACATACGTGATCTACAGAGCAAAGAGTGATAAGGAATATAACTGTTTTCCTTAATTACAATCCACTCCCAAGCAAAAGCTTCTTCCCCAGGATTGTAAAATCACATTTTCAGCCCACTGTCCTGCCTATAGTGTGTTATAAATCAAGAGATTTTGGTAATTGACTTGTGAGCTTGTAGTTTAAAAGACACACTTATAGTACATTAACCATACACGTGATCAAAATGTTTATCTGCATGAAGGGTGACCTGCTCAAGATGACAGCATGTCTTACGCACAAAAAAAAAACCCTAATAAGCAAATACAACAAAAATGCAATGAAGCACTGGGCCCTTGTTGCAGAGCCTTTCTGGTCTGCTATAAATTTGTACATTAACCCACAAAATCCTACCTACTTATCACGACTTCAGGCTACTGGCTATTCTAATGAACATAACCTTGCAACACTCTGTGCTACGACACTTAATGTCTTTACAGGACAAAAAATAGGAAAGGAGAGAACAAAAGACCAACATGGAGAATTTTTACTAAGAGTGCATGTGCTTTTCAGCACACATGAAGTAACACATCAAGAAGACATTGATGTCTGTCTTAAATGATTTCTATGAGAGAAAAAGGCTAGCAGGGAAGGGGGAGCTGGAAAAGCAGCACGTAGCTCAGAGCTGCCAGGTACATGTTGCACAGAGCATAAGACACAGAAAAGAATGGAAATATTTTGCTGTCAATTTTAATGTGAGCACATCAAGCAAGAACACAGATTTAGGTGGGACCTCATTTCCAACACCACACAAACACTCCTCCCAGATCATAAGTATTTCCACAGGCCAGGGTCCAGGGGGAGGAAGGATGTGAAAGCTGGTGTATTTTCCAGAGGATGCTTTGCACAACATCTTCCCCTGGCTTTTTGACCTCACTGGCATCGGGGTGGCAATTCAGGCCTTGGCATATGGAGCCTGTGAGGTTCACGAAGGGGTCAGTGCTTTCTCACCAGCTCTCAGCAGGTTTACTGGAAGAAATACTATTATCAGAGCACTGAGTTCAGCAGAGGTTACAAAGCCGGAGGAGCTGGATCAGCTGCCAGTGCTTGCCACCTGCACAATGATGCAGGCTCTTGTCTTGCCATCTATAAACTACTTACTGTGTTTCTTATCTCAGCTTTTCACAACTTGACCCAGAGTTGTAAAATACGCAACATATACAATGGCTTTGGTAATACGGTTCTAGGCACAGCACAAGTATAGTGACTCTAGTGAAGCCACATCTTGTGTCAGGATGACTTCTGAACTAAACATTTCCCATTGGAAAATGCAGTTCCAGGTCAACCAAAATACTCAGGAAATGTTACCTGTGACACGCTTCAGACACTCCCATCCTACACTGTAGCCCAGCTCTGAAATACAAATATTCTGGATTTTGAAAATGCCTGTTTTTCCAAACATACTTCAACTTTACTTAGGAGGTAAATTGGGTTTTGTTTTAGAGGTTAGTGTCATTGTTTTTTAAAAAAGACAAGATAATCCAACCCCATTTGGGCCGTGGAAAAAATTTCCAATCATTCATTTTTTAACAACATTTTTCATATTGCCAGCTCTTGTGCCATGTGCTCTCCCTTTAACTTGGCAAACACATGTCGCCTGGTAGAATAGTAAGTTAAAGAGTTAGAGCAGCTTACAGAGCATTATTCCACTAAACTCCTTTTGTATCCTGGAGATACACTGTCAGCACCTTTTTTGCAAATCCTGTTTTTCAAATGGCTTAGGGGAAAGATGTTAATGCCCCAGCACCTTCATGAATGCTTTCCCAGATCAGGCTTAGAAATAACCAAGATATTCCATAACACTGTCCTGTAACTTCAAGCCGTGCCTTCAGTTCCAACTGCTGTGACTGCTGTGTGTTTCTAACCAACGTAGAGGACTGCAAAGGCAACCCAAGAATTTAAGAGACATTCTGAACAGATGACTGAAAGCAACTACACAGACTAGCAAAGAAGCTGAGGGTTCTTATCAGTCACATAAAATCGCCTAATTTAATGCCAGGGGACACCTGATGTCATAAATATGTATCACTATGTCTGTTCTCTTAAGCTAATTGTGCACCACTGGTTTAAAAAACTGCATTGCCTATGGGAAAGCATTTTACGTGTCAGCTTCGCTCTTATGTGATGACACATTTGTGTCAGACATAAGTAGCAACTGAGACCAAATAGTTGCCTGATCAGGGCAGCTAATTCCCAGATTGCGGGAAAACTCTCAGCTAGCCTGTGCTTTTCATAGCAGATCTTTTCATCAGCTCACTCAACAGAAGAGGAAAGGGGAAGAACAGTGTGATCTTGGTGGGAGCAGCACCTTTTGTCTCTCTCCAGCTGGCAATGAGTCCCTTAGGGACACAGACAGCAAAACACAGATTACAGCAATCCCTAGATGCTTCAGTCTGCAGAGCAGTCAGAGAAAACCGACTTTTGCTCAAAGAATTGGGGAATCATAATAAGATGTAAAAGTTTAGTGACAGTCCCGTTTTATAATCCATGAAGATCTCTTTGCATTGAACAAATTTTCATAGCGCAAAGCCTCTGACCAAGGCAATGGGAAACAATCAGCACCTGGTATTTCCTTCTCCATTTTTTATTTTTATTGTATGACTCAATTGTTAAGGAACTCATAATAGCAAAACATTAAAAGGCTTTTCAGATCCCACTAGCTGTGACCTTTTAGGGCCTGGTATGTGCGCGTTGCGTAAGAGCAGAATTGGTCAAACCTAACTAACGAGGGACCACTGTAGAGGCAATATTAATAATCTGGAGCTCTGGTATTTGAGGTGCTTCTACTCTTTAAATAATATATCTAATTGTATCATACAACATTTGTGAATTAATTAGCATTAGTTCTCATCTCACTCAATTTACCTCACATGCATTTTTAGAAAGCCCCTGAACTACAGCGCAGGTCATTGTCTGACATCTCCTGGGAGAACAAGCAGAGACATAGAATATACATAAGTGAACAGAAAATTAACTGAAAAGGACAGCAAAGAGAAAAAGAATTCAAGCTGAAGAGATTTTCTTGCCACAGGGATCCATTGAGGGGAAAAAAGAAGAGTCAAAGAGTGGAGGAAAGAATAATGTTTTTAAAAAAGGTATTTTCTTACAGGTTACTAATCAGCAGAAGAATTTCTAAAAGCCCCATTCAGATACGTTCTAAAGCTTTTTATGTGAGCACGTGGCAGACAGCAAAAAGGACATACCTAGGACAAACTAGCATTTGCTGAACCTTTATAGTATAGCTCCTGCAGCAGACACAGTACAGCTGATTTTTGTTCTGTATTGCCAGTGCTCAGACCAATTAATCGCTTGTCTGTTCCTCAGGAGACAGCAGTCACCCTTATGTTTTTTAAACTATGTCCTGCTTAGGTGAGAAGATACAATGAACATTATGGCTTTACATAATGCTACAGTGGGTATCTGGGCACCTGTGGAAAATACTAAAATCAACAATCCAGAAAAGCTAACTTGCACTGTTTATCATAGTTTTTAACCTACGTTTCATTTAGTCAATACCAATGCATGTTTCTTTTGCCATGAGCTCAGAGACTGTCAGCCTGAAACGCACTAACTGCTGCGCTAAGACAGCATTGTAGACAGTGGCACATGTGGGACATCACTTTACTGCAGATCACAACTCTGCTCAGACCAGAGGTGAGGAGGACAACCACTGATCATTTTGTACCAGGATGTGATGCGAGCACAAAAAAAATTGATTGGATTTCCTGTCCCTCTTCATCAAGACAGTTTCATGATCTTTTCAGCAACAGCTAACATTCTGTTTCAAAGTAAAATGTAAATGTCATATTAGAAAGAATACAACTCTGGTATTCCTCTAACAATGTAAAAGAAACTTAAAATGCAAGCATCTTCCCATTTGTAGTTTAGTTTAACCTTGCATTAACAATTTGCAATCCTCTGTTGGCAACTGGCTCCCAATTATGAAGATTTTTATTCTCATTAAAATAAGAATTCTGTATACAAGTGAAAAAAAAAAACAAACAACAAACCAACACTAAAAATTCCACACCAGTCCATCAAGAATCAATTTGCCCAAGTGAATCACAAAATTGCCAAACCACTATTCAATTAAGAAAACAAATTCAAACTAATGCCACTGCTGAAGATGATTATCCCAAGCTTTTGCAGAGAACCTCTATCATTATAACCATTATTTATTACACTGGCTCTTATAGATCTCATTCTGAAGCAGAGTCCTCTATTTCCTGTGGGGGAAACAGAGCCAGAAAGAGTTGAAGCAATTTGCCAGACACCACACAATGACTCAATGTCTAGGCTGAAGAAAGACATATTATTCTCAGATTCCTGTCAAGTGCTCCATCCACTTGACTATACAATTTCTACACTTGAAATGTATTTGCTAATTCCTACACAAGAACTATACAGTTCTCATTGTACACTTAAGTAAAAGAGGTTTCCCTTAGCTTGCTAGTGAAACGACAGAACGTACATCACAAATCCGCAACAAGCACCGATCAAACATATACCAAAACATGACAGCCCCACATCCTCTCTATGCAACCTCATTCCTGGCATGCCCAAAGGCATCTCATCATCCCAGTGCAACCCTGGCATGGCCACGCATGTAATTTAGAACAGGTTGCAACAGGATAATACAGGGTTAAAAACTCTTTCCCAAAAGTCTCTTCCACATAACCCTAACCAAGGTATACAAAAGGAATACTAAGGAATCAAAGGCAAGATATTCCTGCAAAAGGCAGTCATGGCTATTTAATGTTTTCTTGGCTAAAGTACAGACATTTCTAGTGTTTTCAAAGTAATCATAAACACTGACTAGTGGCATGAATCATTCCAAAATCCAAATCGTGTGAGGAAAAGTCAAAATGATATTGTACCATAAAGACCTGTTTGTGATTCGGTGTCTCTGCCTTGCACCCAAATTTAACACAGACTGTTTGCTTGGTGTCATTGCATAAAAATAGTAAAACTAAGACAATAGCACCATGTCTGCAACAATCGGAAGGTACCAGACAACTGGTACTCAGTTTGCTGTCTCAATGAGCCAGAACACACTGGTTTTGACATGCAAATGAGAAAGTTATCCTTCGAATCAAGTTGCCCTTGATCTATTGAAAAGAGCATACACAGAATGGAGCTTGGGCAAGAGGGAAGAAGCTCACTTAGTTCTGACTTTCCCTCATCAAAGAACTCTTTAGCCCATCCGCCATGAACTGAGAGACAAAGACCCACCAACACCACAGCCACCAGATCAGTGACATTATGTCAAAACTAATGACGTTGTATGCCCAAATCCTGACTAACGTGTTTGAGTCATACTTGATTTTTAGTTGTTCACTGAGAAATTGCCTAGTAGCTGATCACAAACAAATGCGAGTTCCAAGTTTCAAGATCTGGCTGGTAGTTGCCCCCCAGAGCACTCCTGTATCAGCAGTGCCACTTCTTACTTTGCAAGAACACTGAAGAGAAGAGCTGAAGCAGGAGCTCAGTTTATTTGATCTAGATCTCGCTACATTATAAACTTTCCTAACGGCATAAATGCCTGGTTTCCATTCAAAGGAACTGTCCCGACAGTGAAAGTGCTTCTGACGTGTCTTCACAGACACAATGACAAGAAACTAATTACATATCAATAATGACAGTGAGTAGAAGAATAAAAACCCATCCCCAATACAGAAAATAAACCCACACATGTTCACCATCACAATAAACAATTTTGCAGCATTTGAATATTAAGCCAGAAAAACACTTTATCTAACAAGCGTTCTGACCTTTTTCTGCTGGCAGAGGTCACATTTTAACAATTCTGCACTCAGACTAGCAAACCATTTTATGGCAAACAATAATACCTAAGCAATATAGTTCACAGCATATCTGAAATTATGATTCTTGATACAAAGCTCACCTTGTTATGAAGAAAGCTACATGAATAGCTATCTGGATTCTTAAATTACCAATCTCTTAAAAACGTGGTGCTGAATCCCTGATGGCAAAGCAGGGTTTCATCCACAAAAGAAAGTGATGCCAGCGATTTTAAGAATTCCTTTAGGAATGTTTTCCTTTGCTACCAGCTTCATGTGGAAAATTATCCCGTGTCTGAGTGATAAGCAGCAGTACGAAATCTATAGGCAGGTAGACAGATAAGTGACCTGAACCACTTTTAACTTCAAGAGAGAGCAAGTGTCATGTCAGCACAGCAGAGGCTTCATAACAACTTCTTACTGCAGGGAGGCAAGTGAAATCCCAATGCCACAGCTGCTAGTGACAAAATTTACATTGATGCCACCTGGCCAGAATTTCACAGATGTTGTCTAAGTAGAACCCAAAATACAACAGTGTAAATAGCAGGTATATGCATCCTAACAGCCAGGAAGTCAAACAAAGTAGCCACAGCCTTATTTTGAACTATCTCACATCCACAAACCTTTCTTTGTCCTGCAGATCTGAAAGTGTCATCATATTCGACCTGTTTCATTTGGCGAGGCACTGAATTCCTTGCAAAAATGTTCACTGTATCACTGACTCAGTGTTGCTTTGAATGATACCCACTTGCCATGCTTTAACTCAGTCACCACTCAATGCTACACAGCCACTCGCTCGCCCTGCCTGACCCCCGGGGGTGGGGAAGAGAATTAAAGGGGAAAAGGGAAAGAGACCCATGGGTTGAGAGAAGAACAATTCGATAACTGAAACAAAATTAAAAGTACTAATGATAAAAGTCATCATAATATATGATGATATAGAAAAGTTATAATAATATACACAAACATGTGATGCACAGTGTAATTGCTCACTGCCCACTGACCAATGGTCACCCTCTCCCAGCTAGTGATCCTGAAACAGAGATGTCCCAAAACTGCAATCCTGCAAGAATGAGAGCCCTGAAAAGACATCCAAAGAGAGAGACAGAAAGTGAGAGCCCAAATTCCTGTCAACCCTCATCTATATACTGGGCATGGTGTTGCATGATATGGAATATTACATTGGCCAATTTGGCCCTCCATCCTAAATCTAAATCCAAATCATAAGGTAGAAGTTGTGAGTTCTTCGTTCCAGCCATGCTCCCTCCCCGTCTGTTGTGCTCCTGCACACTGGCAAAACATGGGAAACTGAAAAGTCCTTGATGTCTCAGCACCAATGATAAACATCAGTGCACTATCAACGTTCTTCTCATAACAAATCCCATACTAAATCCAAAACACATCACTATTCTAGCTACTAAAAAGAAAACTAACTCTGTCTCAGCAGAAACCAGGACACTGTCCCAAATTTATCAGGGTTTTGCAGAAGAGATTCTAATATAAGAAAAAACTGCCAAATTTCCCTCATAAAACTCGTGCTTTACTCCAGAAAACAGCTAGTGTTTTGTTTTTTTCTTCTCAAAATATCCTTAGTCAAGGCTCTTGCTGAAATCTACTGAGCTACTAAAAAAACAATCAACTGCTTATGTGTCAGCAAGGATACAATGTAATGTCTTTTTTATTTGTAATAGAGTTTCACAGCTATGCACAGAAAGAATTTTGGGAATCCTGGTATTAAAAGTGTATTTCAAAAATATATGCTGTATGGTCTTTTTGTATGCCATCCCTGCTGAACCTAAGTCCAAGCAAGCCGCTGATTCACACACTGGAGTGCAATCATTGAGTTATGCCCTTTTTACTTGCAGGAGGAGCTGAGCTGTTAACAGTCTCACATCAACTGGCCAGCTGGGATTTCCTTGATGCCCGGAAAAGATCTAGTGCAACCAGTCCCAGCACCAATCTGCCCCTCTCCCTGCTACCTAGCACTGCCAGGCATCTGCTCCCTGTCAGTTCCCAAGTGGGTATGACCAATCCAGCTGACAGAGATGAAAGAAAAATCTATGAGATGCTCTGACTGATAACTGAACCGAGAGGAAATGAATGGCCTTTCCACGCCTCTCCTTGCTCAGCAAGCCATGGCATATCCTTCTCCTTCATTTGAAGGAAAAGTCTTGTGCCAGCTGCTTTTCAGACTGGATGAAAGGAAGGAGATCTCCAAGGAAATTTCCAGACCCCTCTCCTGCTTTCCTGCTATGACAACTCAGGAAGCCAACACTTTTGGAGAGTGTTCATAAAGGTCATAGTGTAAATATATAACAGTGGGAATACTGAGATGAGCACAGGAATGAACAGAGTACAGCTATGTTAGACAGGGTGAGGGAAGGAAAACTCGGTGAGTAATATGTTTGTATTTATTTCCAAGTTTTTTTTCAGGGGATGAATGCTGCATTGAAAATTTCAACTCAAAATCATGGCGAGATAATAGTAAACACTAGGCATGTAATAAGCACAAGCCAGTGGATTCTACACAGAAAAAAATGCATTCATGCTGTCCCCTCAGGGCCAAGCAAGCAAAACTATGTGAGTATTGATTGCAAACTGTAATATTATGAAAGTAAACAAGCAACTGCCTCACCACACTGTAGCCTTTGGTGATGAGATGCAGAGGAACAGCTTCTTGCTCCTCTGATATTCTGGTACTCATATTGGCAACGGAGCTGCCAGAGATACACAGGGATTGCATGGACTCCCACTCCTGAAAACCTGGCAGCATGCTCAATCTTTTGAGGATTTTCTATCCGTTCTCATGGTTTATAAACATCACCTTCACCTTCATCCCTTGCAAGGACAGAGTACAAAGGATTTCTGGCATACTTGCCCTGTTCCCTCATACAAACCACTATGGCAGAAGCTCTCCTTAATATCAAAACGAAAAATCAAAAAGGAAGGGGTAGAAGAAATTTTTTGCTTTCCTCTTTTTATCTCTGTGTCCATTATGTGGCCAAGGGAAGCAAGTATAACCCCCAGAGGCTGAATACTGTAATTTGTCCACTTCTAAGGACAGTATTGTACTATGGCTCATGCAGTTCATGTGGGCCTCAGAAAAACTATCTGGATGAAAATTCAAGAATTTAAGAATTTATTATTAGACTACCTGACATTTTAACAGCCTAATAACATAACATTATTAGTCCAGAGCTCTTTATTACCACACAAAAAAAAAAAAAAAAGAAAAAAGACAAAGAAAAATCAGCAAACTATAACAAAAATATTTTGAAACAGTTAAAAATCTTTTATAGACTTTGTAACATCTCTCCCTTCTCTGTGATGTTATGCTCACCACAGACCCCTCCCTGAGTCCTATGGCTCATGGCTTTAGTCTGGGATGGGAGAGAGGGTTATGGCAAGCTATCAATGTCCTGAGTTTTTCTCGGAAAAAAAGGCATCAATGTTGACAGTGGGAGTTTATTCCTCTTCAGTCTAGGATCCAGCTGAGCTTATTTTTATACATTTTCTACATTCCTTGCATCTTGCATGTTCTACACTCTTCTGCAATCCCATGCCACGTTCAGGTTTGCTATATATGGCATATTTTACATATTATTTCTTTATTCTCTTTTTAAGCCTAAAACCAGCTTGACTCACCCCATGGCCGCATTCCCCTAGAGATCAGTAACTGACTATTGGTGGGTTGGTTGTAGCTCGTTGGCTCTGGTACCACCTTGTGCCTACATTTCTAAGGCCTCTGCTATTGTCCCCTGCCTATTCTCCTCCATGCTGCATTTCTGTCCTAGGTTCAGACACTTCATTTTACACAGAATAGTGACTTGTTTGTTCTACCTACTAGGTAGAGAAATATATGAAAATTATTATAAAAATAGGCATTACATTATACAGTCATGTAAAAGTAAGCTAAAGCTAAACTCATTAGATCACAGCTACCACTTTGTCAGACAATTACAGTTACAGTTAAAAAGATCAGAACAAAGCTCCAGGCAGCCCAAGCCAAGACCTGGCAATGCAGATCTGACAATACCTTGTCGTTGTACAGTTAGTACAGACCTTGTGTTCTGTTACTAGAAAAGCCAATATAGCACTTTTCTGGGTACAAGACCACAGTCCCATCCCTCAGCTTTTGATAGACTGCAAAATACAGGCTTTCACTCATAAATCCAGCTAGGCTGTTGCAAACCCTTCTATGGAGTTGAGCTCCTGATTAAGGCCAAGGACTGGTCCTAAGGCCCATGCTCTTCCCTGTGTGATTTTGTCTCATGAGGTCTATACAGGTCTCAGAGGAGCACACACGGCCATTGTCTGACCTGTTAAGCATTTGATTTTTAAAGCCAATACAGTCTGCACAAACAGCAAAACTGTTACAATTAAAATGACAACTATAGCATACAAAGCCAAATTCAGAAATTCCTGTAGCTGAGACTGTAACATTACTTCTAAGAGTGTGGTGAGATCAAAATGACATCCTTACCAGATTTTTCACTAGATATAAACCTATTATCAGGTAAATTGTAAACAGAAAGTTAGCTTATAATGTTTTGTGGACACGTACATGTACATATGAGCATATATGTGCAGATAAATTCATATACGCTTGAATGGAACTGAAGTCTACAAACTGCATGACAGATAATGACTGGAAATAAATGAAGGAATTTCATAACTTAACTTGGTCAAAATATGATTAAACAGTCATTTAAACACTAAAAGCTGACATACGCATACAAACATGCCCATCTTGCCCTATGCTTTTGCTGCCATCCTTCTAAAGAGTCTGTTGGGATCATTGTGTCTTGTTTAACAGCCCTTCATTGCTCATGCACAGGTCTCACCTCTAAAATATTATTATTCTAATTTTCCAAATTTACCCGATCAGCTCTTTAAAAGTGAAAAAAATCCTTTTCAGCAAATTGGTGTAGGACTGCATGTTATACATATACACAGCGTTCTGCATAATAGAGGAAACTAGTTTTTACCATCTGTTATCTTCTGCCCATTTGACAGCCACTGATCTATACATTGCTTTTTAAAAATATCCCCAATACAATATTAGACAAAAGTGCAGTCACGCCATTCACAACATTGTCAAGCTATACTTATGCAATTTGCTAAAACTCAGCTTATCATGGGAAACAATTCTGGACTTACCTGATCTACAGCAGCAGCTTGTAGTGCTCAGAACATCACATTTTATAAATGCACACAACTACATTTCTCTAGATATATATACTATGTATACACACACACACACATTTACACACCTTTTTTTTTTTTTATTACATACCAAAACACTCCATTTGTGTCTTACTAATCAACTAAGCATGATCACTATTAATAATAGGAAGTATACCTATTCTCATAAACATAGCATTTTTATATTCTGGACATCAACATGCTTTTAAATTTGAACCATTTTTTTCTTGTCAGCTCAGCCATGTCAAATGACCTTTAAGAAAAGTATTGCATTATTCTGTTCACATATATGTATATACGACAATACAAACAAAACAGGAACAGTGAAAGCAAAGCTAAGAAATGCCAAGTCAACAATATCCATAGCGTTGGAATGGATTACCTGTTCTTCTGTACTACGGAAGACAAAAATAGCAAAGATTGCACACTGTAAACTCTTTGTTTTCATATTGCTGTCATTGCTGTTTGCTTTCCTTGATTCCCTGGTTTCAGTCTAATTGCTTTACCTCTGAAAACGCTCAGATACTCTTTGTAAATAGTTCTACCTTTTCTTCCAAAACAATCTGGAAGGCATGTTAGAGGAGCTATAAAGCTACAAATGCCGCACTTCTTACTCCTTGCATTTCTACACACAAGGCTCACAGCACGGCAGAGACTCCTGCTTTTATTGTGCTTCACACTCTGCCCTCTCTGCAGCAGCCCACGCTGCTGCAAGCCATGTTTCAGACTAAACTGGTTTTAGTGTACTGCACACCACCTGCCTTGTAACTGTGCTTCCCGGCTGCTTCTCATGCTCAGCATGATCCTCAGCAATCATAGAATCACAGAACGGTTTGGGTTGGAAGGGACCTCAAAGGTCATCTAGTTCCAACCCCCCTGCCACGGGCAGAGACACCTTCCACTAGATCAGCTTGCTCAAAGCCTCATCCAGCCTGGCCTTGAATACCTGCAAGTATGGGGCATTCACAGTTTCTCTGGGCAACCTGTTCCAGGGACTTACCACCCTCAGAGTGTAGAGTTTCTTCCTTAGATGTAATCTAAATCTCCGCTCTTTCAGTTTAAAGCCATTGCCCCTTGTCCTATCACTACATACTCTTGTAAAAAGTCCCTCTCCAGCTTTCCTGTAGGCCCCCTTTAGGTAGGATCATAGAATCATAGAATGGTTAGAGTTGGAAGGAACCTCAAAGATCATCTAGTTCCAAACCCCCTGCCATGGGCAGGGAAACCCTCCACTACACCAGGTTGCCCAAAGCCTCATCCAACCTGGCCCTGAACACTTCCAGGAATGGGCCATCTACAATTTCTCCGGGCAACCTGTTCCAGTGCCTCACCACCCTCTGAGTGAAAAATTTCTTCCTTATACCTAATCTAAATCTCCCCTCTTTCAGTTTAAAGCCATTTCCCCTTGTCCTGTCACTACACGCCCTTGTAAAAAGCCCCTCTCCAGCTTTCCTGTAGGCCCCCTTTAAGTACTGGAAGGCTGCAATAAGATCACCCCAGAGCCTGCTCTTCTCCAGGCTGAACAGCCCCAACTCTCTCAGCCTGTCTTCATAGCAGAGGTGCTCCAACCCTCAGATCATCTTTGTGGCCCTCCTCTGGATCTGCTCCAACAGCTTCATGTCCTTCTTGTGTTGGGGACTCCAGAAGGACACGGAGCTGTTGGAGTATGACTCTTACTGAAGGACTGCCCCACTGCTTCAATTTCCCCTGCAACTTTCATGCTAAGCAGAGGTGCCTGCCCACACGCACACTTTTGACACCACTTTTCCCAAGAGTACTGGGAAGTCAGTTTGCAAAGGCAGCAGTTAGAATTGACTCTTTGTTCTTCCAAGCCCTAGGACTTTTCTTTAGCTTATAATAATTTATTTTCCTCCCAAACACTCCTATTTCTTTTTCCAGGGTTCTGCCTCAGGACATGTGGTTTATATATTTATAGGCCCTAAAATTAGATGACCTCCCGGGCAAGATCATTCATCGTATCTGTTCTATATGCAGCCTGGTCAATATGCAGATCCTGTCCACAGCTACGGTTTAGAACAGCGGTCTCGAAAATTTTGTGGCCGTGAAACAACATCAGTAAAAAAATTTTGATCACACTCCCCCAATGTATGTAATTTATAAACCATATATATGTACTACTGTATTAACATATTATGTAAATTATAAAACACAGAGAAATAGAAATTAAAAAGGATGAGCTAAAGAAGAAATAAACACTGTTCTAAAAATATATTAATGGTACAAAAGTATTTTCCTCCACACCATGATGAATTATCTTATGCAATCCTTCCAGTGCATGCACCCCACTTTGGAGCCCACTGGTTTAGAAGAATACGGACAGAGCCTGACAATCTCTTTTGACCCAAATAGGCTTTTATTTGGCATATATTTTTTTCTCCAATGTAACTTTTTGTCTTTTGATGTTCCTTTTAAAGCCTGCAGAAGTCAATGCACTTCCTCAGAACGATGATTTGTGGCTGCAGGGGATACATCTAATTCAGCTTTTACAGCCACCCACTGAGAAGCCATAGTGGAAGCTTGCACAGCATTTTCTCATTCAGCCATGGTAAGGTAAATGCTTCCTTCTTATTCAAGAAGCCATTCAGTGCACATATTTTTATTTAGAAGACCTAATCTTGCAGCCAAGCCTGTTTAAAGGTCTGGGTTCAGCTCAGTAGTTTAGTAACAACTTGATATGTCTCCTATTGCACATTTCCCTTTCTTCCCTTCTTCCTCAACCTTCTCATTTTACAGCTGTAACAAGTGCCCCAAAATTCACATTGAAGATTCCCAGTATCACGTTAACAGGAGCACCGGGATTTGTGATCCTCTACGCCTCTGAATGAAGGATGAAGTGGAACTAGGTCAAACCACAAATCTCTGTCCATCCCCTCACCTCTTTTGGAAGGTGCTTCAGTAGCCACTGCAATTAGACATTACATTGCCTTAGCGCTGTACCTAACTTTTTCACCTCAGCTTCACAGTCTCAGAAGTCTACACCCTTCTCTTTCAGTATTTGCATCTCCTACACCATTATTAAACCAATTTCAGCTAAGGCCGAGCTTCCATCTGTCTACCTTGCTCAGACTCTCACCTATTTTTGTCGGACTCCTATCAGCTCACACTGCATAACTAAATCCAAATTTGCCTAGGCTGAGTTCCAGCAGATCAAGACAAGGAGGCAAAGACTGTCTTTTCCCTCCTCTGTGTTTCTCCTGTGATCCTTTATCATTTAAATTGTCCAAAAATCAGTTACTACATTTTAAGTGACATATTTGTCAGTTCTGCAGACACACATGTTACCTGGCTCTCAGTAATGCCACAGCATGTCATGAAGGCCCCCAGCATGCTCGCCCACTTTCTCTACCAACTTGATAAACTCGTACCATCTATGTAAGCCAAAGAAACTCATCTTACATCAAGAGTCAGGAATTTATTGTTGGCCTAAGTGAACTCTTAAAGCTAATGAAATTACTTCAGTCTGTGGCTTGTCACTAGCAGTGGATACAATGGGATACACTAGGAGCTGTAGTAGGTTCCCTTTACTATTTCTTAACAAGTTTAAGCCTGTATTTCATAAATGTAGGCTCATTCTTTTAGCCGTTAATGTCATACGTCAATTATCCATCCACAATTACATCATGACTATGATTATTCAATACACGATGGGATCATAAGAGCTGCAAGTTTCTTCTTGGAGCTTCCAGTGGAGCCACGCAATGTTGTACCATCTCATCTAAAAAGTTAGGCATCAATCATAAAACATGGCCACAGCCCATCTTAAAAGCCACCATTATGCATCTACCTACCCTTGTATGTGAAGAAAGAAAAAACCAACACCTGTGTGATGGCTGGCATCTTGGCCAATAGACCAAGTACTGACCCTGACTCCTCCAAAACAAAAAGCTGCTTTGGCCTATGTCCACTTCTCCATAGGAACTGTTGCAAAAGACATCCAAGCTCTGTAGATCAGGCACACAAGAGGCCTGTGAGATATTGTTTCCCTAGTTGGTCTCATCTGCTCATCATTTAAAAAAGTGGCCAAACAGAGATCAAATTGTTGCCCTCCACTGCCAGTGACAGGTACATCCAGAGGGAGATGCTTCTGCTCCTCTTGCAGTCGAATGCATTAATGGTCTCCGCAGAGAGCACAGCTGCTATAAAAATGGCCAGGGCTCTGTTTTGGAAAGCACTGCTGAGCTAACTGTACAGTCACTGAAGGCAGGGATAAAACTTCCATCAATGACAGAATTCAGCAACAGCTAAGGCTAGGTCTCAGTTTAACCAAAAATTCAGCTATCAGTCTTTCAGTACTTGGATTGAACCTACTGGACCTGTGTGTCTCAATGCATTGTTTGAGTACTAAGCATAGCTATAACTGAGAATTATTAAAGGGACGATCACTGGTTAACTACGTTTGCAGGCTGTGTTCTGAATCAAGTATTGCCTGTCCTCTTAGAGCTGTCAAAAAGCCATAGAAAAGCCAGATTGTGCATTCAGCGAATTCAGCAGAATCACAGTCACAGGCCCACCACCTTACCTGGATGAATTTACCACTGCTTGGCAATCCACAGTGCACTGATCTGGTATTAGAGTGTGCAACCACTCTCTCAGTGCTGACGAATATGAATTGGACCCAGAGGACCTCTGCTTGTATGCAGCAGCTGAACATTTTTACCTGCTTCTACTGACAAAACTGGAACGTCTCCAAACCCCACCTCCCTGCACATCCTGGCACAAAGGCAAAAAATCAGCAGGAAATTGACAGAGAGATGGATGACTGTGGGGAGGAGGAGATCCACTGTAATGAGTTTGGTCCCGTGGAGCAAAGCTCACAATAATAATGATTGGCATAAAAGAGTCCCAAGATAAGCAATACAACAATTATCACAAGAGGAGGTATTTGCTCATAAGAGAATGACTGTGACAGCTAAACAGAGCTGGCTTCCCCAAACAATGAGGAACATATGATGGTGCTTTTCAGGTATTTTGGAAGTATAAATTACTTTACAGCTTTGTTGTCTTGATAGTTAATTGCAAAAGGATCTTTACATTTCAGGACCTGTTTGCAAAGAGATATTTGAACCTCAAGATGCAAAACAACAGTGTGTCTTCTCTAACAAAGGAATGGAAATATTTAATGTGCTGGTGATAACAAGTAGAGAGATGGAATCTAAGAAAGAAAAGTTGTGTGAAGTATTAGATTTAGTATATCACATATGTCTAGCATGGAAAATTTTGGAAAGATTTCAGCACGCTTGCAACTGTTACATCTAGCTAATCATACCAAACATACAGCACCAGAGTAATGGCTGCTAATATGCATGAGCTAATAGCCTTTTCCCATCTTTTAGCTTGAGTGATCAAGCATAGAGTGTCACATCTCTCTCAGTAAATATACAAATGAAAAAACCAACTGAAAAGTAACCATGTTCTTATCTCTCTTAGAAAGCTGAAAGGGCTATCAACCCTTTCTGGATACTGTGTTCACCATGACAGTTTCCACATAAATTACAATGCAAAATAAGCCCCACAGCCATTATAAATCATCTGCAGATTGATTGTCCAAATCTAATACTTGACACTGCTTTTTCAAATGATCTCTGTCTCTCTCAGTGCTGATTTGTTGACATAGCAGAACTTACAGAAAAACAGAAAAACAGAAAAAAGGTGTAGTAAAAAGGAGTTTACTTTTGCATCAGTACTGGGACAGTCTGGCTGCTGCCAGTGGCTGTCAGAGACTTCCACTGTGTGGACTTTTTAACAAGACATTGGTGTCAGAAGAATAAAATTAATTCCGCTGTTAAACTAGTGTGTTCTCTGTCATCAGACAAGGTTTTATAAGAGACAGGAAAAGGCACCTTGATTTATGTATCTCTGTTCAGGACTCTTCTTGGAGGAAGTCCTACCCTGTACAGCCTAGAAAGCAAGAGGCAAGAATAAAACATTGGTTATATGTACATCATTGTTTTAGAAAGGCTCCTCGCAGACCTTAGACAATTTTAGCTCAGCATTCTCCTGTGAAAACATCACTAGAAATCAACACCAGTGATACCAGCAGGACTGAAGTTTGCAGTCTAAACCAGTCAGACACAAAAAGTATGCACAACTTCACTCTTAGGCCATGTCTAAATGGTCCTTCGTGGTACCATCTATATGGTCATAGCAATGAAAGTGAACTCTGACTGATACAAACATGCCAGAAAGGTCACATGGAACAAAAATAAAGCCGTCTATATTGCCATAGCTGTGTTTCTGCCAGCGCAGTTCAATTTGCTTGTCAAACATAAGCATGCACAAGGACAACTGGAATAAATTACAATTAACATAAGTTTGGAGTTCTCTGAGTACATTGTTTTCCCTGGAATAATCTAGCAGATTGTTGCCAATCCAGGTAATCCACCAAAATAATTCCAAAACGAATTAAATTCTAGAAGCTTTTTTCAAGCATTCATGTGATTGCTAATAGACAATCAGCCTTCTTCACTATCACTAACTTAAATCAAATCAAGGGCACTCAGGGCAGCACAGGAGACAACTGCACATTTTTACTGAAGACAGAAGTGAGTCTTGTATCTAAACCATGAGTGAACTCTGGGTTAACATACAGACTAATGGATTTAACAAAGTTGTTTTGAACACTTGGGTCAGTTTGATTCTTCTGATACTAACATAATCTCTGCATGGATCAAGGGCAAGTAGAGGTCTGTCAGCAGATAACATTTTCAGAAAAGTCATAGTGTTGCAACAGAACTATTAGGCTTTGTAAGAGGAAAGTGTGAATGTAATCAAGTGTATGGAAGAGGGGGGCAGACACCGAAAGCACCAGAAGAAACAACAGAAGAAGGATTAAAAAGAAAGGCATGCATTAATTGCTACAGAGCACTGTAAGCATGGTTTCACTGAAACAGAAAAGATAAGCTGCCAAGAGAGTGAAGAACATATCTGGAGACATAAAATACTCAGATAAGGAAAACTTGAGAACTATGAAATCAAGAACTTTGTCCAAGACTTATAAGAAGGTTAAAAAGGGGGCACACACTCCTAAAGATGACAAAAAAAAATTAGGTCTAAACCCCATTCACCACTGGCAGTGAAGCAGACTCAGCAGCCATCATGGTAATTGGGTCCCCTGTCCGATGCACACCAGACTCATGCCGTTTAATATACTCATTACCAATGTGACACAAACTTGCCTTAATCAATGTCCCACTGCAGAGAAAAGGCTCTCCAATTAAACTGAGTGGAAATATACACGGTACTAATCAAGTCCTAATATGCATTTACACAAATTTTCAATAAATCCACAAGCTTAGGAGGAATTCAGTGAATACAGAACTAAGACAATAATAGGCAGCCTGAAGAATAAATTCGAAGTGGCAGAGTTACAGAATCGGACGAAGAAGTGTAGCCTAATAAACGTGATACTGCCATAACTAGTGGCAGGCCACAGGATTCGCGTGAACTCTGCAAAGCCTCCTCCAGTCTTGTCCAGCTTTGTTTTGGTCAGGGTGGAGCTTTGATTTATCTTACATAGTAGTTTCAGCAACTAGGTATCTCTTCCCCTGGTCCACTTTAGCTCAGGTTTGCGCAGTTGTGTGGTGCAATGTCTATTACTGCAATACTTTTGGTATATTTCTGCAACTAAGAGTCTTAGTATGAAACTACTACCTATGAACTTAGAATAAAATCTCAGCACAGAGGAATACAGTCGCAGAATGATAGCAGAGACTTTTAAATCACAGGCACAGGGTGATATTGGAGGTGCCATGGCTTTGAACAATCCACCAACAGTCCTGGGCCAATAAAGCAATGCAGCCCAGTTTATCAGTGTTACAAGACAACAAAGGAGAAACATGACACACAGAATAAATTCAGATGTCATGTCAAATTGCAGACCAATAAAGAAAGGGCAAGTATTTGTCTGTGTTTACAGAGGTATGGAAACAACTCCAAGCAAACCCAGGATGAAACCATCAAGGTCAGTGTCCTCTTTTCAGCCAAGACCTGAGATGCTGATGACTTACTGTTTCCTCTTCTTGATGACAACTGAAGCCACTGACCAAAGGACCCAGAGAGGCATTGGAAGGGCCAGTATAACTCAGGGGAAGGAATAGGTACTGGCACGAGTATACATAACAGTTTTACTTGAGTTATGAAAGAGAATGACTTTTAAAAAAAAAGCAGGTAATTTGCACTGTTAGTATTATTTCAACCAGAGCAGTAACAACTGGCGCATGGTGACTAAACTGTTAAGACACAAATTAGAAAATAAACTCTTAGCCTGCATAGAAGGTAAATTCCTTTACATAAGCTTATGAATAACAAAAGGAAACCAGCCATTATCTGATGAATTAAAAAAAAAAATCATATCACTCTGAAATAGTTATTCCTTTTTAACTTCTTTTATTTCTTTCTGGAGTTACTAGTTACAGAATATTTCACTAAGTGGTGCAATAGTGTTTGGGTAGTACCCAGGACTGTATATCTTTTCCCATGATATTTTAACTTGTTCTCACTTCAGTAATTTTTGTCTTTGGTTTAAACATCTTCTCTTCTCTAATGCATTTTCCACACCATTTTTTGCTTTAGTTGCTGTTGTTACTGGTTTTCTTTCTAAGTCATGAAACCTGATGATCATCCATAAACCAAAATATTATTGAGTAACTCTGAAATGGGACAAAGCAAGTTGGATGAACTCTCAAAGGACTCTTAGGTAAGAAATGACAAATTACATACAGGCATTCTAAAATCATGAAAAAGATTCTCATAATTTACAACATTTACTTGAAAAATATTATTTTTAATATAACACTCTTTGATTCATCTTTTCCTGTTTTTTGAGCTTTTGAAACGCACATCTTCCTACCATTAACTGCACAGCAGTTAAATAAAAAGCGAGAGACAGAGACAGGGATTATGTAACCACTGGACACGGGGAGCAGTGGCTTTAAGACAAGCATGAAGTGTAATTCTCCAAACTCATTTAGTATGTTATCACCAACACAAGATGTTACACGCATGGCCCTTGGAGGCTAGCAGAAGAATGGAAATGCTTTCATTTTCTTCTGGATCACAATAGATCTCTGCCTATTGTTCAGGGGATGCAATGCAGAAAGCCTTTTTGGTTTTTAGGCATAATTGTGCAATCAGAAACGTTTTTGTTGGAGCTCAGCTGTTTTGACCAGCCTCACAAACAAGTTCAGTGCTAGTGCATGCATAGAAGAAGGACTTTTTAACACCACTTTCACAAATGACAATTTGTTCGAGATACCACAGAAGACAGCTCAGGATACGAGCTGCCAAGAGCAGACTGCCTAGCTGATTTAAAACCACTGTAGTGAAACATTATTATGATGCTGTTTATCTCCATACAAATCAAATGCCTTCCTTCTGTCATCCACATTTACCAAAACAGCATCTGCCTAACAAAACCTGTCTTCCAGTTATGATGATAATCACAAAGGTCTAACCTGGAGGAGAGATGTGGGGGGAATGTCAGTCCAACTTGCTACTGTGATACTGCAGTAGAACAAAGATGCAAAACAAGTCCCATTAACCGGACAAACTTATAAAATTATCTTTTGATTACACACAGACCAACAAACCCATGGTGTGAAGGGAAAATAATTTAGTTAAAATCAGCACACATTTTAGAGAACAGATGCCCTTTGTTTCACCTTCAGTTTGAATAATCTTAATATGGTTTAAAAAGTGCTATTTTCTAAGCCAAAAGAAACACAGAAATGAGTGTGTCACTATCATGGCCTTCACTGGCCTATACTTCTCAGGCTGAAGACACAGATCTCTGCTCCTTGAGGTAATGAGCTAAATGGTGCTGTTCAACTAGTTGCCTTCTATATCGGCAGGGGAAAAAAAAGGCGACTCAAATGAACTGATTGTCAATCTCAAACTTGAAGTAGCCACATTTTCTTTGCATGCTTCCTTTTTTTTTTGTATTTTTAGATGCAAGCATAGAATACGTGTAAGTGTAGGCTTGCACACTGTAGACTGCTAAACGTCTTCCCAAAACAAATCCTAAGATCACTTTCTAAAAGGGTAAGTTGTTCTGCAAAGGTAGTTTTGACTAAAGGAGAGGGTCTTCTGGCTGGTATTTGTAAATCTACTGCCTTGCCTCAGAAGACAGAGAAAAAAGACTACTTCTTTCAGCTGTCGTGCATCATGGCAAACACAGAAACAACTCACTCCTCCCCAAGCATAGTATATTCCCCCTTGCTATTCCCTGACGAGTGAAATGGAGGCTATATACCTCTGGGACCAGGTTTTAATTCTCTGCTTGTTCTACTCCTGTTACAGTTCTCCTTGGAGAATTTGATTTGTAATTACCAGCAAGTGACGTGTTCTAACAAAAACAAACAAAGCCCAAACAAAGAAAAGAATGCCACATATGCAATACATCCTGGTCTTTCTAAATACTCTTTGCATTGACTACATTTATTCCTATTAACATTATTCCTGTTTCACTTGAAAACACACTTTCTCCCTCTCTCCTGCCTTTTCTTTCCTCCTCCGTGTCTCCCTTCCTCCCATCTCTCCATCCCCTCATCTTTCCTTATTTTCTTCAGACTGAATAAGCAAGGCACCAGTCTGCCACACATCAAGGCACTCCCTAGATTTTTCATGTATAGAAAGAAACAATAAAAGCCCAACCCCCTTTGCCCATCCACCCTGTTTGACAGCAGCCTGGCCTCAGGTGACTGCCATCCCTGCGTCACAGAAATGGTTATTGACAAGCCAAAACCCAAATCAGTCCCCAAGAGCTGGGCATAAGGTTGTTTCCCTTGTTCTTCAGTCCCGCAGTTAGCAGCATCCTGATTTCGTATTTTTGAATCAAGGACACCGATACATCTGTTATGTCTATGTTTTGAAAAATGCTCTCCAACAAAGGAAACCAGAAAACTTTCAAACACAGTTGCTGCCCACTTCTGATGACAAAGTAGCAGTAAACACATCTACATGTTTCATAACATATCTATCCTAGAATTCTGATTTTGTTTAGGACTTAAAACTGAAAAACATATTAGTCCTAATTACACCTTAGTTACACTCAAAGACTAATTACCATCAAATTCAGAAACCACCAAGTTTTGCACCCTTCTTCAACTTAAGGGTTTGCAGCAAGATAAAATACAGCTAGATACTTTTCTCATACAAATAACCATTGCGTTAAACATAACCCTTTCTTTTGCATTATGTAGGTTTCTATTGCATAAAGGCATGAAACGGTCGCCTTGAGGGCACATTCGCAGTGGTGGTGATATAACTTACTCCACCCTGCAAGGAAACTAGATCCCCATTGCACTCCAACTGATAACAACCATTTTAACACCTACTATGATCCTTACTGTCAGCAACAGGCAACCGAGCACTTTTTAAAGAGTCAGTCTTCTGGGTTTTGTGCATGCACTGAACCCGCACCCCCCTGCCCGAAGACAGAAAAAAAACATGGACTTGCCAGTAAGTGAACACATCCTCAAGCTTAGTATTTTAAAAGCTAAAATGTGTGAACTTTTAAAGCCAACATCTTGCATATGATTCTTGTTTTCTGAAGGCACACTGTAAATCCCAGGAGTTTATTTATCCAAGGTAGCACAAATTGAATGCTGGGCCATGTGGTATGAACAGACGGGCACTGAGGCAATGCCAGGAGAACCTGCAGGAGCTCAGCATTACTTGAGTTCTGATCCTCAGTAAAAAATACAGCCTTCTTTGAGCTAAAAAAGAACTTCTGCTCCTAGACCTTAGGCCAAATCAGACCTGTAATCAAAGAATAATCTTAAAAATAGAGCTCTGTGACAGAGAAAGCTGCAAAGCTTTCAGGAAAGTGAAATAGGAATCTACTAGTCTTTCACTTGCTCAGATCTTCCTTATCGTTAGATGCTCCAAGGAGAAGTATTTACACACAGAAAGACTGGACTCTTTACACTCAGTGGACTTATAACTTATCTGATTTGGCCTCAGAGAGGCACAATGTCTTTCTTTGATGAATTACCAACAACGAAGACTTTTTTATCAGGAATAAAGGGGTAAGACTTCCCATGTAAGCTAACTAAGACAAAGTTACTTGAGGTCAGCAATATTTGCTTAGTCTCAGGAGTAACCGAAAGGTCAAAAAAGCAATTAGAAACAAAGGAATTAGAATATCAAGGTGTGTTTACGGCAGATTTCAGAAGATCAGTACAGCAGCTCACTTGTTTAATGAACTATATAACATCAGATACTACTGAGCAATGGAAATGAGGTTAAAGAAACTGCTGATAGACTCACAAGGCTTCAGTTTTGCTTTTAAGAGCTGCTGCATACAGATAAACTCCCATATGGTTCTTTGGATAACTTACATGGTCTTTACTTCTGCTGTCTTTTTCTCCATGTTCCTATGCACGACTTCTGAATCGAGAAGTCCTTCAAGCACCACAAAGTCCTGATTATAAAAAGGCAGGGTGCTTTTTAAAATGTTTGCTATCACAATGAAGAATTAAAGCATAGTAATCCTGGAGTCTGTTGGAGTGTCATTTCCAAATGTTGTACATTTGCCTGTCAGCAGCAAGGGTATTTTTTCGTACTACTTTCTTTTCATTACTCTGTAATCATTTTTCAAACTTCGCTCTGTCACGACGGATGATTTCTGCATCTAGTGCATTCAGATAGTGCAAAAGTATTTGCCTGAAGAAGGCATAAAAACTGTGAGCTAGGATTGAATGCAGGGACTGCATCCTTGAAGCCTCCTCAGCCCTACCTGTTTTTAAATAGAGGCAAAGTCTCACAACCCTGCTGTTATGGTTTGAAGTGGGGGGGGAGGTCCGGGTGGCAGAAGCTGCCCATCAGACCGGACTCCCGTCCCCCTCGGGGCTTGACCCAATCGGCGCCTCTGCGAATTGCCCTATTTACGTCGGACAAAGGAACCGGAAAGGTGTGCCGGTGCCCAGGAGCAAGGAAAAGGGAGGGGGGGGGGCCGGGCCCGCTCCGTCGAGGATGGCGGCGGCGGAGCCGCTTGGGGAACTCGGGGAGAGCCCCGCTGCCGGGGCGCCCACCGGGCCGAGTTCACCCAGACAGGACTGAAATCTGAGAGAAACGGCCACACAGATAAGAGGTCAGTGAAGATGGAACGGAACAACGTGTGCCGCGGCTGAGTCCCCCTTGCGAGCGGCCCCTTGTAACAGCCCTCGGTGGAGCAAGCAGAGACCCACTCGCAACCAGTGGATGACCCACGTCGGGAAGAGATGCCTGAGCCTGAGACTATTGTGAATCATGGGCACAGGTAGAGACACATTTTACGCATTTTACGCATTTAAAGTCTCTATGGAGACGCATTTAAGGTCGATATGACGACCCACGCCGGAGCACATTTAAAGTTTGTTGATGACCCACGCCAGAGCGAGTGGCTACAGCTCCTTAAAAGCCCAGGACTGGTAAAGCCCGCACTTGGGGCAAATCCGATGGGGTAAGGATTTGCCCCCCCAGCGGGTGGGATTCACGCTTTCGCCGTGAGTAGGGGATCCGCTGGAGCAAGGGACAATGGTGTAAGGACTTCTTTCCCTTTAAGAGAAGCGGCAGTAACAACTTGGAATGAACTGACCTGCACTCCCCCATTCCCTGCCCCCCTGCGCCGCTGGGGGGAGGAGGTAGAGTCGGAAAGTAGAAGCAAAGGGGGGGGAGTGGTGGTGTTTTTAAGACCTGGCCTTGTTTTCTTGTTATTCTCTCAAGTAACCGTTTTTGTGTGCTTTTCTCTTTTGTAGGTAGCTGTTAATAAATAGTTTTGCATTAAGAAAAAGCCTCTTTTGCCCGGGACCGTGGTTGGTGGGTGCTCCTCTGTTCCTGTCTCGATCCTCAGCTCTTTTATTACATTTTTCTCTCCTCTCCATTTTACTGGACTGGGAGAGCTGCGTGGGTTTGGTTGCCGGACTCAGCCTAACCCACGACACCTGCAAAGTATAAAACTTGCTCTCAATTTATATTACCACTTTTATCCATCATATTGTTCACTGAAGCCAAGAGCACAACTTAATCTTTCTGTGTGAACTGCAGTATCATTGCAGGCTCTGTCCTGTAGATGTAATTCAGACCTGCACTGTACACTGTAAAATGAGCGAGGTGACATCTGCAGTTACTCTGTGTTTACATCAGTGCACTGAAGGAACAGGACATGATGTTTTATGAGTAACTGCACCTGTAATGCCACAAATGGTGCAAAGAACTTACATATTATCTGGAATAAAGTAGGCCTTTATACACCCTGTAGCACTTAATGAAAGCAACACGAGCTTTCTTTGATCAGGAGCTGCTATCCCAAGTTATACAGCATGCTATAGGAGTCTAATAATACAACGTAATTTCAAGTGTCACTGAGCAAGTTTCAGCTGTCTTTCCCTTGCTTTTTGCTGGGAGTGTGGGAAATCCTACTTGCTGCATTGCTGGTCTCTGACACTTATAAGGACATAGTGAAGGCTCCAGCAGATTTCAGACTTCTGATCAATCTTTAAAAAGCAAAAGATTTCCATATATGGGAGATGTTTTTAATGATCCTTAAGGTAATACTAGCCTTCTCATGCAAGACATACAAGCTCATTTAAAACAGAGGCTTCACTACTCTGGAAGTTTTCAGGATAAAATCCAGCATGGGAGTTATGTATGTTCATGGGAGTAATATAAAGGTTCAATAAGATCAGCTCTTACCCATATGTTCCAAGCATTTAGCCTGCAATAAAACTAAAAATAAAAAACCCACAATCAAAACCCAACCCAAAACTTCTGAAAGTCAGCATTAAAACTTTATTTTGCAAAAGCATTCAATTTATTAGGGAAATGAGAAAACCAAAATCCATAAAATCTTTTTTCTCAAATGGAAAAAAATTCACTTGAACATATGAAGACCCAAAGCAGAGACAACGTACATCTCCAGGAGGGTCAATCTGCAAAACTGCTCTGCCTCACCATATGATTAGAAACTTGCAAGGACATTCATGAAGAAGAAGCCACTTCATAATTGAAAAGCAAACAGAGAAGCACTTAGAGTAGATTAAGTGTTTCAGGCAAAGTTTTTCTCACTTAATTTTACAGACTCATAGTCTTTGAGAAACACACCACATCACAACAGTAACAAGTACAATTCTTCAGTTTTGAACAACAGTTCCCATTAGGAGCCGTGTCTCCCACATCCCAGTTCAGTACCCCACCATTATGCTACCATGAAAATTAAACAAGAAAAAATAAAAGAAGCCTATTTCTAAGTGTATTCACCCTTTTTGTGTTCTGCTGACATAGCTGAAAGTAGCTGAAAGCAGTACACACTTTTGTAAATTAAGATATGGATACTTCAGAAGTCAGAGCTGTAAAATACTTTTAGAGCTCCAGGCTTAGCACTCTGCTAAATTACAATGTTCTGAAAAGGTCTTCCTGGAAAAGGACTATACCATAAGAAAGAAGGGAGAGGGAGAGAGAGGGAAGGAGCAAGCTGCTAAATTATTCTCTTGAGGCTTTGACTTAGAAAAGTTTGAGAAACAGTGCAGTAGTTGGTACACTGACAGAGCTGTGCGTTAGTGAACTAGATTGAACGTTATCTGGATGTGTAACAGAAGCATTAACGTTGATATAAGTGACAAAAGAATATAAACGTGTGTCTGGGTGGACAGGAATAAACAAAAGGAGACCTTGAGTTAGGAAGAGTAGATACGAATTCCAGAATCAAAAGCGGGGTACACATCGCTTCTACCAAGCCCAGAAGGTTGCACATTGACACAGCCACAGCACCAATGACCTCCACCCCCACATCAGGAAGATGTCAACAGGACTAAACAATATTGCCTATGCCATTACTCCAATAATTGAAGAATTTCCTTCCAATACCCTACTACAGAAACAGACTAATATTCCAAACAAACAAGGGAAAACAGGCAATGAGCAGCAACCTTGTTTGAGATTAATGAAACCACAGGGAGAAAAACCCTGATGCACGGGACATTCCCATAGTATGTGCAGCCTCCTAAAGGTTATAAAAGACCTTTCCCAAACCTACTGTGTCGTCTCCAGTTCAGAAGGATCCCAGGGATGTAACACAATGTCTGACACCAGCTGCCCTTGTCCTGTGTGTTGCATACAAGTGGTGCTGGACAGACTACATGGGTATGCAGGTCTTGGTGCTTGCAATTACGTGGGTGTGAGAAAGTGAGTAAATGAAAACTATGAGAGAATGAATGCAAGTAAAAACTTACTCAGAGGTTTTGTAAATAAATATGGCCTTTCTGTCATTCTATGATTCTGTGATTCTCTTCCGTAAGATCTCCCACAGAGTTCTGTTACACTTATTTCCAACAAACATAACATTCATATGCCCATACGTCGAGTTGCCAGCCTAGGAATAGCAACTGGATGAACCCAATGCTTCTCTTTCCCTGTACCTGCTCTGGTACAAAGCGTTGTACTGTCCAGAAAATTTTCAAAAAAAAAGAAAAAGGTGGAGAAGAAAGAATTTGGAACAAGCTTTCATTAAATTTTCCTCATTTTTTCACCTGAAATTTGAAAGCCTGCCATTTTTTTTGCTGGTGTGGAAAAAATATGTACATTTTGGGCAACTTTTACCAAACAACTTTGCTAAAAATGTCTTTCACTTGCCAACTTTTTGTTTCACTTTTTCCACCTTCATTGTGCATTCTTTTCTTAAATCACAGCTCTCTCATAAAGTGAAAAAGGTAACAATGGATACAATAAACACAATGACTGGAAAAAAATCCCCACCAAAAATCAAAACACACTAAATGTCATTCCAAGTTTGTTCTTATTTCAGGAGAAATTACAAAATTTTTGAAAAAATTGAGATTTTTGGTATACGTTCCTGTAAAAATTAATATGCTAGCTGCCATTCCATCCCATGCGTTCTTATCACTAATTTGCTTCTGATAGTTGTAACGAAGCAGTCATTAGTAAATAATGAAGATTTTGTACATATCTCTTTACAACAATGAAGATGTAAGATTTTTCACCCTAATGATTCACTTATCATATTAAGTCATTGTCTGTAAATTCTAAGACTCAGTTTCAGAGGTGGTTGTTAGGCAACTAAAGGACAACTAATACCAGAACTCTTTCAAATAACTATCTGCATTTATAACTGTGGCATGTCTACTGCCCTCTCCTCCTAAATAGGATACAGAAGGTGTAATAAGCAAGTTTATATTAGTCAGGCACTAGGAGAACTTAAGAGTGGAAAAGAGAAAAAGAAATTCCATCTCAGGAACCACTCGACACAGTAATTAGATGCAGTGTACTCCATCAATCTTTATTAGTGTTTTCTGTAAAAATCAGAGCAGTTGCATAAGCAGATTAACATACCTGTTAAATTGCTTTTGAATGCATCAACATGCTGCTCCCTTTTAAGCCACTTCATTTTGAAAAGTCGTATCATTGTTTCCAAGTGGAATTTCTGAATAACAAATCTATTCTTTTCTATTAGTTATGCAATTGCAATTAGAACACAAAGAAAGTTTTTTTCAGGTCTGAAACAGATGCTGACATTTTGAAAAGGATGCCATTGATGGTACAGGCGATTACACAACAGACATTTCCTGAGCTTGCTGAAATCGGTTGGAAAAATAGCTATCACAACAGGGCGATATTCAGTACAACAATGCTGTTTCTTCTGTAGAAAATACCTGTCAGCTGATGAGACTATAGTTGATCAAGATATCAACCACATCCAGTGAAATCCCAAATGCAGCGCTTCCAGAACTAACTGCTTCTGGCAGCGTGAGCTTCCCAGAAACGCCACTTGCTGACAATGCAAGAAACTCAACACAAGAAATTAATATTTTAAAATATTCTACAGCTGGAACCCACACTTTCCAGCTTCAGTACAAGACTCAAATCTCAGGTGTGGGACGAGGCACATTACTCAGAAGGCAGCCCCTTACCACTCCTCACCTGATAACACAGGACTGAACTCAAAAGACGGTATCCCATATGAAAAAACAAATATTTCTATTAATTCTTATGACTGCAGGATTTTCACATTTTTAGGGAGGTTAGGAAGGATGATGGTTTTTAGGTTGCACTGAAAATTGAAGGGCCTGAAAATATTATCTGAGTTAGCATTTTGCTTTGTATATTATTAATTTATATTAATTCCAATAAAGAGCTGTCAGTCTGAGAACTCTGTATTTTTGCTCTGTTTGCATTCACTTTTGAATTGCTCAAGGAAGTTTCTTCACATTTTAGTATTTGCATACAATGTTAATGTTACAGCATTGTTCCATACTGTGATTTCCCATTCTTTCTATACTAGATGATTCTCTATCTCAAATCAGGATTCTTTTTCCCTCTCAACAGCCCATCAGAGATAAGATGTCTGGGATTCTCTAATATCCATGCACTAGATTAAGAAATAGAACTGCCAAAAGGGTATACTGTATCCTGGCAAACCATTAAACTTGTGTTTTCATTCTGCATTGGAAATTACATTTCTTTTCAAGATGCAGTTTTCTTAAAACGGCCCATTTTCAGGTCCAGAAATTCAGGATTATGTTTTCATCACAGAGACTTTTTTCTCTCTTGATCCCTAGTCAGGAGCGACCAACTGTAAAATATATCATGAGAAAAGCTTAACTGATGCCAATGTATCTCATGAAACGTTTTGGATTTAGTGGAATAGAGTTCCTAACAGTTCCACTGGAAGGACTTTGTTTCCACAGAGAGACAGCATGCCTGAGCTTCCCTGACAGGAGAGATGTCCTCTCCATGCATGAAAGAAAAGCCAGTGGAATTTGCTAAATATTGTAGTGTTCAGATTTCCATGTTCCCTTACAATACAAAGAAGTGGCTATTTATTTAGAAAAACAGCTCTATATTTGACAGAGGAAAATGAACAATCCAGCAGCTCTATGTTTGACACTTGATGAAGAAGCTTCTGAACACATTTATTTACCACTCCCTCTTGTGACTGTAAAGCCTCTATTTTCTGACTTGTTTGGCATTCCATGGAAACGGTTGAGCTGGCACATTTTCTGTAATGCATTCAAATAAAAAATAACCCAACTAGCGCACAACATAACCAAGTATTTCCAAGCTTACACCTCTTTATGCTGCTCATCCAGCAACAGCAGCCTCTGGGAGTTTCTGCCTGCCTGGAATCCTCCTATCTGTGCGGTCGCTGGGCACCTGCTTCTAAGGCAGCAAATTAATGCTCAAGGCTTTCACCTCCTCTGCAGGTAAAAGTCAATGCTCTCAACATCACCAGACACTGCTTCTAAAAGGCCTGCCCTTTCCATGCATTTCAGACACCAGACTGGGACTCTGGACAGACAGTACCTGCTCCTTCCCCTGCCACTACACTGACAGTCAGGTAACTGACTTCAGGCAAGTCACTTCACCTCTGAGCTTTGTGACATTTTCTTTTCCATAATTGAGTATTTGTCATTCTAAAAAAAACTTGTCCAAAGAATTCTGTGAGCTAGATAATACACCGTTATCTCTCAGATGAAAAGGAAAAGCACATTACGACAGCTAGGCTATGGCTACTCAGCTCCGATAAAGCTGACTGAAGAGCAGCCAGGTGGCTGTGTGTTTTGGCATACTGAAAACAATCAAACTCTTCTTCTTCACTACAGACATCTTAGAATGGTAAGATGCTTTTTTTCCCAACCCGTTTTAGTAGAAAATTCAGAGTAATCAACATTATTGCAGCACAAGGCTTCTTATGACCCTTTCCTGGGGTTACATTGCTGCAAAAAAAAACAAGAGAGAGACCAAATCCTTTGCAGCCCTGCTGATGTGACAGCTGCTACCTCGTCTGACACACTGGAGATCACTGCTAAAGTTAAAAGAGTAAATTGTGGCAGCATGAAGAACTCTCACTCAAGCTGAAAAAAATCATACCATACTAAGAAGAAACATGGATATGCAGCATATATTCTCTATTGTACCAGTTTCTATATTGCAGGCACGTTTTTTTTTTTTTTTTCAAATACACAGACTCCCTTCTTTCCAAAATGTCTGAAAAAAGCTTCTAGGGAAAAAAACCCACCAACCTCAAAAAACCCAACCAACCCCAAAGAAAATCCCAATCTACACAGCTACTCCCTCTTTCTCTGACCTGGTTAAGTCTACCCTTCTACTTGGATCAGTAACTTCTTTGTTCAGCTCATGGAACAGCACCATTTTCTATATGTTTCTCCTCAGTTACATGACCAGAACTCATCTTGCCCCTTGCCCAAATGATTGAACTAAAGGCAAGTGACAGTGCAGGACAGGTTACACTGGCACCAAGGTGTGATGCTTATTTCACTGTATTCCTAAATTATCGTAAATACTCAAGTCTAAGTAGGTAATGGCCAGATTGTGAAATCCTGAGTAAAACTGGACTCCACGGGAAATCTTCATGGAACCACTTATTGAGTAAGGTACTGTCAAAGGCAACTGAGAGACATAATACAAACTCGTTTACTTAAAACACTTGGGATTCATTTTTTCAGAGATACTATCCCATGCATTTGAACAAAACAGTTTCTTAATGCTCTGTGAAAGTGATGTTGCTGTATTCTTCATCAAACAAAGGCAAATAAATCTCTGCAAAGTGTGCACTAGATAAGGACACTAACAGTTATTTTGCAACCAGAGAAAAGAGTTCAGCTTGACTGTGACCAACAACTGCTGTACTGAAACTAGAGAATGCAGCTTCTCACAAAGTGCATCCAGATCATGCTCTATGCTGGTTCATTTTCAAATGTCAGCAAGTTTCTGCATTCTCAAAAAAAGAGTAATCCAGTAATTGGTAAAGAATGTAAAGCCCCATTCTAGTTATAAGCAAAAACAAACCATGTTGCCCCTAAGCTGTTGTACTGGCCAAACGAAACTGCTTATTTTTAATCAATGTTCTAGTCTGCCCTGTTTCAGATCATGGCTCTGTTAAGCCACCTGTTAGTTCACTGGTGTGAGACATGTTTTTTTTTTCTTTTTCCATGGACCCATTAGTAATAATATACGTCCTTTTTTTTTGTTTTCCATTATGGCATTTCAAAGACAGACTGCAATGAGCTTATCATCTGCAAATGTTTTTGTACAATTTAATACCATGAACTGTGGTATTATATTCAAATAACAACACATATTAACTTTCATTTGGCATGTGGGAAAATAAAATGAAAATATGAGTTTTGAAGCATAAACAGGATAAATAGATAGGATTCTACTTCATCATACAGAATAATTACATCCTGGCACAGTGCCCAAAGCATATTCATCATGAAGAGACTACAGTGTACAGCACACTGCCAAAGTCTAACTTCCTCAGATAAAGGCTAGGCGACTCCGACAAATCAGAAGTCTTACAGATTTGCTCGCTATCGCTGCACTACAGGTTCCTGGAAATTTGTTGAACTGCAGTTCATCATTACAGTTTATTAACAAGGTCCATAAATATAAGAGCTGTTAATTACACCTACATTGTGCAAGTGTTCACATTGCACTGATTGCATTCCTTACACCTCCCAGCTTGGAATGGATTCCCCTTCAGGGCTGCTCCTCAGTCTGGTTTAAGGACTAGACAAGGCTGTCATCATTGTTAGCACCGTAAGGAAACACAGTATTGTTCCCACCTCGCTGCTGCTGTGAGGCTGGGCCATCTGTGGAGCTTACAAAGAATTTATATGTAGCAGATCTCTGTCTTCCACTGAGTTTTTGCTTTGGAAATATGCTTTACTTCTGCCATTGTCTAAACTGCTTTATTCTGGTGTACAGGAAGCATTCCCAATGCCCTACATTCTACTTTATTAATAAAAAATTAAAAAGCACCAGATACCTAATCCACACACCATGAAAGAAAAGGATTCAGCTCCTGGTTGTGAGAGCCCCATTGTCAGTCCTACAGCAGATGCCATTGTTGGCTGCATTTGCTTGCCCTGCAGAGTCGCCAAAGAGGATATGAAGCCAAATTTGTCATTTTCAGAAGATAAAATTTGCTTTCTCAGGACAGTCATTCTGCTGTATGTTATCCTCCTGTCATAATACCATTTATCCACCTCATCAAAAGTATTTTACCCAACTGTCAGGTAATTCTCATGGAAATACCATTCACAGGATCCAATGTACTATGCCCAAATGAAACATAAAGAATTTATAAACTGCCCATGGATATTGCATTAGAATACGCTTCCAACCAAAGCAGTGGGATGGGATTCTCCATGTCTTAAAATGAAGGTAACATAACCTACATGGATTTTTTTTTCTCTTACTGAAGTGAAATATGAAATACTAAGTTAACCATACATAATTATACAAAATCCTCTTTTCCCCCCTTTTCTATTTCAGCAGACCAGGCTCAGAATTACTCTGCTTAAACCTCGATGTGAGAAGCAATCCCAAGTTAAAACCCCTTCCTCCTCCAACGCAGAAGCAGGACTGAAACATATGCATTGTATTACCTCAGCTAGTCACCAAGGAATTGCACTGGCCTGCATAAACCCACACCTGAGGCCAAAAGCCAACATGGAGCAGGCATGTGGACAAGGTGCTTGCACTACATTTCCTGGGGGATAGGGTTAGCACAGAGGAGTGCATTCTGAGATGTAATTTCCCCTTGCGGTACTTGAGGCAAAGGAGTATCACCAAGACACAAGGGACACGACAGGGCAGCTGGGGTTGGAATCAAGGTCTGGAGAAAGCCAAGAAATGGAATTTCCTATGACAGAAGTGAGGACAAATCTCACATCTACGAATGATTCATTTCTTAGGAGACCTTGGAGGGATTTCTTGTCTAAAGCCTATCCTGAGAGGGAGCAGGCAGAGGCGATCTGTTTTCCAGTCATTTCATTTCCAAAGGGAAGATGAAAAACCATGTTTCAGTCTAGTACCATAAACTCAGCCTGCCTCTTTCTGTCACAAGCAATTTCTCCTTTAGGAGACCTTTAGGGAGGTTCACAAAGCATGTAGCTTTTCCCCTACTCCTCACTGATGCTCAAGGACTCCTTTTACTGTGATGGGTCGTTCTGAGGTTTACTGATGTAAGCATTCCTGAAAATTACACAGCCAGCTTGGGCAAAATGAGGGTCTCGAAGTCAATACAGACACAAACACAGAAGCTCAGAACTTCTGAATTAACTATGTTAATTCAAATTACAGAAAATGCAAACACAAAAGAATAAGGCCATTGTCAGTCGAAAATTCCACTATTTCTTAGCTAATCTAGTTACTTGCCTGGAAAAATATTTAAACTACAAGTGCAACCTTATCCTAGTCGCACTGCATCTCTTCCGTGATACAGAGCAAGAAGACTTCCTTTATAAGCAAAGCAGGAGACACAACAGAGGGATGGCTCTCTGAAGATCTAGGAGACATAGATGTGGATCCCTCCTCTTGTAAGACATATCTTTAAGTTCAAAAGTTTATCTCTTTTAACTAATTCTTTATGTGACGATCCTGAACAAAAAGAAAACGGTCCTCCTGTTTTAAGGCAAAGCGAAGAGAAAAGTCAAGATTTCACCTGTACAAAACACAGAAATTAAATGGACATTTGCGTTACTCTGCTTTTCTTTTGATGGGACCTGAACCCAAACCAGAACCAATTACAGTCAGTTACTGTTCCACGACGAACAAGATTGACAGGTCTAATACTGGTCTTTTCACAGGGAGCCTAAGATCAGGCAACTGTCTACACCTAGCCACTGCAAGACTGTAACTCACTCTTTCCAGGTCACAATATAACTTTCAATTACTGTACAAAACCCCACTAAAATCAATGACAGCTTCACAAAAATAACTGGAGTTATACCTGGGTCTCTTAATACCGAAGGTTGAGGCTCTGTTTGGTTCAGTTTAGAACAATCTCCAATACGTTTTAGTGTTCACTGAAAGGAAAAAAAAAAAAAAGAATTTATTAAAGATAACACAAATTTTATGAAATGTTTTTGGCAAGGGCAGACTTAACTTAAAACTGTTTTTATATTAATGCCCTTTTATGGAGGATTTGAAAGTACTCTGTGGTTTTTTTTCTGTTGAAGTCTGAACAAACCAATGCAACGGGAGTACTATGCCTTACATGCTATGCATATGGATTTGTAAATTTCTCAAAGCCAGAAATATCTCTTCTGCATGGAAACAAAGCGAGAAAGAAGAAAGGCTAATAGTCTAATAAAGAACATGTTAAATTACTATTAATGGTTGGAATAAAAATAGTTGGTTCTCTACCACCTTGAAAACACAATGTGCTTGTTCCTAACCTGGCATTATACATTACTCCTTCCCAACAGAAAAAAAAAAACAAAACACTAAGTATTGAGTATCTAACTGTAATGGCAGTTGACTGTAACTGTATTTCCTGTTGTCATTCAGCAATCATGCCAGTTTTAAAAGACATCTTACTATACTTTCATAGCATACGTTTCATATACTTTTCATACTTTCTCAATTCCATTACAGCATTGTTGAAAAGACTGAAATATAAACATAAAGCGGCCTTTTGATGTACCGTGCTGGTCTCTAAATATAACTATAAAAATAATTAAAAAAAAGTTTGACATGCTGCTCTGATTTCACCTTCTCAGACAGATGCAACAACTTCTCCACACGCAGTCAAGTTTTCTTTAGACAACAGAGGGGTATGGAAGGATGCCTGACTTCCCATTTGAAGGTAAGCAAAGTTTGAAGGTAAAGGGTGACCCATTTAAAGCATGCTCCACTTTAGATTTGAGAAGGCATTACCCCAGTCTGACAGCAGGAGATCTGTTTTGAAATTTGAAATTGCTTTACCTGTTGCTCAGCAAGGGTAATGAGATGAAAGGGATTAAAGACCTGAGCTGTGATTCAGACCAGAATAAGTTACTATTTCCTAGCAGCTTAAGAAGACAGCAATGCTCTACTGCTATTCCTTTACAACATCACTGCAATTTACGGCAGTTCTGCTCTTTTCTGCCGCTCAGTGAAAACATTTCTATTATAATTGTGTTTAAAAGGGGTTTGCTGAGCAATGTTTAGCAGTCTCATTTGAACTCTCTCTTGATTGAAATAGTATATTATTGCTATCAGCTGTCAAGAAGCTTTGTACCTCTTCTGGAAATTTACATTTTGATAGAGGCTGTTAGGGTATTTGTGTATATGAGTGCAAGCTGAAACTCAGTGTGTCAGAGGGTTACATGCTAGCAATATAGAGTATGACAGCAGGTTTGTAGGTGACTATATAGACAGGCGCCTGGCAGAAGACCCACACCTCTCACTAGGATTACATACAGCTTCTACTTCTACCTGCAAGCTCCGAGAGATTGCCTGTCATTGACATTGCAAAAGGACACATTGCAACATGGCCAAAGGGTGAATGGGGGAGACCGCAGAGCCTGCGTTTAGACATGCATCACTGCCTGAATCAAGACCTATTTACAGGCCTCCTGTGTGTGCAGGGTAACGCTATCATTACAGTGTCTGCCTGTTGTTCTCCAGCACAGATAAAAGCACAGAGCTTGCCCTCTAACCAGGACGTAGCCTCAATGGTAGATCCAGCAGGGCAAAAATTAATTTCTCTGAGCAAGTATGTCTTTAAAGAGTCACTGCTTGTTTTGTGTCTAGCGCTGCATTATATAAAGGCAAAATCTATATTTAAAAGTCTCTTCTGATTTCAGGGTATTTTTGTTGTCAGCTGGATTCTTACAAGAACACCTACAAGAAGGCCTTTTTTTCTCTAAAAAAAAAAAAAGAAAAAAAAGTCAGTAACAGCTAAACCATGAATCAACTACACAAGGGTCATTTCCAAGATGTTAGGAGGGTGCTGAAGGAGATTTCACTGAGAGAGATGCATCTGGTCAACATGGCCAGCCTCTTCATGAGAGTGACCTCATGATCAGAATAATTCGGAAACTGCTGCCTGTGATCATGAGCTGTTTGCGAAAAAAGACCCTATTTTGCATCCGTAGTCCCAGCATTTACAGTATCCTTAAGCACTTTTGAAGTTGAATTTCACATAGATTAGTAACAACAAGCCTTTTTCTCTTGATTCAAAGGAATTGACTCACAGACGGACTGTAAGCCAAAGCACCTTTATTTTCGCTAGCAGGGAGAGCATAGGGTCTGCACCCTGCAAAATGCACCTCCACTGAGATAAAACTACAGTCAGCTTACATAGTAATCTTATCAAACATCCTATATATTCTGTGGTTAATCTTCAATAAGCAAACAGTTAGGTTACACAACTTTTAGTGCTCTATTTTGCCTGTTGTAGCTAATTTTATGGTTTCCTTGATAGTGGGGTATTTGTGCTTAAAACCAGCAGTCTCAGCACATATCGTACCCCTTTTTGCAGTTAGCCAAGTTAAAACATCTTTTGTAAAAAACAGGAATTCTTGTTTTGCCAACTCGTCCTTATGCTAAAGGCAGCCTAGTTACGTCAAGCAAGCATACTAAACTCAATTTCTTAATTCGCTCTGAAGACCCAGGCAGCCTTTATGCACTTTTTTCGGGGCAGCCACTGATCAGAAATTTTGGGTTCAAAGGCCGGGGCAGATTACTGAGATCAGCTTCTCTGACTTTCCTTACACAGCTGAGGAGCGAACTGTACCCTCTGAGTATTGTGTAATGATTCAGCAGTTTTTTGCTTGGTTGAGATTATTTTTTCCTACTGCTAAACAAGATCTGAAATCAGATTTTTACAGTATCCTCACAGAGCCCCTAAGAATGAAAGGAATATTTGTTTAAAGAGTTAACTCTTCCTTGGCAGAGTACTGTGGTAGGACAAATTCCCATCCAGCCTCTCAATCACTTCCCTCCTCAGCCGGACAGGGAGAGAAAATAGGTTGAGAAAGCTCATGGGTTGCTGCTCAGTGCCACCTGTCCCTCATGGCTCTTCCCCCTCCTGTCTCTCGCTCTTTTTTCCTCCCTTCTCTGCTCCTTCAGCGTTTTTGCCCTTTTCTTCCGTACGTTTTGGCCGTCGCACCTGTGGCTGAGAGGCTGGGCTGGTCATGGCTGGTTCCAGACGGCTCCGAGGACCTGCCGTTGGGCTTGGAGCTGGCTGGAGCTGGCTGGAACCAACCATGACCCAGCCCTGGGCATCCCCCAGCAGAGACATTAACATTGATCCTGACAGATCCATGACAGATCCTGAAACTGAGCTGAGACTGACACAGATTTATTTAGATATTACGAAGGATGTGATTGAGGGGGAGAGGGGAAGGAAAAAAATCAAGCTGACTGTTGCCCGACTTGTTGGCAAGGGATGTTAGCGTATTTTTCTCAGTGAAACAACACAGTCATTTGTGCTCAGGTCCGATCCCAGTAGGAAGGGAGGAATCGACAGTTCCTGACCTACTCACTCCCTGGCCTTAGATTTCGAGGGCATTAATTCGTGTCTATCCTCCCTGCCATGGCTCACAGGGGTAGGAGGGCAGGCAGCCCACTACACTGCTGCACTGGCACCTGCTGCGGCCCTCTCACCCTTCTCCCATTCCTCATCCACTGGTCCTAGGACATCTTTCCCAAAGCTCGAGGTAGGGTAGATTGACAACTTCCTTGCTCTTTTCAGCTCAGCGAGATGGAAGAAATCACACTACCCTTGAATAACAAGAAATGGGTGATGTGTCTTCAAGGCACAGAAATAGCTATAATTTTCTTTCCGTTGACACTGAAGACATAACATGCTGAGTTTCAGCCATATTTAGCAAAAGGAATAAAAAAAGACAACTATAAAGTTATGTCTTTGTAGTTAAAGAAGGGACATTTCCTTGAGTCATTGCGCTGCTGCTGGATTTGACATAAACGATGCTGGCGTGAACACACAGGTAAGCAGGAGCTGCAGATGTCGCAGAAGGCAGAACTGGCCAAATATGGGCTGCAGCCACTGAGACAGCTGCTCTGCCTGACCTGTACCCACAGAGGTTTGTGATGCTTGTGCTACCCTAATGAGGACTGCAGAGGAGCCTGGAAGTTTTGCTTTTGACTTCATTCATTGACTTCAAGGGAATCGGGGTCTCCTATTCAGGATTCACATTGCAACAGGCTGCCACCTCACCTCCTAACAAGCACTTACTTGAAAAGTCAAGGAATGGATTAACACTATGGCTTTATTCACAAAAGACTCTTGTGTGGTATTAAAGGCAAGATGGTTTGCAAGACAAGCACATGGAGAGCCTGGACTGATCCCAATAGTAAGAGTAAGACTGAACGACTTGAGTTTGGGTTGATCTGAAGAACTCTCCATTCAAACCAAATCCAATTTTCTGCCACAGCTAGAGGTGATTAATATAAATAAAATGTCTCTCCGTGTTAACTCTCAAAGAAAAGCCAGTTAAAACTAATAGAAGGTGGTAGCATTCTCCTTGGTTTTGCTAGCTCTGCCATTTACAAAGGCTGTAATTCAAGAAACATTGTTTTGCTGTGTCCCTTTAAGTCCAGAGATACCATCGCAAAGTTTAAAGTTAGGATGTGTTCAAGTAGTTTGTTAAACTTAACACATTGTTAGCATGTCAATAGGCCATACTCCGAACACCACAGTATTTTATGTTATTACTCAGCAGTGAATGCCTTTTGCCAGAGGTCTTTCATTTGACAATACTGTGCTGGCTAGTGCATCTCACTGTGCAGGGACTTCAGATCTCCCTCTCTCTACTCATTGCTGTGATATCTGAGCACTTGGTTCAGTCTTTCCTTACAAATAGTTAGGAATCAGACAGTCTAATATGACAGTGACAATGCTTCCCTATTTTGACAGTACTTCTCTATACAGGGTTTTCTACAGCACTAGACCTAAACTTTTAGTTCACTGGCATCCATACAAATTGTACCATCCGTTGCTATGCAAGGAAGGTTAGGCCAAGGCTGAATGCTTCAGAAAACCCTGCCCGCAAAGCTCCAGAGGCATGCTCAAGTGACAGTGCTGTGAGTAGCAGCACATACCCAAAGCACTCTTTGCCACTGTTCCGATGAAATACTTCCTCCAAGACTACAGGCAGGCTTTTCAACACTCACATGGCTTGAGTTTGCAACAAACAGAGTTTCTAAACAGATTTCAGCTCTCATTGTTTAATCTGAAAGGCCTGGCTTTAAACATGCCTGATTTACAGAGTCTTTCAGACACACTGATGTTTGAATAACAAGAAAACTTTTTTGTCTCCTTATTACTATTGCAAACGCGAACCAGAAACTCGTTAGAAATAAAACCAGAATAACTAGTGCTCCATTCTGGGAATTTGGCCTTCGACTGCACATCAGGCTGGCCCCGACTCATTTCGGATTTGTTTATGAGGAGGTCTAATCAGAGGTGATGATATCACTGTCGGTGACGTGGACAGTGGGATCGAGTGCACCCTCAGCAAGTTCGCCGATGACACCAAGCTGTGTGGTGCTGTCGACACGCTGGAAGGGAGGGATGCCATCCAGAGGGATCTCGACAGGCTGGAGAGGTGGGCCCGTGTCAGCCTCATGAAGTTCAACCAGGCCAAATGCAAGGTCCTACATCTGGGTCGTGGCAATCCCAGGCACAGATACAGACTGGGTGGTGAATGGATCGAGAGCAGCCCTGAGGAGAAGGACTTGGGAGTACTGGTGGACGAGAAGCTCAATATGAGCCGGCAATGTGCTCTTGTGGCCCAGAAGGCCAACCGCATCCTGGGCTGCATCAAGAGGAGCGTGGCCAGCAGGTCGAGGGAGGTGATTCAACCCCTCTACTCTGCCCTCGTGAGACCTCACCTGGAGTACTGCGTCCAGTTCTGGAGCCCCCAACATAAGAAGGACATGGACCAGCTGGAGAGGGTCCAGAGGAGGGCCACGAAGATGATAAGAGGGCTGGAGCACCTTTCCTATGAGGACAGGCTGAAAGAGTTGAGGCTGTTCAGCCTGGAGAAGAGGAGGCTCCGGGGTGACCTTATAGCGGTCTTCCAGTACCTCAAGGGGGCCTACAAGAAAGATGGGGAGAGGCTGTTCAGGAGGGCCAGTTGTGATAGGACAAGGGGTAATGGTTTTAAAATAGAGGGAGGTAGATTCAGATTGGATATTAGGAAAAAATTTTTTACCATGAGAGTTGTAGAACACTGGAACAGGTTGCCCAGAGAGGTGGTGGATGCTCCATCCCTGGAGATGTTCAAGGCCAGGTTGGACGAGGCCCTGAGCAACCTGATCTAGTTGGAGATATCCCTGTTCCTTGCAGGGGGGTTGGACTAGATGACCTTTGAAGGTCCCTTTCAGCCCTAACCATTCTATGATTCTATGATTCTATATACTTCAGGTTGCGGATTGTACTCTGCTCTCGTGAGACCCCACCTGGAGTACTGCATTCAGCTCTAGAGTCTCCGACACAAGAAGGACATAGAGCTGCTGGAGCAGGTCCAGAGGAGGGCCACAAAGATGATCTGAGGGCTGGAGCACCTCTGCTATGAAGACAGACTGAGAGAGTTGGGGCTCTTCAGCCTGGAGAAGAGAAGGCTCCGGGGTGATCTTATTGCAGCCTCCCAGTACCTAAAGGGGGCCTACAGGAAAGCTGGAGAGGGACTTTTTACAAGGGCATATAGTCATAGGACAAGGGGCAATGGATTTAAGCTGAAAGAGGGGAGATTTAGATTAGATATAAGGAAGAAATTTTTCACTCAGAGTGTGGTGAGGCACTGTAACAGGTTCCCCAGTGAAGTTGTGGCTGCCCCATCCCTGGAAGTGTTCAAGGCCAGGTTGGATGAGGTTTTGGGCAACCTGGTGTAGTGGAGGGTGTCCCTGCCCATGGCAGGGGGACTGGAACTAGATGATCTTTGAGGTCCTTCCAACCCTAATGGTTCTGTGATTCTATGATTCTGTGATCGTAAGGACAGGCCTTTTGTGGTCTGAAGAGCAAGGTGAGGACAGCAATTACATTCACATTGTTCTCAAGCTCCAGGCATAAGCACACAAAACATCAGAAAAGAAAACCACTTTCATATGTGCAAACACATTAAACTTGTTTCTTCACCGACCGTCAGGGATCACTACACCTAAGAAGAGTTCACCCGGGTAGGCAATCTCACAACCCTATAATGAACATTTAGGTCTCCCTGCCATCCCAGGACAATGCTGTCCTCCTTCCTTCCTTGCCCAGAACAGGGGAAACAGCATGCCACCTTCTACAAGACCAAAAATGTCCCATTATTGCTAGTCCTGCTGTGCCACCATACAACTGCCACATGAAACCATGCTTCTCTCTCATTGTTGAATTTGCTCATAAGGTTGCTCTCCTTAACCTAGATCCTGGCTACGGGCATAGACAGGTCTTTTGCCTGCACGTCAGGCCATTTACGAGCTGTCTGCCTCTTCTCCCACTAGAAGTGTTGGCAGCTGCCGATCTCATGCTTATGGCTCCTTAACAGCAAGACAATAACAACGCCTTGAGAGCGAGAGGTGCTTGCTTTCTTTCCAGGGTTAAAACCCTGTGCTGACAGCCTTCCTTCCCTGTCCGCTGCAAGCAAACCCATTGAGGAGGGACAAAAATTAAGTCCATATCCTCATTAGCATTTTTTAACATAGTGCAAAAGGTTTCCCGCAGAACCTTTTAGTTTTGATTAATGCTGTGAAGACATTGGTAGGCAAAGCTTGGCTGGGCAAAAAAAAGCACAAAACATTTTTCATGGATGTCACCTCCAATTCAAAGATAAATTTGCTTCAGCTATTTCCCTGTCTCTCCTTGCTCATGCGTCTCTCTCTAGTGAATTACAGCCTAGTAAAAATATGCTTGCTTTTCTCTTCTGTACACAGAAATCACATCCAACTTGGGAAGTCCTTGGACTGAAACAGTCGGAGGTGAAAGAATGTTATAAAGAAGTACTGTGTATGTGCCATCCAAGGCAGTGTGGTACTCTTTTCTGGCTGCCTTACTGCATTTCATGGATGTAGACTGGCTAAGAACCCTGAACCCCCAAAGGCAATGAGTGCAGCTCCAGAGGAAATTGTTTTTCAGATGGTCGGGTTTTAAAGAAAGCGAAACATTTATCTTCCAAAAAAGTATTGCACAAAAAAATATTTTTACATCAGAAAGGCCAATTTTGTACTTTTGAACAGTCTAGAATACTCGTCAGCATTCATTAAAAAAATCCTTGCACATAGCATTCTCACTTTAACAGCAGAACAAGTGAGTTTTGCGTATGTGGTTTCTGGAAACAAAAAGCAGAGGGACAAGAAGCAAGAATGAGACAGAACAATAGCATTAACAAACACAACAGCATGGTTTCTTCTTAAAGCTACAGCTGTTGGAGTCGTGTTACTATTAGGAAGGTGAGATGAAGCAAGTTCTCTAACTCACAGTTGTAGGGACAATGCTTAATAACAGAAATGATAGAGAACGTGAAACAGAAAGTCAAAGAAAGTTCAGCTAAGAAAAAAATTACTTTGTTCTAACTCTTGAAGTCTCCAGTGCAAAATCTAGCAGCTACAAGCTTCAAAATCTTGCAGCTAACAAGTCTACCCAGAGAAAATCAATAACCACATCTTTCTTTTTGGCCAAGACATTCTCCCTTTCACATGTCCTCATGATTGCTTGCAAACTAAGACAAGTGGTAGCAACTCCTTTTTGCAGAGGCGAAAACCTATGAAGATAGCTCTCAACTGCCATGGAAGGACTAGGACAGTCACAACTTAACAAGGTCAGAGGCAGAATTAGTAGCTGAGCCTGTACTTCTGAAGTTGTAGGGCATTATTTTGATCACTATATCTATTCTTCCTTCTCCTAGATAGATAGAGATTACTGTTCCCTTAGATCTTCTTTCTGTTCAATCAAGCCAAGTATGAACAAGGGAATGGAGGGGCACTAAAACGAGCAGTTTTCTGCTTATCTGGTTTCTGTACAGTATCACAGGTCTATATGGACACAACTGGAACAGGAAACACAGCCTAGGCTACCTCTACACTACGCAAGTCACCAGAGCTTGTAGGCTTCTCTTTTTACATATCTCAATTTCTTTGCAACAAAGAATACAGTCTTGGAGAGTTTCCTAAATTAGGTTTCAGACACAAAAAAAAATATGAGAAGTTAAAGGAATAACAGTAGGTAAAAAAGCACACTACTGTTTACACATATTTTTATGTTTGGTTTTGATAAATCCATGCAGTCAAAACTCAGAGTATATGCATGGAAGCCAATGAGAGTTCACCTGTGCTAGATATCGAGAGACTAACATGACATGTTAAAGACTCAACACCAGTCCATCCAATGTAAAACAAATTTCAGCAGCAGAGCTCTGGAAAGGAGACTTTAAAACAGCTGGATCAGAGAATAAGGCAGTTCAGTGGATCTAATGAGTCTGATGGATGGTTATGAAAATAAAGAGGACAACAGGAGAGAGACCAAGATACTGAACCTCGGAAATCATTCTCATGCATTCACCTGAGTGAAGGAACGAGTGCATCAAATATTGGGCTCCAGATGGCGTCTTATCACCCAGTGCCCTGTCATCTAATCTCAATCACCTTAAATCTGACTGGATCGAATCCTTGCTTTCCTCTCCGTTTGGTTTTCCTAGCTTATCTTCTTATACAGCAGAAGGCTTCATCTGATGTTAATGCTTGTATTCACATTGAAACACAAGATTGTCTTTCATCTTTTGTCAACTGGCTCTACAAACATGCCACTCAGAACTTTTGGTTTAAACCACTCATTTCACCCTATGCTATAGAAGGTGACTGAACACAGAGCAGCAGCTTTTAGAACGATACTGAATTTCTGACAAGCACACTGGTAAATGACGCTTAAAGATTAGGTTGTGTTCAGATACAAGATTTTATTATTATCTATATACTTGACAGTGAATGCTACACTGCATATCTCTGTCTTGCTCAGATGACACAGAAACTTTCAAAATAATTAGCCAAATGAACAACCTCATGTAAGAAACAAACTATTTAAAGAACTGACCAAATTAAGCAGTTATTCCTTGGAGACTGATGAGAAAGTGGATAGTAAGTAATTTACCCTGTGCCATAAGGCTTCCTCACAAACCCTCTCATTCCTTTTCACCAAAATATTACCACACCTGCTTTCTTCTTCTTCACAAACCTGTTATGGCCAGGTAGAGCTCTTGGATCTTCAGGACTGTGTTCTCTACTGGTTAAACTGGCAGAGCTTCAGTCAAGGCTTCATTCCTGACTGAGATTTGGGCCTTTATCAATTAACTGAAAAAGTCAAGTCTTCAGGAAGAAACAAGCGTAGCTACATCTCCTTTCAGTGGTTTTCATTATGGATGCAGCAAACGGCCCGCTTTTCTACTTGCTAGCTTGCAAGCAATGCCAGTCACGAAGCTTGCTAAAAAGGACGAAACATTTATTTTAAAGTTAAGCAGGCATAATGGATTAGACTTCAGGGGTCTGAAACAGTCCAAGGTGTGCTGAATTGTAAGTAAAATCTTGGTCACTAACATCCAGTGGTGCCATCTGTCAAACAAGAAAGTTGGCCAGAAATGGCATTCAGATAACCTTCAAGGGCTGCTGTTTCCTGTTGCTGACTGATTAAATCGTGATAGAGCATGTGACAAAATTCACCTCTAAGTGACTGGCTCCTGCATTTGGCATGCTCTTGGGTGAATATCCTCTCTACAAGTCTCAGGGGTCTAATTCTTGACTTTAAAAACTTGTGCTTAGCTGTGACACAGCCTGGTGGGCTCCCACTCCTACAAACCGATTTCCTGGCCAGATGCATTTAGAGAAGCTCTAGCTCCTGGCCAGCAGGTCTAATTAGAGGTAATCCTGCCCCTCTGCTCTGCTCTTGTGAGACCCCACCTGGAATATTGCGTTCAGCTCTGGAGTCCCCAACACAAGGACATGGAGCTGCCGGAGAGGGTCCAGAGGAGGGCCACGAAGATGATTCAAGGGCTGGAGCACCTCTCCTATGAAGACAGACTGAGAGAGTTGGGGCTCTTCAGCCTGGAGAAAAGAAGGCTCCGGGGTGATCTTATTGCAGCCTCCCAGTACCTAAAGGGGGCCTACAGGAAAGCTGGAGAGGGACTTTTTACAAGGGCATATAGTCATAGGACAAGGGGCTATGGCTTTAAGCTGAAAGAGGGTAGATGTAGATTAGATATAAGGAAGAAATTTTTCACTCAGAGGGTGGTGAGGCACTGGGACAGGTTCCCCAGAGAAGCTGTGGCTGCCCCATCCCTGGAAGTGTTCAAGGCCAGGTTGGATGAGGCTTTGGGCAACCTGGTGTAGTGGAGGGTTTCCCTGCCCATGGCAGGGGGTTTGGAACCAGATGATCTTTGAGGTCCCTTCCAACCCTAACCATTCCATGATTCTATGATTCTAGGGCTGAGGCTACTTTGAGCAGTGTCCTCAAACTAGCTGTTCTGCCTGATGAGCAGGGTCAGAGACATAAGGGCATGCTCACAGCACACTGAAGCCAGAAGGGGAGCTGAGAAAAAGTTTTGGAGACATGGCTGTGTTTTCACATTAAATCACATGCTGCACGTTGCCTTTGCTTGAGTTGGTCTGTATTCAAGGTAGTATCAGGCAGATGAAGTTTCAACTCAGCTCTCCCACCTCCCAGACAAAGGTTCCTACCACCATCCTGTGTGGATACTCAACCCAATGGCAATGCCACAGAAAAGGTCACTGGTAGAGTTCAAGAATCAGCTTTTAACTAGTGTTATTTCCAGGGAAACGTAACTACAGTGGCCCTAGTTCCCAAGCTCATGTAGCACCGCATGGCTTTGCACAGAACAACCAGCTGCACATACCAGCAGGCTGTGTCCACATCGACCGCTCCAGCAACTTCAGTTCACCACGAACCAGGTTTGAGGTACCCTCTGGGATGCTACCAAAACCACCCAAGCAGCAGGGAGAACACTCTTTCATTTTGAGCCTTCTGCTACTACTCCACCCGAGCTAGCTGCTGGAAGTTGGGGTGAAACCGGTGGCTTTGTCTTTCAGGCGGCTTTGTCTAGACACTGGTCACAGAGGAACAGAGCAAAGTAATATCAAGTAGAAAGACAGGAGGACAGTAAAAATCAGCCCTATGTATTAATCCTTCTCTTACTGTATGCTGACCTTACCCAAGCACACATAAATTAATAGAAACTATAACCAAGAAACTTGAACTCTATGAAAAACTACATTTCTAAAACCAATCATCTCACCTGGAGAGAATTACTCCCTGTGAATATTTCCTGTGAAATGTTTTTAGGGATGATGAAAAGGGTGAACAACCACTGCTATTCTTAACAGAGAGACAGCTATAAATCACCAAAACAGTCATCACTGGTGCCACTTTTCCTCTTTTGGGTTTAGGGAAGCAAAGGGCACTCAGACTTTGCTTTGACTGACTTTTATAGACCACCCAACTGTGAGAGTGGTGAAATAGAAACGTTTCACAGTGTGAGAGAGGTATGTTTTAGATGTTAGTTTTGCTATCACTCTAAGAGATAACAATGCAAATAAATTTATACTGTGAAATTAGAAGAAGAGTAGGAGGGTAGAAGGCAAGGTCAGTGGAGGGTTCAGGGTGAGGTTGTAATAGAGACAAAATGAATCCCACGGCACAGGCAAGTGAAATCCATTAGAGAATGCAAAGGGCTAAGTTCTGCTCTTCTTTACAGGCCTTGAAATAGATTACACAGATGCAAGTGTCAGCAGAGCGTGGCCCTGTGTGTCCACCTGGGCTGACATGCAGATGTGGTTGTAGAAGGTAGATCTTGATTGGCAGCAGAAAACAACACTCTCAGTGCTAGCCCTCGTGGGGCTGCTGGGAAAAGGTCAAAGAGCAGGCTTTCAGACAAAAAAGGAAAACACATCCTCACATGGAATAAAAGAGATGATAAAATAACTTGTCAAGTTATTCTCCCACCTTTTAGCCAAAGACCACAGGCCTTCAATAGGAGAAGCAATTTAACTGCCACTGGTTAATACTTCTACCTGAAGTATGTGTTCATGTGAAGAGTAGTATGACAATCATGTCCACTAATGTAACAGCCTTATGATGAAAAGGGAATCTGCTACTTGGGAACACACCCTTGTGTTAGAGAAATCTATTAGAGAAAACTGTATGGCACGTGATCAAATTTCTTACAATAATCATTTTTCTCTAAATTTCAAATTCTTACCATTTCTTCCTCTTCATCACGCACAGAAGGAAACTACATTTCAGTTTAATATATTTGCTTTAAAAATCCGTGCATAAAAAGAATACTAAAGTTGGCTTTTGGTTTTTTTTCAATTCAACCATGGTAATTGTCCTTTCTTCAAAACCTATTTTCAAAACAATTCTAAAAAGGAGTATAGGTTCTTAAAAAAAAATAAAAGGACAAAGCAATTGACCTCAAAAATATTTTTTTTTCCTTACAGTCTCAAGAAAGAAAACATAGAATCATAGAATGGTTAGGGTTGGAAGGGACCTCAAAGATCATCTAGTTCCAATCCCCCTGCCATGGGCAGGGAAACCCTCCACTACACCAGGTTGCCCAAAGCCTCATCCAACCTGGCCTTGAACACTTCCAGGGATGGGGCATCCACAACTTCACTGGGGAACCTGTTACAGTGCCTCACCACACTCTGAGTGAAAAATTTCTTCCTTATATCTAATCTAAATCTCCCCTCTTTCAGCTTAAATCCATTGCCCCTTGTCCTATGACTATATGCCCTTGTAAAAAGTCCCTCTCCAGCTTTCCTGTAGGCCCCCTTTAGGTACTGGAAGGCTGCAATAAGATCACCCCGGAGCCTTCTCTTCCCCAGGCTGAAGAGCCCCAACTCTGTCAGCCTGTCTTCATAGCGGAGGTGCTCCAGCCCTCAGATCATCTTTGTGGCCCTCCTCTGGACCTGCTCCAGCAGCTCTATGTCCTTCTTGTGTTGGGGACTCCAGAGCTGAACGCAGTGTTCCAGGTGGGGTGTTACAAGAGCAGAGCAGACGGGCAGAATCATCTCCCTCCACCTGCTGGCTACGCTTCTTTGGATGCAGCCCAGGATACGGTTGGCTTTCTGGGCTGCCAGAGCACATTGCCAGCTCATGTTGAATTTCTCATCAATCAACATTACCAAGTCCTTCTCCTCAGTACTGCTCTCAATCCATTCTCTGCCCAGCCTGTACTTGTGCTTGAGATTGCCCCGACCCACGTGCAGGACCTTGCACTTGGCCTTGTTGAACTTCATGAGGTTCTCACAGGCCCACCTCTCAAGCCTGTCAAGGTCCCTCTGGGTGGCATCCCTTCCCTCCAGCGTGTCCACAACACCACACAACTTGGTGCCATCTGCAAACTTGCTGAGGGTGCACTCAATCCCACTGTCCGTGTCACCAACAAAGATGTTGAATAGCACTGGCCCCAGTACTGACCCCTGAGGAACTCCACTTGTCACTTGCCTCCACTTGGACATTGAACCGTTGACCACAACTCTTTGAGTGCGACCATCCAGACAATTCCTTATCCACCGAGTGGTCCATCCATCAAAACCATGTCTTTCCTGTTTAGAGACAAGGATGTCGTGTGGGACAGTATGAAATGCTTTGGATAAGTCCAGGTAGACGATGTCACTTGCTCTTCCCCTATCCATCAATGCTATAACCTCATCATAGAAGGCAACCAAATTAGTCAGGCAGGATTTGCCCTTAGTGAAGCCATGCTGGCTGTCACCAATCACCTCCTTATTTTCTATGTGCCTTAGCATAGTTGCCAGGAGGATCCGCTCCATGATCTTGCCGGGCACAGAGGTGAGACTGACAGGCCTGTAGTGCCCTGGGTCTTCTTTTTTTCCTCTTTTAAAAATAGGGGCTATGTTTCTTTTACAAGAGGGTCCACTGATAGGACAAGGGGAAATGGGTTTAAGTTGAAGGAGAACAGATTTAGATTAGATCTTAGAAAGAAATTCTTCAGTACGAGGGTGGTAAGACTTTGGAATAAATTGCCCAGAGAAGTCGTGGATGCCCCCTCCCTGGAGGTGTTCAAGGCCAGGTTGGACGGAGCCTTGAGTAGCCTGATCTAGTTGAGAGGCATCCCTGTCCATGACAGGGAGGCTGGATTGGATGATCTCTAAGGTCCCTTCCAGCCTATGCCATTCTATGATTCTGTGATTCTCCTTTTCCCGTCAATGGGAACTTCACCAAACTGACATGACTTCTGAAATATGATGGATAGTGGCTTAGCAACTTCATCTGCCAGTTCCCTCAGGACCCATGGATGCACCTCATCAGGTCCCATGGACTTGGCCACCTTCAGGTTCTTTAGATGGTCTCGAACCTTATCTTCTCCTACAGTGGGCGGTTCTTCACTTTCCCAGTCCCTGCCTTTGCCTTCTGTGACGTGGGTCATGCAGCTGGAGCTCTTGCCAGTGAAGACTGAGGCAAAGAAGTCATTGAGAACCTCAGCCTTCTCCATATACTGGGTAGCCAGGTCCCCTGTTTCCTTCCGGAGAGGGCCTACGTTTTCCCTAGATCTCTTTTTATCACTGACATATCTATAGAAGTTTTTCTTGTTGCTCTTGATGTCCCTGGACAGATGTAACTCTACCAGGCCTTTAGCTTTCCTAACCTGATCTCTTTTTGCTCGGACAATTGCTCTGTATTCTTCCCAGGCTACCTGTCCTTGTTTCCACCTTCTGTAGGCCTTCTTTTTGAGCCCGACTTGGTCCAGAAGCTCCTCGTTCATCTGTTCATCCATGCAGGCCTCCTGGTGTTCCTACCTGACTTTCTCTTTGTTGGGATGCACCACTCCTGAGCTTGGAGGAGGTGATCCTTAAATATTAACCAGCTTTCTTGGGCCCGTCTTCCCTCCAGGGCTTCATCCTATTGTACTCTACCGAGGAGATCCCTGAAGAGGTCAAATTCTGCTCTCCTGAAATTCAAGGTAGTGAGCTTGCTGTGCACCCTCCTTGCTTCTCTAAGTATCTTGAATTCCACCATTTCATGATCACTGCAGCCAAGGCTGTCCTTGAGCGTCACATTCCCCACCAGCCCTTCTTTGTTGGTGAGAACAAGGTCCAGCAAAGCACCTCTCCTCATTGGTTCCTCTACCACTTGGAGAAGGAAGTTATCATCCATGCATTCCAGAAACATCCTGGATTGCCTATGCCCTGCTGTGTTGTCCTTCCTACAGATATCGGGGTGGTTGAAGTCCCCCATGAGGACCAGGGCTTGTGAATGTGAGGCAGCTCCTATCTGTCTGTAGAGGGCCTCATCCACCCAGTCCTCCTGGTCAGGTGGTCTGTAGCAGACCCCCACTACTATGTCCCCTGTCCCTGCTCTCCCATTAGTCCTAACCCATAAGTTCTCAGCTGGCTCCTCATCCGTGCCCAGGTGCAGCTCCATGCACTCCAGCTGGTCTTTGACATATAGGGCAACTCCTCCTCCTCTTCTCCCCTGCCTATCCTTCCTAAAGAGCCTGTACCCTTCTGTTCTGACACTCCAGTCATAGAATTCATCCCACCACCTCTCCATGATGCCAATAAGATCATATCCCAACAGACGCGCACACACTTCTAACTCCTCTTGCTTATTCCCCATGCTGCGCACATTGGCATAGAGGCATTTAAGTTGGGCCCCAGATGAATCTGACTTCCTGGCTGGAGCGGCTGGAATTCCTTTCTGCTGTTCTTCAGGTACTTCCAGCATATCTTTATCAATCTTGATATTACCCCCCTTCCCCTTCAAATCTAGTTTAAAGCCCTGTCAATGAGCCCTGCTAGCTTTTGAGCTAAGACCCTCGTTCCCCTCTGAGAAAGGCAAGTCCCATCAAGTGCCAGTAGGCCTGGTGCCATGTGGCCCATCCCATTATCAAAAAAAGCCGAAATTGTGGCGATGACACCAGCCACGGAGCCACATATTAATCGACTGGATGCACTTGCTTCTTCCAGTGTCACTGCTTGCAACTGGAAGGATGGACGAAAAGATTACCTGTGCCCCAGATCCTCTTACCAGCTGTCCCAGGGTCCTGAAATCTCTCTTGATCGACTGTGGACATCTATAATTGGCATATCTCATTAACAAATTCAGCTATGCTATGATAGTAATAAGTGGGTAGTGAAGTGAGACTAACATTTTAATTAAGTCCTTTTCATTTCTAGGCTAATTTTCTTTATATAATGTGAACCACGAGGGTTACAGAAGCCTGTCATATGGTCAAAAGCATGCTAAAAACACCTTTCCTCAGCCGAATCTCTCTCAGTTACATGCCCATTGCTTTTGTTAAGAGCATTTTAACTCTTTTATCCAGTCTCTCACTTTATATCCACATCTAGACAAAACATAACAATTGTAGCCACCCATCTCAAGGCCCTGGCTTCTTCAGGCACAGAAAGACTACATTATGATTGATATTTCCAGGTAACCTCTTCAGGATGATGCTTATTAGGCAGATAGTGACTGGAAACGTGAGTAGCTTGGACACCTGGTCTGTAAGCACTCAACTGCACTTAAGCTACACTTCCAACCACAGACATTGGGACTGGTCTAAAGGCATCAGAGCAGTCACATATCACACTCAGCATCCTGTCTGACAGTGGCAGCCTCCAGGTGCTCAGCAGGTGGTAGCAGACTGCAGGATAATAAACTTACCTACAGTTTCGTCCTAGTCCCTGGGCAGACAAGTAAAGACTCATGACCTAAATGCCTCAGATTACCCCTCCTTTCCACTTCTGTCAATGTAATTTGTATCCCTACCATTTGCTTTCTGGCCAAATCACCACAAAGTGAAACTTCCTGAAGAAGTATCTCAGAGTTAGTAGCTCTTCAATGTAAGATTACACATTTGAGGAAGTGTTGTGGTTTAATCCAGCTGGCAACTAAACGCTGAAGAGCTGCTCACTCGCCCTCCCCCACCCCCAGGGAATGGCAAGGAGAATTACAGGAGAAAAGGGAAGAAGATCCATGAGTTGAGACAAGAACAATTTTATAATAGAAATAATATGAAATTAAAAGTAATAACGATAAATAAAAGTTATATCTATGAATACATATAAAAATATATATACAAACAAGTGATGCACAATGTAATCGCTCACTACTCAGTGACCAATGCCTGTCCCATCCTGGCAAGAGATCCCGAAACAGATAAGTCCCAACACCACAACCCCAGATGAGAGACAAACCCAAAAAGAGAGGAACAGAGAGAACTCTGAAAGGCTGGGAGTCTGAGAGAGACCTCCCAAGAGAGTTCTAAACTTCCTGGTCAACCCTTAACTATATATTGGGCATGATGTTGTGTGATATAGAATACACCATTGGCCAATTTGGCCCTCAATCTTAAATCTAAGTTCAAATCATAAGGGGATTTGTGGGCCCTCTGTCTTGGCCATGCTCGCCCCCAGCCTGTTGTGCTCCTGCACACTGGCAAGAACATGGGAACTGAAAAGTCCTTGAGGTCTCAGCATCAACAATGAACATCAATGCGCTATCAACATTCTTCTCGTAACGAATCCCAGACTAAATTCAAAACAGAAAGCTCTTCTAGCTGCTAAAAAGAAAAACTCTGTCCCAGACAAAACCAGGACAGCAAGCTCCATGTCTTTTTTTGTGTCAGGGAGCTAATTTGATTTGATTGTCTTTCTGTTAGGTTGTAAGACTGGGAGACAAGGCTAGCAAAGCAGAGTGGAAGGTGACAGGAAAAAAAGACAAGCGTATACTGAGGGCTGACTCAAAACAGCTAAACACACATTTAGCTGGAAGAGAAATGCCTTAATAAATTGGTGTTCATCGCATGTCAGCATGCACAGCATAAGTGCTGTGATGGGTTTGTGTAAAGGGGTTCTGGTGGCAGGAGAGGGGATTTGCTCCCTGTGACTTCCCTGGTTTTGGAACTGGGTTAGACCTGGTTCTGGCCACCAGATCGGACTCCCATCCTTCTCAGGGTTGAGCCAATCGACGCCTCTGCGAATTGCCCTATTTAAGTCGGGACAAAGGAACCGGAAAGGGTGTGCTCTGCCCGGGGGTGAGGGGAAAGGGAGGAAGGCATTGTCCCCCTCCCCGGCTCCTGGCCAGGCAGCTGCCTGCGCCGGGCTGGCACCACCCGCTGAGGATGGCGGCAGCGAAGCTGGTTGGGGAACTCAGGGAACGCCCCGATCCCAGGGTGCCCACTGGGCCGAGCTCACCCAGAGACGACTGAGATCTGAAAGAAATGGCCACACCGACACCAGGTCAGTGCAGATGGAACAGGACGAGGTGTGCTGGAGCTGAGTTTCCCCTGCAACCGGTGGCGAAATGGCAGGCGGCCCCCTGCAGCCGGGACGATCTCGGTGGAACAGAGACCCGCTTGCAGCCTGTGGAGAAGCCACGTCGAAGAAGAGATGCCTGAGCCTGAGGACGGTCATGGAGCACGGGACACACGACAAGGTAGGGACACATCTAGAGTCCGTGTGACGACCCACACCGGAGCAAGTGGCAACAACTCCCTAAGAATACGAGACTGTGGTAAAGCCCGCACTGGAGCAATCCAATGGGGAAGGACTGAATCCTGCAGGTAGGGCTCACGCTGGAGAAGTCTGGATTTTCCTTTTGAGTAGAGGATCCACTGGAGCAAGGAAAAGGGTGTAAGGACGACTCCTCCTTTAAGAAAGGAGCAGGAGTAACAACATGGGATGAACTGACCTGCACTCCCCCATTCCCTGTCCCCCTGTGCTACCTGGGGAGGAGGTAGAGCCTGGAAGAAAAGGAAAGGTGGGGAGGTGTTGTTTTTAAGATGTGGCTTTTTTTTCTTTTTATCCTCTCAAGTAACTGGTTTTGTTTCTCTTTATCCTTTCAAGTAACTGTTAATAAATTGTTTTGCTTTATTCCCAAGTCGAGTCTGTTTTGCCTGGGACCATGGTCGGTGGTTGCTCCCTCCATTCTTGTCTCAATCCTCAGTCCTTTTATTATATTTTTCTCCTCTCCACTTCACTGGGGAAGAAGAGAGCGGCTGTGTGGAGTTTAGTTGCCAGATCGGCCTAAACCACAACAAGTGCTTATAAACAAACACAAGAACTGTGCTGTGAAACTGTCCCCTGGAAAACATTTGAAATCAAGGTGAGATAGTCCATTTATTTAATTAATAATTTTAGGCATTTTCATGTTAAGCAAGATAAAACTTAAGTTCTTGGGGAGTTACAGCACTTGCAAATCCTGGGCCAAACCTTAGTTCTACTGAATCGGTAGAAGTTTTGCCATTAAGTTCAAGAGAATCAAAGCTCTATCAAATTCTATGGAAAACACTGCAACAGTAAGGAGGAAGGTGGTCTGAGAAATCTCTTAAAGCACAGCTTCTCCAGAATTGTAGAATCATAGAATCATAGAATGGTTTGGGTTGGAAGGGACCTTAAAGGTCATCTAGTTCCAACCCCCCTGCCAAGGGCAGGGACACCTTCCACTAGATCAGGTTGCTCAAAGCCTCATCCAACCTGCCAGGGATGAAGCATCCACAGTTTCTCTGGGCAAGCTCTTCCAGTGCCTCACCACCTTCATAGTGAAGAATTTCTTCTTTATCTCTAATTGAAATCTACACTTCTTCAGTTTAGAGCCATTTCCCCTTGTCCTGTCACCACATGCCCTTGTAAAAAGTCCTCTCTAGCTTTCTTGTAGGCCTCATTTAGGTACTGGAAGGCTGCTAGGTCTACCCAGAGCCTTCTCTGGGCTGAACAACCCCAACTCTCTCAGCCTGTCTTCATAGCAGAGGTGCTCCAGCCCTCGGATCATCTTCGTGGCTCTCCTGTGCCCTTGCTCCAACAGCTCCACATCCTTCTTATGTTGGGGACTCCAGAGCTGAATGCAGTATTCCAGGTGGGGTCTCACAAGAGCAGAGCAGACGGGCAGAATCAACTCCCTCAACCTGCTGGCCACACTTCTTTTGATGCAGCCCAGGATATGGCTGGCTTTCTGGGCTGCAAGTGCACATTTCCAGTTCACGTTGAGCTTCTCATCAACGAACACTCCCAAGTCCTTCTCAGGACTGCTCTAAGTCCACTCATTTTGCAGCCTGTATTTGTGCTTGGGTTGCCCCAACCCATGTGCAGGACCTTGCACTTGGCCTCATGAATGAGGTGATGTCGAAAGATCTAGTGTTTAACTTGAAATGTGGATATGCACTGATTTCAGTTTGCAATTTATTTTTTGTTTCTATTTCATTTTCTAGGCTGTAACAATGGCCAAGATGGAAGCTGAGACTTCATTAGCAGAATGAAGGTTTCTTAAAAATGAACAATTTTTAAATAATACAGCCATTAGAAAGAGTTTGACTGCCTGCATTAATCACTGCTTAACCTGAGCAAACCAGAGATGAGATAAAAACTGAATTACATTTCCATTTGGCTTAATTTCACCCCACTCAATCCACCTCGTGCTGTGTATAATATAGAAAACTTCAGTTACCTGCAAGTAGGTATATTTCACCTTTCACATGAGATCTGCCATCCTCTGCCATAAACCTATGTAACTCTACTGGCTGCAAAAACCAGGCTATGGTCAACAGATCAGTACCATGAACTGTACCTTCATGCATAGACAGAAAGAGAAGGAAAAGAAGTGTATGCTTCTCTGGAAGACACTTATAAAGCTTTTTAGAGGATGGTCTTAAGACAAGGCATACATTACAGTGTTTAAAAGATGAATTAATGAAACTTCCTGCCTGTTTGCACAGGAAGTCAAACCAGAGTATGTTCCAAGTGCAGAAGCAGAGGAGAGCTAAAAGTGCTGTAGACACACTAGTAAGTAGCTGCATGGCCTTAACCCTGATATAACAGATCTGCAGTATATGACTGGTTTACAGGTAACGACATTCTGTGTTAAACTATGCAGGAGTACAGACCCCAGAACCAAGCAGGCGGTCCTCATCTTCTGCTCAGCCTGGAAGGTATAAAGATAAGGGGACGAGAACAGAGACCAAGTCTCATTCCTGTAACGCTTGTCAACAACAATTGATGCTCACAGAACCACTACCATTTACAGCATTTCATTCCCTTCCTTCTCCACCTCTATTTTACATCACATCACTTGCCTTCTGCCCTCCCGCCGAAAGTCCAGCTATATCTGTGGTAACTCATGTTCGTCACACATAGCTACAATGTGCATACATTAAACGTGGGGTTTTGCATGACTTTCAGGATAACAGCTACACCTTCCCAGCCACTCAGCATTTGTTTGCAAGACATCACTGCACACTAATACAGGGGGAGAGAGAAGTTATGAAAATTAGTTTCTAATTCCCATCTATCACCCATTTGAACTGAAATATTTCCATTACCTCTTGCATTCCGCGACTCATCGGCAACACCTTCCAGCAGAATTGTTTGAAGGCTTAAAAGCAAACAATTTTTAAAAATACCAGTCTCAAACCACTGATGATTTGACCAAAACTTTGAGTCTCTCACTGAGGCTGTTAAGGCTTAAAACAAACTCAAAACTGCAATTACTACCAAGAATGCCTTAACTACTACTTGCAAGTAATATCAGTTTACTTTCCTGACATCATGCAGTTACTGAGGAAGTTTCAGTTTCCTCCTTCTGTCATCATCACAGGTAGATGAAATCAAAACTGTAAGAGGCAAAAGTAAATAAAGATTGAGAAGACCAATACATTAAGGAAGGCCAGGGCTGGACACCCAAGCAAGGTCAGAGAATATTGGACTCCTCCGGTAGCCAAGCTGGGAACAAACTTGAAAAGGACCCAACTCTTGCCAGCCAGGCTGTTGAAGGCTTTCTTCAGGCCACTGAATACATATGAGTAAACAAACCTCAGAAGAACTTCATGACTCACACAGTCACACCAAAGTAGTCATATGAAGCAGAAAAAGCTTGTAGTTAAAGTACATGAAATGTTGTTGGGGAGGATGAAGAAGATGGACGTGACTGGTTTGAGTCCTGAGACGGACACCTCACACATCTAGCTTCAGGGCAAAGGGCACGGACAGAGGAGAAAAAATGGCTTTTCCTATTACAAGAGGATAGAAGAGGTGACAGGGACAAAGCACCACCCAAAGGAAACGCACTGGTCTAAGGTCTAAGAGGACTCGAGTATCCTCACCTTTTATCATTTCTCTTTCTGCCCATGGAGCCATTCAATGCCAATCAAAACCCATTTAGGTATTGATAATACCTCTTCACTAAGATGCAGAATGCAAAAATATCAAAATGTGCTTTTCCGTCTTGTGGTTTGATGTGAGCTTTACCTGAAACACTCACTGTGCTCTCTCTGTTCTGATTAACATACCATTTACTGCCTGACTCATTCACCTCTCCTCACAAAACAGTGTAGATTTTATTCCTGCCTTTCTATTTCCCTTGTTGAATGCTTTATAATAGAGATAAACGTTTTTCTCTCTTTTTTTTTAATTTTATTTATTACCTGCATCATTGACTGTCTTCTGCTGAAGATCACCAAGCTAAATGAAATTCTACAAGCAGTAATATTCAGTATTTTGCTATGCCTATCTATCCCTGCCTTGAATAACAAGGAAGAGGAATAGCAGTTTTAAAATGATTGCTTTCTATTGTTCCACAATACAGTAAGATTTTTAAAAATCATTCCACATCACATCACCACAAATAGCAAGTGTGCTCTCCACACACTCCATGGTAAAATTTAGTATAAGACTTCTATACCAGGGCAAACATCTTGGAATCAGGAATCAGCATGATCTCAGCAGGAATTTAGGCGACAGACAAATACGTATCAAAAGCATAATGAAAAGTAGCCTCTACTCAACACATGTTTCTGCTCTTTCGAAAATTACCATTTTTTAAGTCCTCCTGTCTTTGGAACTATGTCGCTCACACTTACAAGTTTATTTTCCCGGCCCATAAAAGGAGTGATGCAACCAAACACCTGCTCTTTGGTGCATGCATTTCAGATCTGTGAAGCCATTTCACTGAGTTATTCAGCCAAGAACCCCATGAATAACTTCAGACCAGATTAAGTCATCTTAAAGGACTGTGAGACACATCCATCAGAAAGGCCTCTGACAGTAGCAGAAACTGCCTCTACTGTATAAATTAAGCCAAGGGAGGAATTCTTCGTAAGATAAATGAAGCCTTACCATTATAAAAGGATGGCAACATTAATAATTTAAGAAAGTGTTATGAAGATGTTAGTTTCCCAAGAAGAAGTGACTGAGGAAGACAGGGTTATACGTTAGCCAAGGTGAGTTCTGGTAAGGAAATGAAGAGCTACAGAAAAAAAAAACAATCTGTCCTAAAACACTAGTCAAATAGCTATTTCTAGCATCAAAAAATAACATCTTACAATACTTTAAAAAAAAAAAAACACAACAAATTGCAAATTTGTCAAAAATTTCCTTCCTAATAATGGTGAATTGAAGTCCACAGTGGAAAACTTCAGTCCCTGGATGTGTGTCATCATCATTACTGATGTATTCTCCTAAGGAAAGCGGCATATTCTCCCCATTGGCTGTCAATCTCTGTTTGCAATGGTGCATCAGCCAGAGACCAAAGAGAAAGTGCTATCCTAAGAGGGCACTGACATCATGGACTAACGTCTTCATCTACTGCCAGGAGCATGGCGGTAGCAACACAATAATTTTCAAAGCTATATCTCCCACAGCTCAGCTGAACAGTGTAAGTTAGGGTAATGATGGTCTACGCGTTGATGGTATCCTAGACATAGATGAGCATCACAAATTTCAAAAAGTCATGTGCTGAAAGAACAATATATTCCAGTTTTTGTCCTAACTCTAGGTCACCAGGAATGGTACTACACCAGGAATGGTACTAACATCCATCCCTAAGTTAACTTTTTTTAACCTGAGACAGAATATAGTTTATGTCAACTATTAATTAATACTATCTGTTTTAATTATTTTCGAATAACATCAGTTATCTGATAATAATTAGATTTTATTTTCAGCACTGACAGAATGTTTATAGGGCTGCTGGGCTGAAAGACATTACAGGATGAGCTGCTTCTCGAAATGGATTAGTTAATCTCTTAAGAGCTTTGTTTTTCCTTTGAGCATCCTAGTGGTGTTGATTCCAAAAACATGAGCATTTGATTGGATAAATGACCGCAGATTAATTGCAGATCATTAGGTACTGGAAAACACAGACTATCATGCCAGGAAATGCAGAGCTATCAGTATTGAAAAAATGTCAGCAAGTTTATTTACCATTTCCTTGACCTATATATTACTATTTAGAGAACAAAGCTAGCAGGAGCACAACAAGGTCAATGATATTTACTCACTCTTTTGCCATTCCTGACACGGTCTCTTTCTATTACTCTTTGTTTAGCCTGGCATTTGTATTTCTTCATGCAAAAAGCTTATTCACGACTCCTGAGGTGATCAGAAACGAGGTCTGATGTCATGCTTAGGCAACAAGATTGTTAAAGTTTTTTTAAAAAAAAGGAGTATCTCAGTCTTTTATTTCAAGAGCTGTTACAGAGTGGCAGGAAAATCTGTATCTTTGGGGGTCTCTCTTCTGCAGGGACATACGCAGTCACTGCCTGGGGAATCACAGTCAATACTAAATAAATGCAATCCATCCAATTAACACCACTGCTACCCTGTTGAACATCAGCTGCGAACTTTCTCTTCTCTTAAGACAACTGGTAAATCCAAAGGAAAGAGCAGGGGAGGGCTTGAGACATGCTCTCGGTCAAGAAATCCAGCAGGTAGTTTCAGAATTGAACTCTGGTTAAATGAAATAAATTTTTCACAAAAGAAGCTGCAAACATAAAGAGATAAAACAGTGACACACAGCAAACAAAGTTCTATCTGAAATGACATCGTGTTTTCTTCCTGTTAGGAAGAAAAACAGCTTATGGCTTTGGTCAACCCAAAACAATTTCCTTCCCGGTTCCCTGCTCTCCTACTTCACCTCTTACTTCCATCATAGAACCACAAAGTCAAGAAAATCTCTGTAGGACTCCAATTAATGAACACAGATATGTACACAAAAAGATTTAGTATACACAGGAAACCTTCACTGGATCCTCCATCTCTTTTTGTTACTTCAAGGTCCACACTCCTTCTCTTTCTCTAGATACCAAAGTTAAAAGTAGAATCTTTGCCAAACTCAGGATACTAACACAACACAGAAAAACAGATGAACTCTCACGCTCTCAATGGAAAATAAACAAAGAAAACAAACAAAAAAAACCCTAATGCAACTGAAAATAGTGGATCGTTTTATGTTTGCAATTTTAAGTAAACAAAAACCCTCCAAAAAACAGCTCTGCAGTAAAAAAAAAAAAATGTATGCGTAATTTCTGCTCAATGTTTTGGGCCAAAACTTTTCAGAACTGAGTAATTTTTGGCAGAAATCTGTACGTTCTAAAATTTTCTTTTGCTATGGAAACTGCCTGCATAAGAGAAACAAAGTCATAGACCAGCCAGTTCTAGTCAAAATTTCCTCCACGTTCATACAAATCATACAAGTGAATGATTGGCATATAGTCCTCAAATAGCTTCTCTTTAAAGATCATTCCTTGTAGCACAGACACTGCTTTTCTTGCTGAACACCTGTGAATTACTTACATTCTGCAACTGCCTTGTATGATCTGTTAGCTGATGTGCGTGGCACACAGTCCAGCTCCAATATCCCCTAAATGAGCTGAACTCCGTGACAGCCTGAGGGTGGGCCCGGTGCTGTTTTGCTTATGTGAATTACATCTCCTCTAGGATGGGTGGCAGGACAGACTAATGTGGCCTTCTGCTATCTCTGCATTGCCATTACAGCTCCTGTATAAAGCTCAAGTCGAGTATCACTAAACCTCTTATTTTCTTTCCTTTCATTTGCCTCTGTCCTTCTCTAACCTAAGATATCTAAACATTTCTAAGTTGTTTCTCAGACACCTGGGTCACTGGCTTCATGTTCAGGGCATGCATGAGAGCAGAAGTAGATGTACTACATATGACAATCCTACATAAACAACGGCCTCTCTCCATTTACTGCTGTAGCAGTGTCTGAAATGATAATGTACCAATGATTTTTCTCTCATGTTTTTGGCAGCCTCACAATAGCAATGCGGTTGCAGTGCACAACCCATGACCCACCTCTAGTTTTCCAAATACCACAGGCTGCTACAAAGGGCTACCCTCTGTCTGATGCTCATTGGCACAGAAAACCAACCTGCAACCACGTAGCCAGGACACCACTTTATGTCTGCATAACTGTGTCTGCATTTGGAGTACACAGCACTGTGCAGCCAGCAAGTAGTAAGGTCTCAATGAAAGCCTCAGGAAGCTGGATACTTCTTGAACGGTATTTTATTTTTCTGGTATTTATTCGCTGAAAGATATTACCTGCTCCTAACGGGTTTCATGACTGTCAAATTGTGTTATGTCTTCTCATGTCTTTCCAAATAACATTCACTGTATTCTCAAGATAACTGAGACTAACTTGCCTGAGTGATGCAAGGATGTGAAACCTTTGTCAGTTTGTGGCTTACATCTGCACTGGGGAGACCTGAAATTCCCTTGATTCATCCCAGTGTTAGAAGCATAACGCTGGAGACTGGTGTCTTCCTACTGACCTAGTCTTGCTCTTCAGAAACATATCAACTATCACTACATATTTCTTAAGGTGGACCTGTTTCTACCAGCAATTCAAGTCCCTGAATACCCCAGTTGCAAAGATGACTCGCTGTCAATTAGTTTTTCACATACAGTTCTTCAAAATCTGTTCCACGTTCAGTTTGGCAGATTACAGTCAATGGTTCTGCAACCTAGCAAAGGTTTTGAGCTACCTGACATATCTCTTAAGTCACATTAAAAAGAGGTGCAAACACTCCTGTTCGACACACACATGTACTTTTCCTCTTCGACACAGCATCCCCAGGATGGCAACCAGTCATTATTAGCCCAGCTGGATTGAGTTGAGATAATGAACTAACTAATTAAGTAATCAACTCAAGGTACCTATCCTGCCCACAAGAGGCAGGCCATTTCCTCCTGGCTGCAGAAGATGCAACAGCATCCCTGGTGCCGCAGCCCAGGCTGGTGAGCAACAACTGGTGACCCCGACGTGATACATCGGTGAGACCCTGGGAAGCCCCGACTCCCTCGCCGAGCCGAGAGCCCTGGCTGCAAGGGAGCCCGAGCCAAAAGAGCCAGAGCCGGAGCCGGGAGCTCGAGCGAGAGTCCTTCAGAGAAGAAGGTAAAGCCGCAAGCCCCGACATGGTATTTGCGGGAGGGAAGCGTGCTGGAGTTGGATGAATGGGCCGGGTCTCTGCTCACCTTAAAGCCTTTGTGAAAACAAAAAAAATTGGAAAACAAAAAGGGGGAATTATGGCAACCAGTCATTATTAGCCCAGCTGGATTGAGTTGAGATAATGAACTAACTAATTAAGTAATCAACTCAAGGTACCTATCCTGCCCACAAGAGGCAGGCCATTTCCTCCTGGCTGCGGAAGATGCAACAGTGTCCCTGGTGCCGCAGCCCAGGCTGGTGAGCAACACCCCAGCACAGTGGCTGGTAAGACACCTGCCCAGGGTACCTCTCCATCAGGGGCACAGTCGTGCTCAGAGCAGCCAGTGGGCATGATCCTTACAAAAGAAACAAATGGCATTTTGGAGCACTTTGCAGTCTACTGGGGTCGTCATCCCACACCCCTGTGTTTTGTAGGCTGTCCTGCCCTGCTTGTCCTCAGGTCTGCTTGCTGAACTGGCATGGCAGTGCCAAGGCCACCCTGAGAGGTAGGAAAGAGTTTTAGCATGGGAGAGTGGGAGTTTGGGGGTTTGTACAGCAGGTTTGCTCTCCTGCATGAGAATGTGTGAACAGTTTTTCTGGCTTCATTTACCCAAAAACAGCATTGCCATCAGAACTGTGTTATCCTAACAGGTTACTGAGCATGGTTCATTGGTATTACGAGCAAGCTTCGGGCACAAAGGAGCGTGATTTAGGTGTCTCAGGAAAGAAATGGCACGCTTTTACAAAGACTCTTCATTCTTCCAGTGCCCTTCCTTTCTCCCGCAAATGGTTCTCATAGGGTGCTCCAAAATCCCAGCTGTGTTTTATGAAATTATATTTTTCAAATTTCTTTCTGAATATCTCAGCCAATTTAAAAACAAATAGCTAATACAAACTGACTTTCTTTTCAGTTCATATGTTATTAAACACCCCCTTCCATGCACAAGAAATGGAATAAGGGCTGGAATAAGCAGAAAAATAAGTTACTATAGAAGAGCTACCAGTAATTACTCACCAAATTCAATAAATTATTGCATATGTGGAAATTAAAGGTACTTCATTTTGTTGTCAGTGAGTATTTTACAGGCGTGGGTGACAGAAGCATGCAGCAGAATACAAATGTGATACAACTGCCTTTTGCAGTGTGTGTGTTTCCATCAAAGTTGGATTTTTTTTCTCCTCCTCCTCTCCTTTTGATTGATTTAAACTGATGGATGGTGAAGCAGGGTTCTGAATTCACTGGTGCCTCAGCAAAGCACTAAAAAGCAGCACAAGAAACATCTATGAAAACTCATGCTGAAATCTCATGCTCCCACTTGAGTTTCTGAACAGGGCAATTCTTCCATGAGGGTCCAACCCTCAGCTTCTCTGGAAATCATTGGCTTTGACAAACTCTAAGCAGGCATTCAGGTCCACTCAGATGAGACTCTGCCGAGGACACCAGGCATGATATTCACACATGTTTCTTGAGACTTATACAGCATCTGTCCTCAGAGAAGCTTAGGAACGAAGCTTGGTTTTGCAATTGTGCAGAGTTCAATTTAAAAATCAGTTCCGCCTTCTGAGACTGTAATTGTGGACTTAGAGCCATTAATAGAGTCAATGTCTCAAAGTCATTTGCCATGAGTTCTGCAAACCCTCTTTGTCATCAATAATAAGAGCCATTATCTGTAACTGTTTCTCCTCCATAGGATAACTTTTCTGAGGAAAGAATCAGCCCTCTACTTGTTAGAGGACAACAAAGAGAAAATAAAAATCAAAGGAGGGGTGCATTGTCAAGGCTATTTAAACAAATGGCTTAAAGGAGTAGAGGAGGCCTGGCAAGGTAACCACCCTGTACTGTCATGGATAAAGGTGACACCTGTAAAACAAGAAAAGCAGAAACTTCACTCCAAAGGCAAATGATGTCCAAGCCCATTGGTAACTTTAAACCTCTATCTGGCAGATATGATTCTGTTAGTTGGCAATGAAGAGCATGCCTTTACATTTATGTCGGTCCTCAGATCCCTAGAGAATGTGGTAAATCAATGATTAGCACATTAGTGCACGTGGATCTGCCTTGAAGCTAATTCTCATTCTGGTTGAGATATGAGAATAACACAGCATTAAGCCTTCAGAAAAATGGATCAAAACACTGTCTTATACGTATAAGCCCATTGTGTCCCCACTCCCTGCCTGTGGCCACCCCTTTCTGACTAATTATGTCTTACATCACTCCCATATGACTTTCCCTATAACCAGAATGGTGGTAGCTGCACAAGACACAACAGATGCTGTCATGGGATGTCCTGCACCACATACTAGCAAAGTTCGACCCTTTTGAAACAAAACATAGAAACCCACTTGGTGTAAGGAAAGTTACCTTGTATTTCAAGAGGATGGCCAGGATGTGATCCACTTGCTTATTAGGGGAAAAAAAAGGCAGCACAACAAAGATTACCATATGAATGACTCTACTCTCCATTCCCTAGGAATGTGTGAAATTACCCCCATCACTGTTACAGGTGATTCAGGCAGTTACTGGCTGTAAGGAGGTCTGAGTGTTGAGGACACAGACAGGCTGTTCAGTACCGTTTTGACAGCACACAGGGTACAGGCTACCAACAGAGCAGGTTTTTCAAAAAGGGGGGAAACAGGTCAATGTTGAGCCCATATCTAACAACCCAGCTAACGATTACTCAGAGCAGCTACTGATTCTCTGGCCTCCCTTTTTCAACCCCTGTTCACGCCATCCATAAACACTGACGGTAGCACAATTTTAACAAAAGCATGAGATTTTCAGAATCAGGACATGCATCGTGAAGAACAATGCCACTCACAACTGCTCTCTCAGCTGCTGCCAAGCAAGCACTTCTGAAAAGGACCATTGAAAAGCAAGCTTTGCCCTGGATATGTAAACCCAGCAAACAATGCCTAAATAGGTAAGAGAGGATATGTGAGCAAGCTGCAGCACCAATTTCACACTTTCGGTGTTCTTCAGAGAACAACTGGGTTTGCAGAACAATGTTTGTATCCAGTCTGTTCTGTCTGTGATTGGATTAAACAAATAAAAAAAAAGACAAAGAAAAATCCAAAAAGAAAGAAAACACGGCCTGTGAAGAGTACAGGGCTAAGTTTGCAGAACTCAATGCAACATCAAGCCAGGCTATATGAAGAGCGTAGATTTCCTCCAGAGCTGGGAAATTCCAAGCACAGAGCATCACAGACCCCCAGTCAGAGATACAAAAGACACTGTGCAGCGAGTTCTGGAGAACTAACCTTCCGACTGACAACCAAGTTGACAGAACAAAACTGAACCTGTTTAATTCACGTGGGAATCTCATCCAGGAAAGAATGGACTAAAAACCAAGCAAAGGCTTGAAGACTTAAGCTGTTACAAGCAGAGGTGCTCTCACTTCCTAAGAAATAACCACTCTGATTTCAGTCTCTCAGAACGAGGTGGCACAGATGATTTCAGCACCCTTATGTGAAAACTAGTGCAGAACTGACCATGTATCACGGATTTGCTTGGCATAAACCAGTAGAGAGAGAAGAGATAGTCTCACAAAAGCTTCTGGCATCAGCACTGTAGAATTTGTCCTTGTTTTACCTTTATTTTCAGGAAATAATGACATGGAAAAATAACCTGGAAGAAACGTCTTTCTCTTGAAGAGCCACCAACTTATAAAATGTCTTCTCCCATAACTTCAACCATTACAAGTAGGCCAACATTAGCGGATTAAAAAAACGTTTCTTTTAAGCATTGATGATACGTCGCTGATTTCCATTAGAGAGGCTTGCATATCTTGAGGGCTTAGTTCCATGGTAAGTGACAATTCCATAATAAAATCCCAGTCGAAGTGATATTCACAGTAGATCCTCCTGGACACAACTGGAAAAACACTCTTCCTCCATGCTGTATTATCTACAGAACTGCAAGATGTTTGTGGCTGCAGAAACTATTAAGAAAAATTAGAGCACTAGAAAGTAGGCTAAGCAGTTCGACATACTATCTGATGAAGTAACATTTATGGAAATGTTTTCCAATTTAAAAAAATCTCTCAAAACAACAAAGTGCCTCTAGACTCCTACCACTGAACAAAGAAGAGAACAGGCCGAGGGAAGAATGAGCAAAGAAAAAAAATGGAAAGTTCTTCATGATGATCAAAGCTGTCAAAGAAAATTAAGGTACAATACTTGAAAAGACAGGTATGATGCAATTGCAAATTCAAAAATTCCTTCTGCTACTGAACTCTCTCAATTCAGTCAAAATATATCTCCAATTACAGACCCAGCAAAAGGTTGTGTAACTGAGCAGATGTGACTGCATGGCTGAGGAATTAAGGATACGTCCCCATCAGCTCTTTCTCTCCTCTGATGTCTCATCAATTGGAAAAAAAACATGGTCTGTATTGCGTGTGTTGAAACAGGTTAATAAGCACCAACAACTAGCACAGTTTTGCCCAGCTATATTGCCCTACATATTCTGAAACAAATTCGCATCTGCCATCAACGGAGTAATAGCACTGAATATCATCCTTGTTGATACACGTGGGTTTAGCATGTTTTTCAGCATCGGTGGTTTTCCACCCAGAGTGAGCATAAGCCAACATTGAAATATGCCACGTGAGTGCCAGCAATGAAAGTTGAGGGGGAGAGGAAGGAATACAAATAAATAAGGAAAGGTAGTAGGGAGCTGTTGTCATAGCTCCCAGTACTTGACAGATCCTCAGTTGATGTAAATTTTGTTATTCTGTCTCCCCTGTGTCAAGCCTCCAAAGCATATTCTCCTCTTGTAGCAGTACATTCAACTTACCTACAGACAGATGCAGAAAAGACTTCCCCTAAGGTCTTACCTGTCTTTATTTTTAGAAATAGCCTCCCCAAAAAACATACTTGAGAGTAGTGCCATGACTTAAAAAAGAAGGAGGCCCGCAGCAAAGTCCTCAGACTAAACTGAGTCTTGAAATACAAAGGCTCAGGGCAGTCACACCAAGTAGCCTCTGCCTCAGAGATAATTCCTTCTGCAGTAACTCCTCCGGAAACCTTCTTTCCCAAGTCAAGCACAAGAGCTCATTGTATAAAACTGAAAGATTTTAAAAAACCTCCTTCCTTATGCCCAAGTGGAAACAGGCAGAAATCTGAGCACAGAGCCATGATCTCTGCTTTTCCTCACCATACTCATCTCATTTGCAATAGGGAGGATTGTCACCTGTAGTTCCTGCTGCCCCAGGTGTCTTTGTGCCCCCACAAAGACCACATCACATGTAGGCCCAGTTCTTGTTAGTCTTATCTGTTTATTTATTAAGTATTCACACAGAGGGATCAAGAGAACTATTGTACAACCTCAGATGTCACCTAGGAAATTTCGTCTCACAACCCGCAAGCTTTAAATGACAGCTGACCAAAATGCCTGCATTTTTTGCTTTTGGTACCACCCAGGTTTTCTAGAGATGCAAAAAGACTCAGAGTCAGGTCTCTCAAAACATCCAAACCCGACAGGGACATGGCACGTTGTGACATTTTTACATCCCTGTTCCCAAGCGCCTCTTCCCCGCACGCAGCCCATCCATCACGCCCTGCTGCAGCACGCAGCCTTCTCCCAAACTACCAACCAACTCCGTAGCACGGCGAGAGACCGGGAGAGAAGAGCACAGTCGCAGAATAGAGTAACACAAACATGGTGTCCGCCGTCACTGACAACCGCCTCTCCGCGGGCTGCTCGCGGGAATCACCGCCCTGTCCCCGCTCCCGGGGCCAACACGACCCACGCGTTTTCACTACAGACACGGTCGGACGGTACCACGGGCGGTCCTGGCAGCCAGCTGGGGCGGGGGGAAGGTGTTGGCTCCCGCAGGGACTCCGACCCAGGCACTAGCGAGGTGTCAGCCTGCACAGCCACACCGAGGTCGGGAGCAGAGGCAGCGGTGATGGACCCCCCCCCATTCAGGGGGAGGCTCCCGCGTGGAACGGGCGAATCCGCAGCACCGCGGCAGGGGAAGGGGCCGCCCGAAACCTCCTCGTGGGAAAAGTGCCCCTCCGTAGCGGAGCCGCAGTCACCGCAGCGCTGCCTTCGAGCAAGGTCCTCTCCCCAGCGGGCCACTCCGCCTCCTCCGCTCGCCATGCGGCGACCGGCGAGCTTGTACCGGCTCCGCACGGTCCCTGGCTGGTGCCGGCACCGCGGAATCTGCCCCCGCACTGCTTTTAGGGCATCCCAGGGATGCTGAAGGTGCAGAAGCCAAACTCGTAAGCTTCCGCATCCCAGCCCGTTTCGGCACGCAGAAAGGCGGGAGGGAAAGAGGAAAGCAGCCGCGCCGCCCCGGCTCCCGCAGCCCAAACGCCCCCAGGGCTGTGCCGGGCTCCTGCCGCCTCCCCGAGCCTCTCCCTTCCCGGGACGCGGTGCCGCACGGGCGGGCGGGAGGCACCTCCGGCAGCGGGCTCCCACCCTCCCGTCACTGCCCACCCCGGCCCTCTGCACCCCGCGGGGCCCCGCGGCAGCCCCCGCAGCGGCCCCCCCGCGCCCGCGCAGCCCGACTCACCCCACGGTGCGGCGCGGCAGCCCCGCTACGGGCGGCGGTCTCCATGCGGGCGGGCGGGCAGCTCCCGCAAGCCGGGCATCGTGGTCCGCCCTCGCTCCTCGGCGCGGTGGAGAGGGGCGGGGGCTGGGGACGACCTCCCTTTTCCTTCTCCTTCTTTTTCACCCCCTTCCGGCCCTTTTTTCTTACTAGCGATGCCCGGAGGATACCCGGCGCGGCTGCCTCCCCATCACCCGCCTCTTCGCCTCTGCCTCCCCGTGCGCCGGACCCGGCTTTCAGCCCCCCGCCCCGGCTGCGGAGCGGAGGGAGGGGACAGGGGCCGGCCGGGGAGGGGCGGGCGCAGGGGAGGGGAGGGAGCGGGATCCCCCCGGGCACCGCCGCGGCTCCCGCCGCCCGGCCCGGCGCTGCCGTGCCCCCTTTGTGCCGGAGCCACCAGTCCCCGGGGCTTTCCTCGCTCCCACACGCCGCGAGGGCGGGGAGCAGCACGACCCTTCCATCCCCGGGGATATTTCTACCTGTAATTCGGCAACTGCCAAGCAGAAGCCGGACAGGGTCCTGCAAACCTCCTCCTGCTATTCCTTCCTCAGCCCCCGCTGTTGTGAGCATGCAGCTCCAAGGGCTTCAGCCAGCACCACCGGAGGCTGGACTGCACGCTCCCACTAAAAAAAGAGAGCAGGAGGAGAATAAACCCATGGAGCAAACCGAACACACAGAGGGATGAGATCTGGGTGACCCGTAACGGTGTTGGTGCCCCTGAGTCCAGGGATGCTCTGGGTTAGAGGACCCTCACTGCCTGGAGCACAGAGCATGCTGATGGCAGCAGGGTGGGATCCAGACCCTGGTCCAGGCCTTAGTATTGCTGGCGTATCTCCTTCCCCCATGCCTCATTGTGCACGCACAGGGCACAGGGCAAGACTGCTGCACAGTGTTGTGGGGCCACACCCAAACATTGTCCATTGCCCCATCCACCTGAGCAGCTCTGAACTCATGGTACCCAACATAACCTGTCCTCGACAAACTATCACTTAACAAGCTCAGTGAGAACACCAAGAGACTCCAACATTCTACTTTAGGCTCAGATTTGCCTCTAAGTCACAGCTGTGTTATCAGAAGTGAGAATAGTACCACTTCAACTATTTACATGCAAGCCAAATTCCTAGTTGGCAGGGCAAAGAATAGGTGACCCAGGAGTTACTCTACTTACTGCAAACGAATGCAGAGTCCTGGCTTCCTACCAGTGTGTGAAATGCTCTTGCCAGTATGCCTTAATTGTAAAATGAAAAAAAAAAAAAAACCCAGCAGCCACAAGCTAGAGTAAATCATGAAAACAAGATTTCTATCTGTGGAGCAATGGAGTTTGATCCCTCAGTTGCCAAGGTAGCTGCAGAAGCGTTTCTGGGTTCTTCGTTACCCTCCCCATTTAAACAGACAGGGAGCACAGTGCCACATGGCAGTGAGGGGACTTGCCCAACATGATCAGAAAGCCCAGATTGTTTGTGTCTCACCAGCATGCACTATGGGCCATATGGACTGAGGAGCATGAACAGACGAGTAGTATAAAGTTATCCACTTAAGGCTGAGAAGTGTTATGTTTTCTCTGCTGCAATGCAGAGGAAAACATTTGTGTATCCAGAGCCCTTTTGTTATTCGTTTAAGCAGTGCAACAGCATAGGCAGCATGGTCTGATCATACCCAAAGACTGATATATACCCCACAGATCAATCAAGTTAAGCTAATTTGAAGAATGGCTGCTTGGAAACTAACACGAAACTGTGTCTTTGTGACTTCACATCCCTGGAGTTTCATTGTTTCTTTCATGTCTCTCCATAAGTGTCATCTACTGTCCTTGGCGGATGTGAAAGAGGCAGAGGGAAACTAAAATACTAATATGCCTTTCCACTATTTCCCCTATTTGTACCATCAGCAAGCCTAGTAGAAAAGCAGGAAGGCAGGATTTGTTTTCCCTCCTACATTTTGGTCATATGGATTTCTGACCTGCTTGTCATTTCAGGGAAGCCCAGCAGGGCATGAGGTTTTCTTTCCTAGTGTGGGTGTTGTGTGGCTTGTGTGGAGCTACAGCAGTAGCAACTAGGGCTATTTTTAGCCTAAAGTAGGCCATGCAGTTCCAGAAGACATATTAATAGGAGGAACATTTGAGAATAAAACAAGCAAACAAAAGACAAAACTGAGATTACTGTAAACAACCGTAATCTTTCACCAGAAGCACTTGCTAAATAGTAAATATGTGGCAACCGCATCCTGCATCCCAGGGGACATGACCTCACCCCACAAAAAAAGCCCAAAAAATGCAACCTTTCAAGAGTATATGTTGCCTTCAGAACAACCAAGTACCTTGTTCTAGTGCCATACATCTGGACTGGGATTTTTGGAGATGCCAAATTTAGCAATTTTCAGTATGCATACATTTCCCAGAAAAAACATACCTAGCCTGGTAATTTAAACAGATATTAAACTCCCTGTTAAAGTTTGGTACACATCTATGTTTTGAATCAGAGTGTAGCTGGTACCCAAAATGCATTGAAACTGGTTGCCCAACTTACCTGCACTTGTGGGCAAGGTGCTGCTTTCTATGTGCAGTAGGCAGAAAAAAGAGGTAAGGATATGTACTATAGAAGAAAAATTCAATTTCTACTGCTAAAAGCAACAAATCTTAGCTTTTGATCAATGATAATTCAGTAGGGGACATGGATATCTGTCAGCTCCTTCACCTACAATTGGAGTTGGAAGAATAGATTGCAATAATTCAGCAGTCTGTAAATCTTCACGGAAGAATGACTGTAATGACATTCACCACAACCACATGTGTACTTCCCACATGGATTCACATAGCTGTTTTCTACTGATTTTTTTATCTTCTGGTAGTAGTTTCTTCTCTTTCCACAAAAAGTCCAAATAAGACATCTCACGTTATGGCTCTTTTTACAGCATGAGTCATTCCATTGAAGCCTGTTTCAGGACACATTCAAAGCTGTTTGCTTGCATGAGTGTTTGAGTAGATCCAATCCAGAAATCCAGAACAATTTGTGTCACCTTAAGCCTTTAAGATCTGAGCTTGTTTAGCACAACATGTAGGTTGGAAGCAGTTTCCCCTTTGCATAAGGGGATCCCAATGAAATGTCATATGTCTGTCGGGAGAGGTGTGACTACTGAAGTCCTATGAACATGTTATTCCATTGCATCTTGTAGTAGGATGCTCATAGTGACAACGAAGGTGCTCACTATGTTTACCATGCCTTTGCTTGCTGTTAATTTCATGAGATAATTTCCTCAAAATGAAGGAAGAATCAGCACTCTTTTCTTTATTTCCCTAATTCATAAACACCTCTTTTATGTCTCCATTTGACTTTTTTCCACACCAGTATGAATATATACAAGGTTTCGGATGAATTCTCATCAAGAGTTTAGTGCATAAGAATTCAATGAAGGACCTCACTGTTATCATCTATCAATAGATTTCCCCAACACTCTCTTCCATGTGCAAAAGGATAGACTTTCTGCAAAGCTTTTTGAATCCAGTTAGACTTTTAAGTGTTTCACTGACCAGAACAGCTGCATCTAATTCATGCCCACACCTGTCTGCACAGAACAAGAAAATGACTACATACACATGTACAGTCCAAACTGCATCTATAGGATTTGTGTAAAAGGCATCAAGATGCAAAGTTTGCAACCAATATAACAAAAAATAATTTTAGGACCTACTTGGGTTTTTTTTCAGCTGAGTACATTCTGTCTAACAACACTGCACTTACTTAATCATTTTTGCTAAGTGCTTGTCAAGCAGCAGTGATGGGTTACCCATCCTAGGCCTGCCTAAACCCATTTAGGCTCCAACTCTGCAAAGCACCTAAAGCTAAGAAGGTGCCCATTGATGGCAAGTCAGGCAGCAGTCAGATACTCTGTGAGTCAAATGTAGCTCCGGAAAGCTGGGCCTGACTGCTATAGAGCTGCCAGTGAATTCATGTTTGGGAGATACCTTTTCACTTATGATTTACTCTTGCTATCTTGAAATGACATTACACACCCCTCATCGCTAGCCAGAGACTTAACCACACCAATTGTTACATTGTCAGATGTTTCTGGTTGAAAATTCAGTGCACTTATTTGCAAGTATGTCAGTTGTAGCCTCCATAGCAGGGCACACTGCTCTACTACTACTGTCTCTTAAAATATAGATTTAGACAGCTTCCTTAGATCACAGATTGAAAACTCAATTCTCTAAGATCTGAGGAGGGCTCAGTCAGCCACCACCACATCCAATATTTTCCTGAGGAAGCAGGAGGGAGACAGCATCCCTTCCCCGATGTGGAACTCCACACCAGGCGCTTCAGGCCTGCAGAGGTGCCATGAGACCATCTTCACAGCAGTCAGCCCGAGGGGCTTCGCCTCTCATCTGAACATGCCAAATATACCTGAGCCGAGCAGCAGCCCAAGCAAGCCTCCCATGACTAATTACAAGTGATCTGTCAAATCGCCAAAGTCCTGAAATAGGTCAGGACCACTTTTTGCTGGACACTGTCTGACCAACAAGCTCTTGATCACTACCGTTTGTGGCAGTGTGCTGCACCAGCAGAAGACCTGGGGGGAAAAGAAAGTAGCAGAGAGGCATCAAGGATTTCTTCTCACTCTTTGGAGACTAGGCACTGCATAACTAATTAGTCACAGGAAAATGCACCATCTGTTTCACCAATGTAAAATAACAGTATTCCACTTCAGCTTCAGGGAAGACCAGTTTCATAAACAATGCCATACCCAAACCTCCTGTAAGATGGACTGTTTTGGCCACAGGGAGGTATGATTAGAGCTGCTATTTCTCATTAAACACTCAGTAGGCTAAATGCAAAGACCAATTTCTTATCTGAGAACAAAGGATTCAAGTATAAAGTACAGGTAAAAGCCCACAGAGAGGGAATAGACCAATTTCTGACATGTTACATTGCTACTACAGGTATGAAAATCTTTTAGCTGCCAAGGACACAGAAGTCTTCACCATGGAGAAGATTCATGGGGATGGGAACAAAGCTTTCTGGCAAGAGAGGTGTGACTACAATGAGCAACACACCCTGCAATGTTGCCATCCAAATTATTCACTCTTTTAAGGAATTGAATAACCAGCCTTCTGCTTTTCAATAGCAGATTGACTCTTTCTAGCAAAAAAACCTCTATACACATACATAAAAACACACACAAGGCTGCTGACAGAGTGTGATACACCTAAGTTTGAGGGAATCACCTCATAGCTTTATGGGAGCAAATTACGCTTGCGTAAGGAAGTGTACGAGCAGGCAAGATCAAGCTGAGTGGGTGTAGGCAGGTAGTAAGCTTCAGCAGTAACTTAGAGAGCTGTTTCCTTAGCACATGCGAGCATTTTATATGCTTCAAATAGGGTGGAATTTTTTTTTCAGTTTTCTTAAATTTTCTGGCATCTCCCTGTTAACAAAAGAGAACATACTATCTCCATATGGGTAACAGCAAATTCCTAATTATTGTACATGAAGCGATGAAACCAGAATTTGCACCTAAGTGGAGATGCCCTGTATTTTTCGGGTATACGTGTACAACCAGTACTGCAGACAAAGAGTCCACAATGCCTGCAAGCAAGACGTATGCTGCAACTCAATTCTCTCTGTTGCCCTTTGTACGTTGGCTTAAAGCCTCTGATTAGGACACATCCTCTATTTGGACAGTGTTTGAACTCGAATTTTAGGTTTCTTAAACTCATTTTTTGGCCTGTGTACACTTCTAGATTATTTTTTTTACTTGTCAACTTGTTTTCTGTGGTCAGCATCTTTAGTGGTGCTGGGTAAACCCTGGCCTAACACACAGATCAATGGGATTCCTCCTTTGTGGGTCACTACTAGCCAACACATTTGAAAGAACAGTTATAGCAATGGGAAGAAGTTCCTCACACACTTGTGTAAGATTCAAAGAGGAGCAGATTTATCTCATTAAAACCTCTTCCTCATAATTTTGTGAGTCTTTCTGTCCATTGATCTCCTGTGCTGGAACAGCTCTAAAATTTCCCCCAGTGGAGCTCTTGTTCATGTGAGCTAGGACACGACACGACACACAAGCCTGGGTGCTTGCCGTACACCTCAGAAGACATCTGTTCCTGTTCATCCAGGAGTGGCAGACAGAGAAAGACCAAGCCATCAGAGAAAACAGAGTGAGTGATCCCCAAATACCTGTTTTTGATTTCAGAGGCTAAGAACTATTTCAGATATTGCTACTCAGGTATCTTAAAAATAAATTTTGCTTTTCCACACAGGATTTAAAAGATTAAAAAAAAAAAAAATTACAGGCAGTTTCAGAAATACATAGTGCTTACTTTTTCCAGGTGTAGTCCTCAGATTGATGCTGGGTACTTCATTTGCTACCTGCTTGGGGCCTTAATGAGGCCACTTGATATATAGACAAAAAGCATTTGACAAGAATAAGGACAAGAAATTCACCTGTATGACAGTCATGAGGACTAAAACTATTTCAGTACAGCTTGAAAATCTCACCAATTGATTGCTCAGACATGAGCTAAAACTTGGAATCTAGTGATGTTCTAGTTTTGTTGAGAAGGTGTACATTATTTTCTTCAAGCTTTCTGAACACCATCCGTCGTGCTAAAAAGCAGTGAATTTAGCTTCATAAATGAGATAACTTCTGCTAGACCTAATGCCCTGAACAGCTGGCTGGGCAGGAGAAAAGCCTTACAGGCTTTTCGTGTTCTTAGGCATGAACAGTTAGGGAGGTTCAAATAAGCAAAAACGTAACATCTCTACACAAGAGAAGAGGTATTAGCAAAATAAGCAAATTTATGCTTTCAGAACAATTTTATCAAATCTGTGGAGACTACATCTTCAGCCTAGCTCACAAAGAAGTAAGTGAGTCAGTGCAGCATGCAGCTGTTAGCTCTCCAGTCTAGACTCCAGTCTTTAGAGTTCAGGAACTCAGGCACCTCTGTAAAAGCTTCAGATTCTGGTCAAGACTTTTTTTTATTATTTTTTTTTTAGTAAGAATCAGTCTCAAAGCACAAGCACGTCTCAACACTGTAACAAATGAGGCTTCTCCTAATTTTCTGTGAGTAGGTCTGCTCTGCAGTGGTTCAGATTTGCCTGAGTTGCAGACCTCAGAAATAGGAGGGTCAGACAAAGATATACCTATTTAGCTAGATTGGTAATCCTGCTGTTTATATATATTCATATCAACTCACAGTAATTTAGCCTGGTTGTCTTATTTTGCTGAATTGGATGTTAGCTTCTTGTTTCTTACCAAGCTATGGAAGATTTTCCCTGGTATATCTTCGCATTTCCAGTTTACCTTAGGTTTTTTCATTCTTATACAAACATGTTAAACTGCACTTTCTCTTCAGGTAGCATTCGTACTCAACGGGATCCTATTTTAGTGCTCAAAACTAGGCATTCCCTTTCCATCACTTCGCTTGCTTTTGAATACTTTTTTTTTAAATTGCATTCCATTTTTGGAAGTTGAGCAGCCCCAGCACCAAAAGGTAGCCAACTAATTTTGATGTATCAATGAAATCTTGAAAAAAGGACCCTAATATTGTGGCCTACACAAGCCATAGCTTGTAGTTTGGTGGTTTTTACTTGATTGTATTTGTTCATGCTGCAATTGCACCGTAAGTTGAAGTCCAGCAGCACTCAGTAGTCAAGCAAGTCTTTCTCGTCATGAAATCCATCAATGTATCCCTGGACCTCTTCATCCAAGAGGGAAAGCTCAAGCAACATTCCAAGAGTGTTTTAGTCTGATCTCCAAGGATGAACATATGAACAGGCTTACTGAGCTATTTAGGCTCATGCAAGAAAATCTACACTAAAAATCACTATTAGAGCTGCAGGCAAATGGCAAGAGCACTGCCCAGGCTCTGATCTGAAGTTAATCAAACTGAACAGGACATGGAAAAATGTTGGACATGACAGGAGAAAACTGCTGGACGTTACAAATAACAGTGTGAGACACTGGCAGAAGTCACAGCTTGTGCAATGAAGGACAGCAACATCTTTCAGGCAGCTAAAGGGGAGTTGTATGAGGCACAGCCGAACTCCACAGATAACTGAGCAGAGTGCTGAGAACCTTTTGAGAAGTATGGTCTTGAAAAGCTACCATACCCAGGTAACTGTATCAGGAACATCACATCAGACTAAGACTATCCAGGTAACTGTATGAGAAATACCAAATTGGGTGGAAAAAGTAATTTGAGGTCAGTTCTTGATTTGGGGGGAGGCTGAGGTGAACATAAGAAGGTACAAGGGTGGTGAAATTAAGTGTTAAGAAATTGGAAAAGGGATAACAACATCTTCAGATGATGTGAGTGGGGCTGTCTGGGGGTAGCCGTCAGACAGCCCTGCACTTAGGCACAGCAGCTGGAGCAAAGCAGTGAATAAAACCCATAGCTACACTTTCACCACAGGAGTGGAGCCTGCTCTCAGCCTCAGGAGGACTGAGTGGGAGCAGTCCACCCCTGTACCTGGGTGGACCAAATCGAGCATCCATGTAACACCATGTGGGCACCCATTCTGAGTCCGGCAGCATCAGGGACTACACGCCACTCCCTAGCAGATTTCCCACCTGCCTGTCCTTCCTCTGGTCTCTGATGCTGCTCCAGAGAAGGGCCAAGAGATTTACTGCACTACTACCCCACCATCCCTGTCCTCACCTCCTAACCCATTTTCAGCACCTGCTGTTTCACAGTTCCAGGTACAAACTGTCACTCATTTGCAGCAATGATGAAGCACAAGACTTTTAAGGACTAGGAGCAGCTTTGGAAAGCCTGACCTGGTAACATTAGGATCACAAACAGTTGTTAGATATATCAGCCAGTATCTATTACTCTTTTCTTTTTCTCCAATGTAGGAGAGATATTTAAAACCCTTTAGCGAGGAAATCACTTATCATCCATTTAAAACGAGTTGCCTTTATATCAACCAAGAACTCGATCTCCCCTGCCCATTTTACACTTTGCCCAAAAGGAGCTTCCTGCTCTGTGCTCATCTGCTTGCTTGTCACTCCACAGCAGAACTCAAAGGCACATGCAATGCCTCTGAGCAGTAAGCTTTACATCACATCAAAGGCAAAGGTGAATTTCTTTGTTTCTGTGTGCCCAGTCTAACAAGATTAGCGTGCAATAATCCAGTGCCTGAAGTTTAAAACTAATTTCAAGTTTGTAGGACAGCTCTCTAGAAAATAGGTTATTAAGAAGGGACGTAATTACTGAGTTTAATTACACTGTCGTCTCTCATTTTTGTTAAGTCCAACTGCATCTATGTGCAGCAGCTGAGAATCAGGTATGGAAGTTGTAATGATCATTTTGGTGGGTCAGGAACCTGGGACCTGAACTAATCTGGCAGTGGGATGTTGCTTACATCAAAGAAGTTGCGTGGCTCAGTGGGGAAATGTGGTGTCACACACAAGAGCATTCAGGGTAACTGCTTCATTTTACAAGGTTTGATATTAACCTGCTCACTCTTCCAGCAAATCAGGTTTTCCATCAGGCGTGAGGAATGGAGCTCCAGAAAGGCTGCTTGTGAAGTCTAGGGGTTTAACAATTGGAAATGTAGCCTGGAACAAATAACTTCTTTAAAAAGTACTGTTTGAGGATAAGGTCATTCTGTCAGAGAGCACTCATCACACCAGTAGAGCAGAAAAGCCAGCCTCTGTGCTTCCTTCCTGCTTCAAGATATTATCTGTGACTGATGACTGAACTGGCATCGTCTCTTTTTTTATAAACCATTACAAGCAAGGAAAGAGCCAAAAGAGGACTTCCTACAGACCATTCCAGACTTACTGCCCATTGCATTGCTATCTGGAGCTATGACACCTAGATTTGGGAGGGTTGTACTCCAAATCTTGCACTGGATCAGTGCAAGCCAGTCACACAACCCCTCCAGCCCTACAGCCAGTCTTTCTCAGTCTTAGGGCCAGGTGCATGAGTGTTTCCTAGATGAGCAGAGCAATGTATGGCATCCTTACAGCACAGGGTTCCCACAAGACTGACAGCACCACTGTCTGAAAATAATCATGATAACTGTGAAAGTGACTTACTGGAAGTCTATACTTTCTGCTTTCTCTTTCTTTCAAAGATAATTGTGCATTTTTGGTGGAAAAAAAAGCAGGATTCAGTCTCTTTTTTTCAGTATTTAATTTTCTGTGGAAATAAAAGACAACAGAATGCACTGTGTAACAAGAAGAATGACTGCTTTAGTTAGTCAGAGACAAGAAATGAGGGAAGTCAGTGACTTTTGACTCTGACTGACTTCAGCAGCTCTTATTGAATAAAGGATATGCATTTGACTGCCTCGTCTTTTGAGGAAAAAGCATATAAGTCCAGCCCATCACCATGCAGGGATTGCATGTCACCCTGAACAACAGTATGATGACGAATGGAGTCTTAAGGAAACCCCAAAGTACTTGTATACTTACACCATTTGTAGAGAGGTGACAAGCCATTGCCAGTCAAATCAAAGAGTAGGCAGAGTGAGAAATGCCGCCACAGCTACAGAGCACTTTGGATGTCAGCCAACAACCACTACCTTGTGGCTAATGCAGTTTAAGTATCAAGAGGAAGGTACATTGTAGAGGCTTGACAGATAGGTTTAGATATCAAACAACAGAAAAAAATGTATTTCATAAGAGACCCAAGGAACAAGCATGAAGCAGGAAAGACTCCTCCTCTGATAACAGCTTCACAGGTAAGGCCTCTCTTGGTTTCCCATGATGCATTTGATCGTACTGTGACTTGCCAAGGTGTGCATTTATGAACGAGGAGGATACACCATTGCCTTGATTAGAGAGACTCCCAGGGCTGTTTCCAAAGTGTGACCAGACCTCTCTGCCTTATTCACTCCAGTATTTCCATTGATTTAAGAAGGTCATCCACCATGTTTGGAAAGAAAGAGAGGAGAAAACAAACAATTGGGCTCCACAAGTTTTGCTCCTCAGTTAAAAAATGCTTCCTCTGTGAAAAATATGGTGACTACATACTGTCCCTGCCACTTCTTTTTGAAGAATGTTGGGGTAGAAGACAGAGGAGGAGGGTGGAGAAGAACCTACACGTTTTTTTTCACCACCTTATGACCTGCTAGTTTTAATACAACATGCAGGAGCATAAAGTAACACAGAAAGGATTTTTATCAGGTACAAACACTTTCACTTTGAATTGACTTCATTAGATTTAGAATACCTAGAAGAGTTTAGAAATATTAGGAGAAACATTTAGTTTATGTAATTATTATATACATGTGATTCCATTTTCTGTTCTCAAGAGGATCATGTTTACCTCTCCAAGCACCGTGATGCTACATACTCATATTTCACAGACAGGCACAGTCCATTTTGAGATCAATCACTACCGTGCTCTTCAAGGGGCAGATGTACAATCTGGTCCAGAGGAATTGTTTCCCTGTGCACAGGCAGATGTGTCACAAGGGTGTGTAGAGTCTCCTGTGATATCTCAGACATACAACAGAATTGGAGTCCTACAGACTTGTCACAGGTAGTGGTGATTTATCCTTGGCAATCAGAAATTTAATACCCCCTACTCAACAGTCTGAACAGAATGGCTGTTTCTGAGCATCAATTCTTACAGCAGTTTCAGGATACACATCAAATCCTGATACTCTGGTGCTTTATAATTCCTCAGAGTTTTAAAAGGAATTGTCCACTTTAGGTCATTGCAGTCAGATTTGTCTATGGGTCTTCCAGCAACCCTGGCCATGACTGTAGGAATCAGAGACACCAGAATCTGTAGAGGATTTGAGATTATTAGATCAGCAGATTAACACAAGCCTTACAGCTACAAGATATGTAATCATTTACATAGAAATTGTTCTCTGCCACTAGAAAATGAGAGTCCAATCAAGACTTGGGTCTAGATTTCAAGCCTTGGAAAAACCTGGAGGTCTCTGGTAGTTTCTGACTGGGAGAGGAAAGCCAAGGTCTTGGGAGGGTTGAAAGGAAACAGCAGCCGGTCAAAGAGACACAGAATCATAGAATCATAGAATCATAGAATCATAGAATGGCATAGGCTGGAAGGGACCTCAGAGGTCATCTAATCCAACCTCCCTGTCATGGGCAGGGACGCCTCTCAACTAGACCAGGATACTCGAGGCTCCGTCCAACCTGGCCTTGAACACCTCCAGAGAGGGGGCATCCACAACTTCTCTGGGCAATTTAGAAGTGGTGTTTCTGAATAATATCAAGGGAGTTAAAGAGCTAAGCAGTTCATATTGGCCCTAAATCTGTTGCTGTCCTAAACCAAATGGATATTAAATGTCAATTGAAAAAAAAAAAAAAAAAGGAAAACAGAGCCCCAAAAAATAAGTTAATACACACAGTGTCCACAGAGCAGTGGCTCCTCAGCTGTGGGTTCCCAGAAGTGGGGTTTGCTTTGAAAAGGCAGTGCAACCCAGCTTGTGTAATGGCAAGCTCAAGTCACACAGCTCTTCCAGGATAAAGAGATCAATTTGAAAGTGATGAATATAAAGAACTTGGATACTGAAGTTGTTGCATACAATCCTAGGCCAAGTAGCGATTGGATTTATTCACCCACTTTAGAGAGGTTCTGATTATCCATAAAAGGGGAAATGAACAGACAAGGAATGAGAGAGGAAATGCAAAGGATTAACTGTTACAGGAGCTGGCAGAGTAGCAGCAGATAGTACAGTCACTCAGCTCCAGCCCTTTTGTCCTTCCCAGACATTACTAAAGAGCAAAGTTGAGATTTTACCACAAGTTAGAGTAGCCTTGCATTTATACAAGCAGCAGGAACTTCCTGGATATTAGGCAGCTCATGTGCACCTAAAGATTTTCTCCAGCTGTTCTACTGTACAGCTACAAAGTCTCCTAGGAGTGTCAAATTAGTGCCAAACATCTGGCTCATTGAAAATGAGGAGAGGATGAAGAAGGAAAGATGACAGGCAATAACACATCACCTGAGCTGCTAAGGTTCTCTCCTAGGGTGGCACTAACCCCTGCCACTGAGATGCATCCTTGGCACTGGCTCGACAGCACCAATTAATACTGGAAGACAAGATAAGCCAGAGTGCAGAGACCTCCATCAACTCAGTTTCACTTCTCTCTCTCTGGCTGTCCCCCTATGCCAGCACCATCAAGGACCTCCATGCTAAGGAATCATAGAATCATAGAATCATAGAATGGTTTAGGTTGAAAGGGACCTCAAAGATCATCTAGTTCCAACTCCCCTGCCAAGGGCAGGGAAACCCTCCACTACACCAGGTTGCCCAAAGCCTCATCCAACCTGGCCTTGAACACTTCCAGGCATGAGGCATCTACAACTTCTCTGGGCAACTTGTTCCACTGCTTCACCACCCTCAGAGTGAAGAATTTCTTCCTTATATCTAATCTAAATCTGCCCTCTTTCAGATTAAAGCCATTGCTCCTTGTCCTATCACTACATGCCCTTGTAAAAAGTCCCTCTCCAACTTTCCCGTAGGCCCCTTTTAAGGACTGGAAGGCTGCTGTAAGATCACCCCAGAGCCTTCTCTTGTCAAGCTGAACAATCCCAACTCTCTCAGCCCGTCTTCATAAGAGAAGTGCTCTAGCCCTCGGATCATCTTTGTGGCCCTCCTCTGGACCCGCTCCAGCAGCTCCATGTCCTTCTTGCGTTGGTGACTCCAGAGCTGAACGCAGTGTGCCAGGTGGGGTCACGAGATCAGAGTAGAGGGGCAGAATCACCTCCCTCGACCTGCTGGCCATGCTGCTTTTGATGCAGCCCAGGATACGGTTGGCTTTCTGGGCTGCCAGCGCACAATGCTGGCTCATGTTGAGCTTCTCATCCACCAGCACTCCCAAGTCCTTTCCCTCAGGGCTGGTCTTGATTCATTCTCCACCCAGCCTGTACTTGTGCTTGGGATTGCCCTGACCCACGTGCAGGACCTTGCACTTGGCCTTGTTCAACTTCATGAGGTTCTCACAGGCCCACCTCTCCAGCCTGTCAAAGTCTCTCTGGATGGCATCCCTTCCCTCCAGTGTGTCCACAACACCACACAGCTTGGTGCCATCTGCAAACTTGCTGAGGGTGCACTCGATCCCACTGTCCATGTCACCAACAAAAATGTTGAATAGCACTGGCCCCAGTACTGACTCGTAAGGAACACCAGTCATCACTGGCCTCCACTTGGACATTGAACCATTGACCACAACTCTTTGAGTGCGACCATCCAGCCAATTCCTTATCCACCGAGTGGTCCATCCATCAAAACCATGTCTTTCCAGTTTAGAGACAAGGATGTCGTGTGGGACAGTGTCAAATGCTTTGGATACGTCCAGGTAGACAATGTCAGTTGCTCTTCCCTTATCCATCTATGCTGTAACCAAGAAGAATGAGGCATTTCCATACCACGGCTCCACCATGAGCTTTTGGTCATACACTAGCCTCAATCCAAACTAAAGGTCATTTTGCTTAACAAAACATGGAAAGTGAGAGTGGCAGAAGCCAACGCTTCACTTGGTTTAGAAATGTTAAGACTGCAGCTACAGCAGAAGACTCCTGCTTCAACTAAGTTGTGGTACTGTCTCACAGAAAGACAGACGAATGCCTCTCTGCTTCTTTCAGCTTAGAAGAAAACTTTTAACACCTGCTCTACATGTGAATATCTGATTAGCAAACCAGCAACACTGTAACAAACAAAATGTTTCTACTATGCGTGTTCTTTGTAATGATGCTCCAACGTGATACCCATCACCTTCTTCTGACGTCAAAGGGAAACAAGGCAGGCAGGAAAGAAAGTTTCATTGACGTATTTCCTGCTAGCAAAAAGGAAACAAATAGCATTAGCATGATTACATCCTTATTTTATTAAAGAGAATGAATATTGTGATCATGTAACTCAGGGCTATTAGAAGAGGGTAAACAGGATTGCAACTGTATTATTTTGTCTCCAAGAATATTCTGTCACTTTCCTAGAACTATTTTCACTTGGAAGGAATAGGAAAGGTCTTCCTGTTCCTCTGCACTTAATAACTCACTACAGAGTGAGATACTGAGCACAGTTAAACAGCTGAGTTAGGACTGTTATTAAGACATGAATGCTAGATACATTTTCACTCTAAAAACACACTATTATTCAACAATAAGACCTGTCAGTTATGCTGTGTATTTCCACAACTCTCCAGAACATTTATGAGGCACCACTGCTTGCCGGGTAGTACTTGCCCTACATTAACTTTTGAGACAGTGTGTTGGTTTTGGCTGAGATACAGTTAATTTTCTTCATAGTAGCTATTATGGGACTATGTTTTGCATTTGTGCTGGAAATGGTGCTGGTAATACAGGGATATTTTTGTTACTGCTGGGTGGTGCTTACACTGAGTTGAGACCTTTTCTCCTTCTCATACTGCCCCAGCCATGAGTAGGCTGGGGGTGCACAAAAAGTTGGGGGGGTCATAGTTGGGACAGCTGACCCCAACTGACCAAAGGGATATTCCAGACGATATGATGTCATGCTCAGCATATAAAGCTGGGAGAAGACGGGAGTGGGGGACATTCAGAGTTACGGTGTTTATCTTCCCAAGTAACTGTTACCTGGAGCCCTGCTTACAATAGCATCTAAGTTTTTTGTAATACTGTAAACCAGGCGCAGTTTTAGATAAGGATGTGAGCGGTGTGATCATCCCAACAGCAACGGTGGGTAAAGTTACACAAGAAGGATGCTGGGACAGCTGACCCCAACTGACCAAAGGAATATTCCAGACCATATTTCCCCCATAAAGCTGGAGGAAGAAGAAAGAAGAGAGGAATGTTCAGAGTGATGGCGTTTGTTTTCCTCAGTCACCATTACGTGTGATGGAGCCCTGCTCTCCTGGAGGTGGCTGAACATCTGCGTCCTGATGGGAAGTAGTGAATGAATTCCTTGTTTTGCTTTGCTTGTGTGTGTGGCTTTTGCTTTACCTATTAAACGGTCCTTATTTCAGCCCATGTATTTTCTCACTTTTACTCTTCTGATTCTCTCCCCCATCTCACCTGGAGGGGTGAGGGGGAATGAGTGATCTTCTGCGGGGGCTTAGTTGCTAGCTGAGGTTAAACCATGGCAGAAGAAAGTAAAGTATTTAATTTTTGCCAGTGGTAGAAAATGAGGCAAAGGCATGAAGCTGAACTTGTGGTATTCTATGTCTGCTTCTCTTCAAACTTTTAGAGTTTGTTTGTTGACACTCTCCACAAATAGTTATTTGCAAGATTCAGATGAAGAATTTGTTAAAAATGCAAGGAATTATCTATTCCTCAAAAAGCCCAGATGTTGGAGGATTGGAATTTTAGTAGTTTTAAAAGCAAAAGATGTTATCTAGGTTGGTGGGATCAATGTTTTTTCTGTCTACCAGCAGATGATCTTAGTTAACACCTATCTAAACAAAAATAGAATCTGCATCTCAGCAAAGGCTTTCTTTTCTTTCTCTTAGGCTGGGACTATTTAAAAAGTGAAGGTTTTGTAATTCCTTGGTGTATTTGTGAGTCTAGGTACCTCAAACAGTACTTGAAATTGCTGAGTATGGACAGATGCTCTGGAGAAAACAGAAATGTTAATGTCATTCATTTGCACTGTGCGTGTGAGTTGAATGATGAAAGTAAATACAGACTATAAGGTATGTTGTTAAAGGCTGAAATAAATTCATAGCATGGTTTTGAAGTTGGCAAAATCACCCCTCTGTTTTTTGTTCTGATTTGGCAATTTTAACCATCTATTTACTTGCTTGAACTGTGATGCAAATGATAAATTAATAAGATTGCTCCTTCTACAATAAAAACTTGATTCTTGAGCATTTGCCCTTCCAGGTCTCAACATTTATTACACTTATCAGTATTATTCCCATGTCACAAGCATGGGGGAAAAACTCTGAACACAAAGAGATGCAGGAACTCGCTTAATGTCCTGCTATGCGTGTAGCACACATGTTCCCCTGCCCCAGGCAACTCTTAGACCCAGCACATGGGAATCACTACTGAACATTTAATTTGCTGTCCTTTAAATACTCAGATTCAAGAAAGAGGATTTATCTTTAATAATTTATTTCTGTTAAAAGACATGGAGTTGAGGGAGCTCAGAAAGCAAAGTGTGCAAACCGGGATCCATCTGTTAAAGGAAAATCAAATGTCAAGAAGAGTTCAAAAAAACCCCTTGTCTTAATTCTTATTACTTATGGATATGCAGATATATTTGCGTAGGCAAGTTTACCATAAATGTGTGCTCAAAAGGCACTCACAGAGGACTGTTTTCTACCTCATCCTGTTCTTCCTTTCCCTATACCCCCAACAGGGATTCAACCTAAACAGGTCATGAGTTGACTAACTTTGATGTGAATGGTAAACACTTCATCTCCTGCTCTACAAAGTCTGTTGGTTAATATTTATAAGGATTGAGGAATATTAAGTTATTTGAGAAGGGATATATATATTCCCACAAATACAGGGGAGGAATGGAGGGGAAGAGGTTGTCAAAGTTTACAAAGACATCAGATTGTGAAGAGTCTTGTGAAGACATTAGATGGTGAAGGAGCTAGTGATTTAAAAAAGAAACTCAGTCATTTTAATGAACACATTTCATGAAAGTTTAATAATGTCTTATGTCGCGCATCTTAAATCTCAGGCTCCTGAAACAAGGTGTTTACATGTGAATCTCTACTTTCCTTTTTCATCCAACATTGTTGTTAAAAGCATTAACCCTAACAACTCAAAGGGAAAATAAAAAGCTTTCAGATGTAGATCTTCACAGCTTTCGATTTGTGCAAGCTTCTTGGTTTTAGAAAGTTTTCTTCATCTTTGACAGTGCTGACATTGGGCTTCATGATAAATCATGAAGCTTATGAGAGTTCTGGGATTTTTTTCTCAAAAAAGGTAATGAATGAAGCATGTAGGCAGAGAGTGTAGTTGCTATGGTGCCTTAGCCTGGCACAGAGCAGAGATCAGGTGACAGGAGCTCCACTTTCACCGAAGGAGGAAAGCTCTAAGTCTTGCATCATTCGTCTCACCCTCAGTTCTTTTCCACTCCACAACCCTGTGGATATCTCCACATTCCTTATATTTCTAATCTACTGTGCATTGGATTTTTTGGTATTCTTCTTCACTTTTCCATTTTACCACTCTGCTCATACACTGGGATTGTTTTCCTTTGTTCTCTGCCATTCAAAGAGGAGATATTACTCTACCTAATACTTCACCTGCCACATTTTACCACTTCATGCCCCATCATATCCTAATTGGAGTAATTTATGCTGCAGCAGCTTGGAAGATTTTCATATGTTTTCCCCTGTCAAGTCACTGTTTTCCCTTTCTCATCACCTTTGATCTCAGCCCTCTTCAGTTGTGCAGATGGAGATGGGGAAGAGTTAATTAAACACTAATGTGACAGCATATACATTTGTCAGCCGGTGAGGTATGCCATGGACATGTGCCTTAGCACACAGGCTGTTTTTAGCAGCAGCTGCCGAGTACAAGTCTGTGCTGGGTCCGTGTGGTGGGGTTTTGGCAGCAGGGGAGGGGCTGCAGAGATGGCCCCTGTAAGCAGCTGGGAGAAGCTTTGCTGGTCGAACTGGCCTCTGGCCAGGTTGAACCCCCCTCCCTTCTGGCCAGGGCTAAGCCCACCAGTGTCTCTGCAAAGAACCTGTTTAAGACGGGGACAAAGGAACCCGAACAGCGCTGGACCTGCAGTGAGAGAGCAGGGACAGCCTTCCACCCTGTCCTCCTGTGTGGGTGGCTGCCTGCGCTGGACCAGCACCACTCGACTGGAGACGGCCACAGTGACACGGCTTGGAGAGTTCTGAAGTGCCCCGCTCCTGGGGTGCCCACTGGGTGGAGTTCATCCTGCTGGGACTGCTGAGGTTCATCGGGCCCGGCATGGCTGCGGTGGAGAGAGGACTAAGACCTGAGAGGAACTGCCACACTGGCACCGAGGACAGTGAGGATGGAGTGGGAGGAGGTGTGCCAGAGCTGAGATTCTCCTGCAGCCCGTGGTGACACAGCAGTGGCCCCTCTGCCGCCCGTGGAGATTAACAGTGCAGCAGAGACCCACCCATAGCCCATGGAAGACCCCATGCTGGAGCAGAGATGCTTCAGGGAGTTTGTAGAAGATTGTCTCCATGGTAAAGATCCCTACACTGCTGGAGACTGACAGCAGAGCAGAGATGCATTCACAGTCTGTGGGAAGGAACCCCACGCCAGAGCAGGTGGCTGCACCCTAAGAAGCCATGACTCTGTGGGAAAAGCCCATGCTGGAGCAATCTGGGGAGTAAGGATTGCATCCTGCAGGAAGGACTCACATTGGAGAAGTTAATGGAGGACTCTTCTGTGAGGAGCAACTCCACGCTGGAGCAGGGGAAGAGTGTGCGATGTCCTGCCCTTTAAGGAAGGAGCGGCAGAAACAACATGTGACAAACTGACCTGCAACCCCCATTCCCTATCCCTCTGTGCTGCAGAAGAGAGAGATGCGGGAAAGGTGTTTCTAAGATCTGGCTTTGTTTCTCGTTATCGTCTCTAAATGAACTGATAACAAATTAAATAGATTTGTCCCCGAGCCGAGTCTGTTTTGCCTGGGACCATGGTCGGTGGGTGCTCCCTCCCTGTTCTTGTCTTGACCCTCAGGCTTTTATTACATTTTTTTCCTCCCCATCCCACTGGGGTGGGAGAGTGGGAGGAGCGGGTGAGTGGCTACGTGGTAACTTAGCTGCTGGCTGGGCTAAACCATGGCAAATTCTTAGAGTATCAATATAACAGATTGCTTCAAAAGGTATCAGTAAACATTGAAAGGATCCTAAAAAGCAGTCTAAGGTGAGGTAAGGTAAAAGTAATCCAAGGGATGTTTAGTTCAATTCTCTGCTTTGACATAGAATCATAAAATCATAGAATCATAGAATCACAGAAGCATAGAATGGTTTGGGTTGAAAGGGACCTCAAAGATCATCTAGTTCCAACCCCGCTGCCATGGGCAGAGACACCCTCCACTACACCAGGTTGCTCAAAGCCTCATCCAACCTGGTCTTGAACACTTCCAGGCATGGGGCAGCCACAGCTTCTCTGGGCAACCCGCTCCAGTGCCTCACCACTCTCAGAGTGAAAAATTTCTTTCTAATATCTAATCTAAATCTGCCCTCTTTCAGTTTAAAGCCATTGCCCCTTGTCCTATGACTACATGCCCTTGTAAAAAGTCCCTCTCCAGCTTTCCTGTAGGCCACTTTTAAGTACTGGAAGGCTGCTGTAAGATCACCCCAGAGCCTTCTCTTCTCCAGGCTGAAGAGCCCCAACTCTCTCAGCCTGTCCTCATAGCAGAGGTGTTCCAACCCACGGATCATCTTTGGTGCCCTCCTCTGGACTCACTCCAGCAGCTCCATGTCGTTCTTGTACTGGAGAGTCCAAAGTTGAATGCAGTATTCCAGGTGGGGTCTCACAAGAGCAGAACAGAGGGGCAGAATCACCGCCCTCCACCTGCTGGCCACGCTGCTTTTGATGCAGCCCAGGATACAGTTGGCTTTCTGGGTTGCCAGTGCACATTGCCAGCTCATATTGAACTTCTTATCAATCAACATTGCCGAGTTATTCTCCTCAGGGCTGCTCTTGACCCATTCTCCGCCCAGCCTGTATTTGTGCTTGGGATTGCCCTGACCCATGTGCAGGACCTTGCACTTGGCCTTGTTCAACTTCATGAGGTTCTCACAGGCTCACCTCTCCAGCCTGTCAAGGTCCTTCTGGATGGCATCCCTTCCCTCCAGTGTGTCCACAACACCACACAGCTTGGTGCCATCTGCAAACTTGCTGAGGGTGCACTTGATCCCACTGTCCATGTCTCCAACAAAGATGTTGAATAGCACTGGTCCCAGTACTGACCCCTGAGGAACACCACTTGTCACTGGCCTCCATTAAGACATTGAACCATTGACCACAACTCCTTGAGTGCAACCATCCAGCCAATTCCTTATCCACCAAGTGGTCCATCTGTCAAATTCATGTCTCTCTAATTTAGAGACAAGGATGTTATGTAGGACAGTATCAAATGCTTTGGACAAGTCCAGGCAGATGATGTCACTTGCTCTTCCCCCATCCATCAATGCTATAACCTCATCATAGAAGGCCATCTAATTAGTCAGGCAGGATTTGCCCTTAGTGAAGCCATGTTGGCTGTCACCAATCACCTCCTTATTTTCTATGTGCCTTAGCATAGTTGCCAGGAGGATCTGCTCCATGATCTTGCCGGGCACAGAGGTGAGACTGACTGGCCTGTAGTTCCCTGGGTCTTCTTTTTCTCCCTTTTTAAAGATGGGGGCTATGTTTCCCCTTTTCCAGTCAGTGGGAACCTCACCAGACTGCCACGGCTTCTGAAATATGATAGATAGCGGCTTATCTTCTGCTTCAGTTCCCTCAGGACCCGTGGATGAACCTCATCAGGTCCCATGGACTTGGCTACCTTCAGGTTCTTTAGATGTTCTTGAACCTGGTCTTCTCCTACAGTGGGAGGTTCTTCATTCTCCCAGTCCCTGCCTTTGCCTTCTGTGACTTGGGTCATGCAGCTGGAGCACTTGCCAGCGAAGACTGAGGCAAAGAAGTCATTGAGAACCTCAGCCTTCTCCATATCCCAGGTAGCCAGGTCCCCTGTTTCCTTTCGGAGAGGGCCTACGTTTTCCCCAGACCTCTTTTTATCACTGACATATCTACAAATGTTTTTCTTGTTGCCCTTGATGTCCCTGGCCAGATTTAACTCTATCAGGGCTTTAGCTTTCCTAACCTGATCTCTGGTTGCTCGGACAATTTCTTTGTATTCTTCCCAGGCTACCTGTCCTTGCTTCTATCCTCCATAGGCCTTCTTTCTGTGTCCGACTTGGTCCAGGAGCTCCTTGTTCATCAGCTTCATGTGCCTTCATCTAAATACTTCGTGACTCTGGCTCAGTGTGCCTGTAACCTATCTGCCCTCAAGGGCAACCGGGTTCATGCATTGCAAGGTGGAAGACAAGCTCAAGATCCATTAAGGAAAAAAAGGAAGCTGAATCTGGGTTTCTTCACATCTTGGGGTACCCCTAATTCCCAAGATAGATTATAAGGTTGGAAAGATGGGGGTACAGGTGCCACGTTGTGCTTTGTTTTGAGAGACATATGGTCATACTTGCCCTCTCTCTAAAAGGATGCTGTAGGTAGGCTCTTTTTAGTTGGAGACGTGAGCATCCTGGCAGTTCCTAAATCCTTATGTGAATCCCGTCCTCACTCAGAGCTTGTAGCTAAGAGCTACTAGAGCTGGTAGCAAAGAAAACTCCTCAAATGGTGTAGTCATAATAACCCATTACCAAATCTCCATCACCAACGGCTCCTAATCCTTTGGTATGAGCTAAGAGGACTTCTGATAGTAAGTCCGTAATGACTAGCAAGTCTGGGAGAATTTTAAATCACCTCAGTTACTTTATTCTTAGATGTTACACTAGAGGTTGGAAGCAGGATACATGATGCAGTTTACAATAACTCTACAAGGACCTTGCATGAATACCAATTTCTTCTGCAGAAAGCCCTTATTTAGTGAACATACATACTTTGTTACCATTTCCACCTGAAAATACAAGCAGTTATCGAACACCGTTGGCCTGCAGGGCTGCCCAAAACTGAACAGTCCCATTTCAGTTACTAAGGAATGCGCAGACGGGTGCGTAGTGCAGGCTGCCTGTTACAAGGCAGCTTTAAATGGTAACAGTGTTCAAAATGAGGCTATTTGTGCTGGCTTCAGGAGGAAAGAAATCTTTACCTTTAGCTCTGTGGTGCATGTAACATCAGAAGTTTACAGAGACGTTTCTTCCCCTCATGCGTAAAAATGTTTCCAAGACTTCAGAACAGCTCTGCTACCTGTAAGTTGCAAGTATTCAGTTTTTATCAGCTGTTCAAACAAAACAGAAATAATAAAAAAGACCACTATGTCCTTTGCTCAGAAATGTCTGCAGCCTCCCCAGCTAAACTAGAATTTCCGCTGCATCCCGGTATGCCCCATTTGAAATCTTCCCTGTGTTTTCCTTACTTACTCTTTCAGAACATGAAATGCTTTGGCATGAAGCTGCTCATGCCCTTCAGTATAAGCCTCTCTCTTCCTGTTACTCGATTAGTATGTACTTCCTGGCATGTTTTGAAATTTAGGGCTTGCTTCTAAGCCAATAGTTTTGCCTTAACTGCTTTCTAAGAGTATATTTGAAGAAGTTTTAAACTTAAAAATGCTTTGTGGCAGAACTCGTTCCATGCAACCCTTTTCCTCTTGTGAGAAACAGTTTACTTTCGGCTTTGGCCAGCATCAGATTATGAACTTTGCTCTCCTAAGATTAAGCAAAACTTCATTTCTGCAGAACAGGAAATGTGTAAGTACACCTCATTATCATTTTACAATGAAAGTCTAGACCCACACCTCGTTGGCTAGCTCACAGTCACAGGGGCTCTTCAGCATTGTGCAGGTGACTACAAAATCTCAGGAGTCCTTAGTCTCAGAGCAGTCCCACAGTGGGACTGCTGCATTAGAGATACCAGAGCTTGCTGCCCTCACAATCAGCTCCTCAGGGATGATATGCAGCACATGAGAGTCCAGGGCCACTTCCCGGGGCTGGACACCAGCTGCATTTTGGTCAGATGGACATTCAAGCCCCTTTCCAATATTCTCATTTCTGTATAAGAAAGGTAGTCTAAACAGGCGATCAGGGAGCTTTGATGGACTCCAGAAAGGCCTATATCATTGCTGATGCTCCATCAGAGAAATGACTGCACAGGGCAGTACAGCTTTTCTGAGGCCATCAGGAAGGACACAATTTGTTTTGCTTTTAGCTATTTCCCCAGCTTACACAGAAAAATCTCTATATTATACGAACTCTACATTAAAGTGTTGAAGGAAAAAAATAATCTTAGCTTAAGTACAGGAGCCTTAAGATAGAATGGAAATGCTTATGGCACTGCAGAGCAAAATTTCCAGAATCACAAGGCTTCATACCATAGTGAGGACATACAGAAAAGAAGCTAAGAAATAAATGGAGAAGCTCTGGCTATAAAACATTTCCCAGCTACCTACCTACCTACTCAGAGGTATGGTCAGATCTGAGAAAGAAATAGTAATTTTCTTCATAAGACGTACCAGGCAAAAGTAACTGACAACGCCAGGCGTTTAAAGGCACTTTCCAGCTCAGACCAGACTCTTCCCTTTGAACGTTTGGCACCACTTCTTCAAGGAAAACAAACTCACTATATCAAATCTCTCTCATTAGCCCACTCAGTGGAAAGCCGCCTTCTCAACCATACCCCACTCCATTCCCCGTTTTTCCAAACTCTATCCCCAAAAGAGCCTCCTAAAAACTCACCTTCCTCTCTAGAGTGCTCCCAGGTGGACTGGGTGATCTTCTCCCCATTGTTTTGTTGTTCACCCCAGCTGGAAGGAAAGCAATTACTCCCTGACTGGGCCAAGCCCAGTGGTTCTTCTTCAGCTACTTGGTTTTTAATGGGTCTTGTCTGCAAATACCGCACGGCTTCCTGGCTGCAGCATGATCTCTGCTCGGAAAGGGGAGCGGCACGTACTTCGAAGAACAGACATGAGGCTGAAACGTATGATCCCCAGTCAGTCATGTTAAAAACAGAAAGTCTCGCTACTGCATCTGATCTGTATTGATAATGTCTTGTGACTGAAAGGTAGGTAAGAAAAAGTGCAGATGTTATTTCCATTTAGTATTTGTTCATTGTTTTCCAACTATAGGTAGAAAATCACTAGTCTTGCCTTTTTCATACGTTTCATCACCCTTACAGCAGAATTGCCTTTCTGTCATCGATTGGAATGTTTCTGATTTGCTGAATGGACATTTTCTTATACATTTGCCATTTTCTGCTTTCATAATTAATTTGTTGCCACAGGCTAGGTGGAATAGTGACAGGCTTTGAATGTTTGGCGCTTAGCTTTGACCTAGCAAGCTACCTAAAAGCATGCATTCCATGAAATTCCTGAGTAGTCCCTCTGACTTAGAGTTTACATGGCTATAGTGGAACAAAGTTTTCATGCCCTTATTGATACTAAATATGTTTCTTCCAGTCAGTGTTGATTAGTCTACTCTGGAAACAAGATGATGACATGAATAGGTGTATTTCTGTCCTCCAATATAGATTAAAGTGAAGGTTTTAAAAAGTGATAGGAGATTTTTGTTGCAGAGCATGAAACAGTATAAAGGGATTGATTTATTTTTCTTTTAAAGAATAAAACACCAGCCTCTGGAAAACCAGGCCCTTTGAAATCAAAAGACTGAGATAATGAATGAGTTCTGAAACAGGTGATCTAACCATGCTAACAATACCAGAGCTGGAATCTCAAGCTGTTTATACAAACATTATTGTTTTGCTCTGCAGTTCACATTCATAAAGTTCATTGCTGTTGTCTCTGCACAATTTGTAAATCAGTGAATGGGATCATTCTATAATTCTATATGAGACAAACAGCTCTCATAAACGCATTTATAAAGTACTTTTATATGCAAATATTTATTTCTCCAGACAAACAAGAAAATGTCACAGTACTTTAGCAGCTGCAGAGCAGATTAGAAGGATGGTTTCCAGGACAGAAGATGTCAAGACTGAGAGCAAGACAGGGGAATTTGCTTTCAGAGCTGTTTATTGTCCTCTGATATGTCCCATTGTGCAAGAAAATGAAAACTAACTCTATGAGAAGCAAGGATCTCAGATTCACAGTAGCACTGAGTACACCACTGAGCCAAGGTGGGTCTGTAAGTGCATTGCCAACCCAGCATAAGTAGTTTCAGCATCAATTCTGGCAACATAGAATCTAACCAGTGCTTGTTTCCTTGCTGTGTGAAGGTACATAGCAACTTACTCGGCTGTAGGACCAGTGATAATTACACTGTGGTTTCGACAGCTACAGAAGGAGAGCAAGGTGATCAGCTGTTTCTGGATCAGAGTTGGGACTGAGTTGTTTGTATGGGTACAGAGTTGTAATCATATACTGCCAAATCAAAACAAACATCACTGACATAATTGCATTTGCTGTTGCCATGTTTCAGCTGTCCTCCTTGCAATTGCAGTCTATATAAGTTATAAAAGATCACCACATATATACTTCATATAATCACAGATTTATTCCTGGCTGGATAACTCCACTGCACATTCTCCCCTCCTTTAACACTGACTGTGTGTTGTTCTTGTTGATCTCCCATTATCACTATGTCATCGGTACTGCCAAAGGAGAGCAGCTGGATGACTTCAGTAGTTCATTTTTTACTCCTATCCAAAGAGAAGCAAGAAAAATACTTGCCTTTTGGGATTTATTCTCTCACTAGTCTGGAATTGTGCAATATTCTCCAAGAGCAAGAATAAATTGGTGAGATATGAACATGTCTTAACAGATGGAATATGGGAGAGCAAAGGTAGGGAAGAAGAGGAGAGTGTGATTGCAGAAATCATCTAAGTAGGCAAACATCTTCGAAAGTTTGAAGATACCAGAAAATGGAGCTAAAAGTATGAGTGGAGTGGAGGGAAAGAAACCCTTCAAATTAAAGGGCATGCAAAGTGCAGAGTTCAGCAGAGTCCTGCAGCAAAAGCTTTGTATGTTTGCGGCTGTGCAAGAGAGCATAGGTAACGGCATATCTGTAGCAGTTGTGGACAGTTGTGTTAAAACTTCCGATCTCTGCAGGGGAGAAATTGCAAAGAGAAGAATTAACAGAATTCAGTGCTGTCAGTCTCTTCAAATGTTTATGACACCATTGTCTCAAAAGTGGTAAAAGCTCTGGTAATAGACATGGAAATCTTTGTGTACCTGCTTGAGGAACCATTGCATGGGTCCCTTTACAAAGGATATAGATTGCACCTCTAGCTGGCATTTGCTGGTTTCTGAGCTGAGCATAACAATAAGTTATAACTAACTAAACAACTGGAGAGCTTATAAATTTCATTTACAACTACCATCGCTTCCTCGATCTCAGAACTAGTCATAGAGCAGAGGGAGCTACGCTGATTTGTAGCAGCTAAAGATTTACCCAGGAAATTCAGCCCTACTGGTACCTTTGTATTGATCACATTTCAGAGAAACATTCAGAAACTGAAGACAAATCAGTCCGGGATTCTTTGAAGCAGTATTTGCTAACTTTCTCAAACCTATCATTGTAAGGCTCTATTTTTTGTTGATCCAGCTGTTACTGGGGTTTATGTTTTATATAATTCCCTTTGCTTTTAAAATAAAACATACTCAAATTTTCACCAGTTTTCCTTATTGTCTTCTTTTTTATGCTCTGTACATGAGTGAGACAGCTCAAACATTTAGCATTTGTATCTTTTTTCACTTCCCAGTCATCCATGACTGCACATTTTTAGCGTTGTTTATCAAAGTGTAGAAATTTCAGTAGCCTATGATGTTTTGCATGCTTTGTCTAATCCTTACCATTTTTTGCTAATGAATATTCATAGATCAGTGATCAGTTATATACCCAGGACTACCGATATATTAACACACACACTTTTTGTTTCTCATTTAGAAAGACAGAGAAGCTATATAGTCAATTTCTGGTGTCCTTGTTTTAATGGATACAACTGCGTGGTGTCCCTGTTACTACGGTGGAAAAAAAGATACTGAATTTAGATTTGAGTGTTTGAGTTATATTATTTGAATGATAGCACAAGTAAAGGTTCATTTGTTTTGATTTTCAAATTTGTAATTAAAAAATAAAATCTGGCATCTGGTCAATTACTGACTTTTTTGTCTGCATTTCATCAGCCAATTCTTGTGTAACAGCATGGAAGAGTATCCAGGGACGCAGAATGTCTAACTCAAACACATGCCTAGAGGTAAGTGAGCAGGTACTGCTTTATCCATGAAAAGTCACTTTTGGGTAGGAAGAGTTCATCTTTGTTCTGCTGAAGTCAGTCAATGGTATATCTTTAATTTAAAAATTCAAGTAGTAGCAGAAATTCCTGACAAGTGAGTTGCGCTATGGCAAAAGACACCTGAGCTCATACTACATGCATTTTCGGTGAGAAAATAAGTTCTGATAAAACTGTGATTACAGCAACTTCTCAATTTTATCTACATGCTTCTTTTTCTAGTTTGTTTTATGACCATTTGTTGGTTGTGCTTACCTGATATTTTCCGTCTGATATCCAGATTATCAACTATTTTGAAAGGAAAATGCCCATACCATCTGTCTCATCAGCATTCAGCACAATGAGACCCTGTTTGAGCTGGAAATCCCCTAGACATCTAGACAAATACTTGACCTTGATGCCAAACAGAAAAAGGGCATTATCAATTAAGCCAGGGATTATATATATATTTTGAATTAATAAATGTATACTAAATGTATAAATTGTCTTCACTCAAGAGAACTTAAGGCAGGAGAGAGGTAAAGAAACCCTTCACAGACATGAATTTTCCTGTGACAAGCTGGAGCACATCCTAGTATCTCAGTGCTAAGATCAAAGCTTCACTGCAATCTAGTGCCTGTGCTTCATTAACAAACATCAGGCCAACTCTAACCATTTGCCAAAGAGGGACACAAAAGTGCTAAGCTGAATGGTTTGAACCAAGAACCATTGACTAGCTTCATAACCCGAGTTCTCTAATGGCCGTATGATTAGCTATGGCAAATCACATACACCTATAGGTATAGGAAGTGCTAGTTGTCACTCACCAGCCTGGGCTGTGGCACCAAGGACACTGTTGCATCCTTCGCAGCCAGGAGGAAATGGCCTGCCTCTTGTAGGCAGGATAGGTACCTTGAGTTGATTAGTAATTAGTTAATTAGTTCATTATCTCAACTCAGTCCAGCTGGGTAAGAATGATTGGTGCCATAATTCCCCCTTTTTGTTTTACCATTTTTTGTTTTCACAAAGGCTTTATGGGTGAGCAGAGACCCGGCCCATTCATCCAACTCCAGCACACTTCCCTCCCACGAATACCACATCAGGGCTTGCAGCTTTACCTTCTTCTCCAAAGGACTCTCGCTCGAGCTCCCAGCTCTGGCTCTTCTGGCTCAGGCTCCTTTGGCTCAGGCTCTCGGCTCAGCGAGGGAGTCAGGGCTTCCCTGGGTCTCACGGATGTATCATGTCAGGGTCACCAGTTGTCGCTCACCAGCCTGGGCTGCAGCACCAAGAACACTGTTGCACCCTTCACAGCCAGGAGGAAATGGCCTGCCTCTTGTAGGCAGGATAGGCACCTTGAGTTGATTAGTAATTAGTTAATTAGTTCATTATCTCAACTCAGTCCAGCTGGGTAAGAATGATTGGTGCCATAGCTAGTGACCACTACACCAGTAGCACATGGTTGACAACATAAGCTCAGATGCTGTTGTGTCTGAGAGAGGGAAGCTGTCGCTGTTGATGTGTCTTTGTACTGCGCCAGTTGAACAAAATGCACCGGTAACCAACCGATGACTTTGTTGGGCTGTCTTTCCTTTAGCTCACCTTGCCCCGACTAACGATGTGAACGTCAGTCTGGTGAAGGCTTGTTCTTTTCGCTGCTCTTGCTCAATCTCTTGAAGGGTTAAAGTTACAGAGGATGGTGTGTGGACGCTAAACTGCATCCACAGCTCAGTGAAGTCAGAGGAAAGACACTCAGACCCTTTGTGGCTGTCAGATCAAGCCCTAGACTCAGCTTTGCTTTGCCTGAAAGACGTGCTTAGCCACCTACAACACCAGTGAAAAAGGCCTCTGCCTGTAACACATATTTTAATCCCCACAGGAATGGTATTCTGTGGTGTAACAGCAGACTTTGGTCTCAGCACAAGCTACCTGGACAAGCCTGATATGTAGACATCAGATCTGGTAGTTCCTTCTGTCTTGAGGCTCTGAAAGTGGAGTAACGAGTTGATGGTCTGTTTGACTGCAGAGTCTAATATTGCTCTGGTGGAGAGACCCGGAAAGCTTCTGCACAGGCTGACCACTGCCAGTCGTACTGACCATTGGCATTGCCTGTCTGGACCCTTGTCACTAGGTATCTGGGTTTGTATTGGGGTATAAGTCACTTGATAGAGGATGGCCTTGGTACATATATGTTTATTCATGGCACAACATTTACAATCTGAATTCTGTCTTTCATTCATTTCCTGGAATAGCCAAATAGAAGTTTAGGGTTTTTTTGTTGTTTGTTGTTTATTGTTGGTTGTTGTTGGTTGTTGGTGGTGTTGTTGGGGTTGGTGGTGTTGGTGGCATTGTTGGTGGCGTTGTTGGTGGCGTTGCTGGTGGTGTTGGTGGTGTTGGTGATGGTGGTGATGGTGGTGGTGCTGCTGTTGTTTCTGTTGTTTTTGTTGTTGTTTTTGTTGTTTTTGTTTGTTTGTTTTCCATGTGGCAGAGCTTCAGAGACTTTCAAGGCAGTCCAGAGGAGACATAGAATAGATGCTGCATTCCTCTCAAAATTTGCTATGCTGTCATGGTAGGAGATCCCTGCTGTCTGTGACGGGAAGAGCAGAGTGGCACCAGAGCTGCTAAAGCAGAAAGCTGGGTCCCAGCAGCTGGCAAAATCATCACTTCTTTTGGAAGTTTTCAGGAAGATGCCAGCAGCTTATGTACAAAGAGGTGAACCACCAGAGCCATCAGTCCTTGTTATTCTGGCTGCTGTCCCACACATTGGCAGGAGATGACTTCCAGCTTTGTTTCAGGAGAGCATCACCTCAGCCAAACCACCCAGTTGTCTCTGAACATATTTTGGCTGGAGGAAAGCTGCCATGTTTATAGGCTAAATGCGGGGTTTATTTCAAGTATTTATTTTCCCTGATGAAAATGTCATATCTCTTCTTTCTCAGTTGTGTGTCAGACAGTCACTCAGGATGCCCCGAGGGGTGAACTGGAGAAGCCAGTGTCCAGTGGGAAGGGGCTTGCGCTGACCCCACGAGAAGGAAAAGTCCCCCGTTGAGGTGAAGCGGGGACAGGCATCTTTCTGAAAGGTCCTAAGGGACTGGTTTATGTTGTGATGTAGCAATCGAAAGAGGAACTGATAGCTTTTTCTTAACTGAAATTGGATAAGGTAAGTTGCAAGGTAAGTTAAATGTAATATTTTTACTTGTGTCTCTTCGTTTGCCCTGGTACAGTGCCCTGCGTGTTGAATAGCAGTTGAAGAAAAGTTAATAAAGCTGTTTGTAATTGCTTTTTTTGGCTTTTAGGGTATAAACGCAAAGCCCAATAAAATGATCTCTCCTTTCTGGGCAATACACATAAAGCATGGCTGGCACAGGGCGTTGAAGGCTTCAGAATGGTATTCAATGACACTAAAACCAAGAGCATTTTCTTTTAGTTAATATTAATTACATGTTTAGTAACTGTACGCGTTCTGTGCATCTTCTGGGCCACCGTATATGGAGAGAATGAAGCTCCACTAGAATAGATCCTTCACAAGCTGAGAGGTCCTTGTAACAAGGACTTTACCACTTTACAAAAAAGCTGTGAAATATTACCATATTTCATTTTTGACACTGTGATCACATTTTCCTAGTACCAAGCAAAACAAAAGGCAGATTACTCCAGAACAAAAAATAAAGTGTTTACTTATGTATACATGGAAAAAGTTGGCAAGCATGCAAGAGAAGTTAGAAGTTATCAGGAATTACGATGGTTACACAACAAAAGGCAAAAGTAAAAACTGCTTAGTGATCATAGATGTATTGTCTTTGGTGCACTTAGACGTGTAAATTGAATAGAATAATAGAATAGATGTTGGTGGCTCACCATTATAATAAAATGCAATTTTTCTGTGTATTAAAAACTTTCATACTACATGTTCAAAGCAAAAAGAGGATAAAACAGGATCTCCAAAAGTACTTCATTGTCGACAAAGGCTCAGAATCCCAAGAGAAGCTGTAAGATTTTTCAAGTGGAAGTTGCTTTGCAATGAATGCTCTTTAAAAACATTGGCTTTTGAGCCTTCACCCAAATATTACGTATGAATTCTCCACACATTTTTTGCTGAGCACCAATGGACTTCGTAAAGCAGAAAGAAGCAATCAAAAATCTCTCTGTGATGTACTTACGCTTATCCAAACTAATCTCAAACTAATCTTGAATTTTGCACTCTGCAGAGTGGCAAAAGCAAGCTACAAAAAGAAATAACAGCTCCAGACCAGAGGCTTCTGTTTCCTCAAATCTCTCACTGTTAGAACTAGGTTTAGGGAGGATGGGAGAGATCTGTAACCATTAACAGCACATTAAATTATCCCATTAGACTGAAGTGTAGAAATGTGACCTGTTACACTTCTATTTTTATTATGGCCATCCTTATGCCTGGAAGGATGATATGTGAGCTGCAGAAATACCAGCCTACAAGCTGTAACAAATTGTTGCAAATAAAAGCTCTTTGAAAGAGCTAAGAAAGCTCTTAATGACAGCTTCTTCTCTAAATAGGAGTCAAGCTTCTGTTTGGTTGTTAACAGCATAACTGAGCTCTCTGAACAGAGGCATTTTGGTGTTGATCTACAGGTGGCATTATAAATGTCCCAAAATTTCCTTATCAAGGCTTCTATTTTTGTATAGTGTTGATCAATAATCACGACCAACACTCCTCTTTGCTGTGATCTATGAAAAAATCACAAAAGGACTGCAGTACACCTACCATCTCCTGCCAAGATGCAGAGGCACAAAAACTTGGCACCAGCTGTGTGTGGCAGGATAAATGCCTTCCATTAGTCCTAATGTGAAGAAAAAGGGAGACTCCTAAAGCTTTCTAGGCCATCCTCATGCCCAGTTCCCATTACTAGTAATGGAAGAAAGGGTATTTGAATGCTTTATTTGGCACTGAAAATCTTAACAAACAAGCCTTTCAACCTTAGAAGGCATGTCTGAACATCTTCCAATCACACCGTGGTAGTATGTCTGACTAATTGTGTTTATTCTATGTTGTTCCCCTTTTTCATAAAGACAGGTCACAGCTTTTTATCCTCTGTACTTCTGAAGCACTGCTTTTCAAGGATCTTGTCTTAAAAGAAATTGCACAGAAAAACTAAACCTTCCCAAAGCTACTAATCAATATAATTTATTCTCTAAGTGCCGCAGCAATATCAATTAGTGCTGTGTAGCTTTTGTTGTTCTTACTGAAGTACGCTTGTTCTTGGAAAACTAAAAGGATTTCTGCAGTTGAAGACAGCTTGTATTTTATTGGTAGCATTAAAATAGTACCTAGAGGCTCCGAGCAGAACTCATGGCCCTGGATTGTTCTGATCTGCATTGCTCTAAGTAACATGGGAAATAGTTTTTCTAGGTTGTGAACGTTGCTGAGAGAACAAATATTTTTTCCTGTTCTGCATCAGGTTGTAATTGAGTTATTTGTCATTTCTGTTAAAAAATGTCTTTTTTTTTTTTTTTTTTTTTTAATTTGGACTAGACATTAACTTCCAGAAATTGATTTTTTGTATACGTTTCTCCGCTATGTTAAAGGCAAGGTCAGTAAATAGAAATCATTCCTCATGAAGGTACTCTTCCACAGCAATCATGTCACAGATCAGCCTCCTTTTCGATTAGTGGAACAGGCAGATTCCTGTAAGTTTCTCGTCTTAATGGATTTTCTCTAGCCTGTAAATGCTACCTGATGCATCCTTGATATAACCTCTCCAGTTTTTCTACAAACTTTTAAATTAAATCACAGATATACAGAGAGCAACACTTGAACCTGATCTCAGAGTGCCTTGTGCAGAGAGCAGTGAAACCTGTGCCCAGTGAGCCGTGAGGATGCTGTCGCATCAGGGCAAACACATCTGTCTTCTGGCAGAAAGTGGTGGAGGATGCCAGAGCCATGAAAGAAAGCAGAGGCTTTCAGTCCAATGGGATGGGGTCTGAAATCTTACATGAATACTGGGCAAGGCTGGTGAGAACATAACGCTTCTACAGAAGCAGCACCCAAGCATGGAAGAATGATGAAGGCACCCATCCTTTGCCCTGGGAAGAAGCCTGGAGGTGAAAATGAGAGAAGTTTAGAACAGCAAAAAGGTATCCCAAGTGTTGCAGAAGCTGATGATTATGTCCGTCACTGATGCACTTTGCCAGTTGGTAATCAGGACAGTAAATACTTTCTTTTAAGAGGAAAGCACATCCTGTCAAAATCAAAGCTTTACAAGGAGAATTACTTCGATGCATCTCTCAGTCCCTCTGCACCTGGAAGAGGTTTTGCAGTTTTTAAAGTCTTCTAGGTTTGTGTTGCAGTTCAGAAAGATGGGTTATTTTAGAAAGTAGGCGAATTGATACAAAAAAGATTTGTGGTTTTGTCTGGAGTTTTTAAAGGTGAAAATCAACCTCGAATTTTCAACTGGTGTTTTTAATTCTTATTTTTTTCTTCCAGACAATCAGTTTCCAAAAAAACTCCAAACTGAACCAGATAAACCAAAAAATCAAGACTAAATTTTAAACCAGATTTGGAAAGAACATTTCAAAATATTTGGTACAATGAATGCAATGAACATCACATGTGCAGTTGTAATTGCTGCCCTCTTGTTCTTCCCACATTCCTTTCCTGTGATTTGCAATATTTCTCATTTGTGCCTTTATCTTACAACAACTGTATGTCTCATCACCAAGGGCTGTACTTCCCTGGGTTTCTGGTAGAACAGGAGTCCAAGACTAGCATCCTTCAGGTATTATTTGTCCTTATGCTATCAGACAAGTAGCTTGAAGCTGGGGAGACCTGGGCTCATCTCTTCCAAATAGTTCAGCCTCTGTGCACAGTGTAATGGTGACGGGGCCACAGGTGCATTAGACACACTGCACTATAAGAGTTAAACTTGTCCATATATCTCAGACAAGAGGCGGCAGATGAGGAGGAACAGGTCTCGATGCGCCAATCACCGAAGTCAGCTGCAAATCTTCAGTTAGGTTCAGCAGTGCTATGAGAACCCGGGACAGACCCCATAATGTGGATATGGATATGTAACAAAGGTGACAAGAGAACTTGCTACCCCAAAATAGAAGGGAGGAAATACCTTCTCAGAATGACGCCTCCCATGACTCAACTGAAGAATACCCAGAGGTCTATGTACAGAGCAGGACCCCACCAACCATGTAGCACATTGCAGCAATATGATGGTTTATTTCTTTCCCCCATCAGTTTTAACTTATCTGTGGCAACGTGAGCTTTGAGAGTCACCCTGAGGAAACATGTCTTGCAGATGAATCTCTGAAGGGGTAGGTGAAAAGAACAGATCTCTGACTATGACCTCAAATTCAGCCTAATTGAGAGAATTAGAACGAGCTCTTTCAATGCCAGGCTTTTAAAATCTCTGGGCACACTACAGCTATTGAGAGGAACATTGTAAAGTGAGTTTCACAGAAATCTGTCCTTGGTTTGACCTTCGCTTATTTTTCAATGACAATGACCAAGGACTGGTGGCTGCAGGTCCATGTGGAAGAAGTCTGTGTGTTCCTCTCCTTATCTCAATGAGCAACTGCGTAAGTACTTATGATGAATGTTAAACACACACTTACCTCCTGAAACACACACTTGCTCCCTGAAAATATAAATTCTGCAAACTGCAGCATAAGCGTTCTTCTGACTTCTCCTGATAATTGGCTTAATAGATACTAAGAGCTGGAGAAGCAATGTAGCCTGCACAATTTATTGCTATAGCTAATTACTATTAGAGAGTAGGCATGCAGCATATTACAAAGAAAGAAACATATAAAAGTGCACAAATGTACGAAGCATCCCTAAATCCTCCTAATGAAAGGTCCAAACGAAATTTTCTTATGTACTTCTAATCAAAGTCTTTGAGAAAGCAATCCAATCTTAACACAGCTAGTAACCTCCCAAAGTAACATTTTATGGCCAACTTACAAGTGTCTGACTAGAATTCAGCACTGATTTTTAAATACTCTGCACATTTTGAGCCACAAAATCTAAAATCCTTTAAACAAAGTGGAAACATAATATTCTAATTGCTTGCTGTAAGAAAGAAGGAAGCTTCCCTAACAACTTGATACAAAAGAATCAGCATTAGTTATGTCAATCAGAAATTATTTGTCTTTATTGCTCCTGTCTCATGCACAGGATCCATTTCTTAAGGTTACCAAGCCTGCCTTCTTCCACTGAAAATGATGAAATCTAAGTGATCGGTAAATATGCGTTTCATCCTGCTGCATTTTTTGACCACAGCCTGATGTTCTTTAATTAGCTTTTAAATTAAACATTTGCTTCTCCAATATCAACAGTTCTACAACACATAGAATTAGTCAAATTAATTAGTCAAATTAGGAACATGCAAAATCATCATATTAAGATGTAGAAGCCATTTATAGGCCAGATCCAAAGCTCAATTAACTCAATTACTGCTTTAGCATTTACTTCAGTGTGCCTCAGTCCATCTCTGCATTTGGTTTAGGTCTAGTTTCCCCTCTGGGCTTTGGCACTGCCTTGCTGGCTCAACACCTGCACAAAAAGGAGAGTCCCAGCCTTGGGGGATGTGTGCTAAACATTTCCAAAGGAGCTGCAAGAGATATTCCTCCATGTCCGCAGATGACCCTGCAGGAGAAGACTCATTTGGGAAGCCGATAGGCACGGGGACAAGGACGTGGCTACTGCTGGTGGCCAAGGATGGCTTCCCTGCCAAATACCACTCGTCTCATTGGGGTGAGCAAACACGGGAAGCCTCTTCTTCTGCCATGCAGGTGCTCCCTATCCGCAGCACTGCTTGCCAGAGCAGGGTTGTGTTTGAAACCCCTCAGACATTGACCAGATTCATCCAGCTGCTCCAGAGAATCCTGCTCGCTTTCAGCAGCCCTCGGTGTGGGACAGAAGTAATTGGATTATTGTTGGCAAAACGTTCATTTATGTGACCATTGTTGGAGCTCCCTCAAAAAACAGTTCAGTCTCTTTGAACTTCAGAGAGACTTGAACTTTCAAGCTTTGTACCTAAGTGGCTCACTCACCTCCTGGGGCAAAAGAAGGACATATGTTCGTATTTTCCAATTAACAGTCTCTGTATGGCTAAAACAAGCAAGCAATGCCTCCCAAGAGCTGGATCTCCACCTGAATTTATTGCTGGTTGGTTGCCTAGCTGGAAAGGCGGTTTGGCCATGGCTTTGCTTTGTTATAGGCAATCCAAGGAGTTCATTGCAAGGCTAGCGAATGTGAAAAGAAGCTACCAGTCAGGGGGAGCAGGTTTACAAATACGAGCAGCAAAAGTTAGCTGCAGCTTGGCAGAAAAGGAGGGGATCAATACGGTTACTCTAAACTAATGAATTTCATCCACCATCCACTTTCTACCCCCTTCCAAACTATTGATCTGTGTGCCCTTTTTAGGTTCTTTTCTCACTTTCCCTTCCATCTGTCTTCCTGGATCAAGTCAGTTTATTGTGGAGATAATTGTTATCATCAATAAAACAGTGCTTCATCACATACTAATCTCCCCAAAAGACTGAAGGAGAAAGTAATGAAGGAACGGGAAAAGGTGCTCAGGACAGCACAGTGCAGGCAGGGATTAACACTGTGTGAGACCTTTTCCTGGAGGCAATGCCTCAGGAGTCATGAAGGTCCTGTACATGTAGTCCATTGGCAGCCTGGGGTACAGAAAGCCCACGCTGAGAAGTTCCTTCTGCTTCAGCTGCTGTGGCTACCCAGAGTCCTGCCGCCCTTCCTGTATGTCTCCTCCTTCAAAGAAATGAGGAAACTGATTTCAGCAGAGAAAAGAGACGCTACTCATCCTCTTTCAGAGCTGGGGTCAGATTTTTTTTAGATTTGCAGGGTGGATTGTCAAATGGATCTTGGCTTCAAAAGATGCAAAGAAATGCTTAATATCGTTTCAGAAGCAAAATCACCCTTCGATAGGTGACTCAATACTTTTGAAAATCAAGTGCGTATTTTCTGCTGGAATCAAATGGATTCAGATATGAATTGCTCAAAATTTGTATTGCCCCAATTAGTCTGGGTTCTGCTGTACCAGGTGTTGTGTGTGAATCACACAGCAAAATTCAGCCCCTGCCAGAAATTTCTTGCAATCTTGAAGATCAGTCTTAACATAATAATGATGAGACTGAAGATGATGAGGGACAGGTGTTGGGTGGCACAAATGTAATAGGATGTGTCCCAGATCTGTCATACCAGGCCTCCTGCCCCTTGATAATAACCATATGCTGCAGTGATCTATACCAGCAGCTCATTATATCAACGGGAGCATTTTACTTCTTTGTGCAGTGGCAGGACCAAGCGTGGCTCTTACGATGGCATTTAGTTCCCGTCTAGATTTCCCTTGAAATGAGTGAAAACTGGTAAGCCAACTGTGGAGCAAGCTCTGGGTCCCTAACCATGTGAACAGCAGCTCTTTTTGCCAGATGTTTACACTGAAACGTAAGAGAGAAAATTTGCTTTGAGAGAAAACGTTTCCAAACTACTCGCCTCGGACAGTTTGCTCTTTGTAAACCTCCTGCAACTATGAAGTAGTCTCACACAGAAGCCATTTCAGACAGGCAGGCCGCTTGTCTCTTTTATAAATAGTTTGCGGCTAGTTGCACAATGAAGCAGGAACCGGGGGATCTATAGACAAATCCAAGTTTCTAGTCTCAGTCTGTGGGAAAAGAAAAATAGATGTCATGAACAATTATAATGCCTGACTGGAACCATAGAAATTATGAGAGTGGAAGAAAAGATGTTCCACCACTGTTTTCTTGTCTTTCCCCTGCTATTGGCAATTTCTTTAACCTCAGCCAGCAGAAGTCCACATCTTCTATTGCCTTCAGCCAAGCAAGGTCAGTTGAAACTCAGTAAGAAACTGTCTCGGTTATTTAGGGAAAGGGAAGGGAATGGGCCTGGAAAGTGGGTGTCTGAGGTCTTTTGGAAATGGCTGTGCCCAACTTTGTCTTAAGGTTGTTCACAGCACCAAGCAGCACTCTTTTTGTCTGGAAGCAGGTTTCAAAATGAATGATGGGATAACCGCTCTCTGGCAGAGAGGTTAGTCTATCACAAGTCCATGCTGTAAAGTTCAAGGGCATACTAGTGTTTTCTCATAGATGACAAAGATCAGCAATTTGAAGATGTGTTACTGGTGTCAGAGTGAAAGAGCTGGTAGTTCAGTATCAGCAACAAGTTTGACAGCTGTCTGTGAAAGGAGGTAATGAAGGATATATTTGCTCAATGATTGAGTATATGCCTGCCAAGAGGCTCTAAATTCTTGATCAACAAACTCTGAGGCTGGCACTGCAGACAAAGGACTTTACTGGCATTGGAAATCCTGCCGGAGTGAATGGGAAAATGGATAGCTGTAATGCTACCCTGTGACTGCTTGCAAGATCAAGGCTCACAATCTGCACAGAGCAGCTTTAAAACTCGTATCGATCCACCGTATCCTTACCACTTTTCTATGCCCTTGCTTATCAAGGGGAGCACAGCCATTTTAACACCCCAACGCACTCTCATTGAAAATCTATGGCAATGGTTACGGGTCAGCGGGCTGGTAAAGTGGGCATCTCACATTGCACCGTGAATCTCACTGGTGGCGCTTCTGTCAGTGCAGGAGCATTTGTCGCTGACAGATGGAGCGCAGGTGCTCGAGGTGGGCATTGCTGAGCCTGCTTCCTGCTGAAGGCAGCAAAAATCAGAGACAATGGCTTCGCTGGAGGCAGCACGCATGCTTTGTGCACTGCTGGAAGAGAGAAAAATTTCTGCGGTGTATTTGTACAAACTCAGACCTTCAGCAGGTCTCAAAGGAGTGGAAAGAAACAGTCTGACTCATAATGCTCTCCCCCCAGCACTGGACATTTTACACAAACACACAAAATACGTGCAAGCAACCTTTTCTAATGGACCCACATTTATTTCCAATCACAAAAATCTTGCAGGTGATGCTGAGCTAAAGATAGAAATTATAATAGAAAAATAACACAGAGCCTCAGGACTGACTCCAAACCACAAGTCACATCATTGTGGAGGGAATTTCTGAAGTCCACTGAAGTTAGGGTCCCCTTTCAAACACCTCCATTAACATGCGGACTGAGAAGCATCAGCATTTCACAGCAATTTCCATTTGATGTAGAGCCAGTCTAACAGCCGAAATACCCATACGCCATGCATTGTTGTTTCCTTCCCCAAATCTGTCTCCAAAGGGCTGCTAACAAACCTGAAAGTATGGAACAGCAGTGCATTACCTTTTTTTTCCCAGATGCCACTCCTAAATCCTTCTGTGGAGAGCTGCATCATTTTGCAGCATCTGTCTCTAAATGCTGAACTACCAAAAGCTTCATATTTTTGTCCAAGCAGTATCCATGCATTAGTACAAACAGCTCAGCTGGCAGAGTGCAGGTTTCTTCTTACTGACGTTCATGGAACAAGAGCAGTTTTACTCCTGGAGAAGCCCTATATTCCCCATGTCCAACCACTGTCTAGAAACATATACAACTCATTCTCTTCCAGTGCAGTGGAGACAGACCTCACCAGACTCTACCCAACTGCTTGAACTAGACGCCCCTGTAAAGTTCAGTCAGGTGTGCGGCACTAAGCAGGCTGCAGTGGTTATGACAGGATCCTGGTAGGAAAAAACTAAGACTGTGGTATTTTTCCTCTCTTCCTCTGGTTTTGACAAGTCCACGGAGCAGGGAGGTGATCGTACTCCTTCTCTGTAACAGAGGAATTGTGTGCGGAGGAACCGCTCAGGTCTGGCTTTTCCCAGAGCTTTTCCTGAGATGCAACTTGTCAGTGCTTTCTGCTATCTCTTTGACTTTGCAATGAGTTTATTTGCATATGAACATCTATCTTTACCTTGAACAGCTTTAGGTCCCCTGACGTAATTATTGTTGTTCGGATTAATTAAGAAGGATGCAGGGTCATTCCCCAGCGATGGTCCCAAACATGTTACAGCACCACGACCTGAGGGATTGCTGTAAATTTTGGTATCAGCATTTTCACAAGGGCAGAGTAATAAATCACGGTGGGGAGAAGCTCCCTGAAACACACAGCAAGGGATGCCTGCACTGTCGCCACTGCTGGCACAGGTCACAGGCCAGCCGCGTGGAGGTTGCAGGGACCGGCCATCTGAGCATCAATCCTGCTTCCCAGGTGGGTTTGTGCAGCCAGTGGTGAGCTGCTGAGGTTGCATGAATATTGAAGGACCTGCAGACGCAGCTTTGTTGTTGCAGGAGGCAGGGGCGCACGGCGTGCCAGCAGGTGAGGACTGGAGCTACAGGCTGGTGCTTACCCCCCCAATAAATCAGTGTTCAGCTACTGCCCACAGAGACTGTCTGCATGGATGTCGCTGCTTTGCTGCAGAGGCAGGGCTGCAAAGGTACCCGAAGGCCTCCTCTGCTTCACGTGCCAATTGTGTCCTGAGTTACAACTTCTCCTGGGGAACCGAGCAGCGCTTTTTTGATATATAGCTCTCGGCAGCTCCCATTAGAGTCTTCTTGGAAATTCAGCTGCTGCATTTATTTTTAAGAAATCGAACCTTTGATATTCTGTCCAGCACAAAAGATCAGAATACATCCAGTTCATCCTTGCAGTGAATTATCCTTTACAAGAGACGAGGCATAACTGTTACAATGAATGGTGAACACAAGGGCTGCTCCCTTTATCTGGAATGAAAAAGTTTTCAAAGTATCATTGCAATCAGCATGCAAAGAAGGTATCCATTTTCAGGCATTCTTTTCAACATCTATTATTTTAAAAAAGAAAAAAACCCCTCCAGTTCCATGTTCAGCATTTGAATATTAAAAAAAAGAATTTTTGTGCCAGGTGAGAAATCCGAGTTCCAAGCACTGTAATTTTAAAAAGGACAGATCATCTGGCTGTAAAGTCGAGGGCAGCTTCTTATAAATCTCACACACATCCGTGTTTGAAGCCTCCCAGTTACCATGGTTACCATGACATTGCTAGTCTTATTTATAGCCCTGTGCTATATATATTGCTTTCCAGAAGGAATAAAAGGGATAGCTGACTGTGAAGGAATCTTGGAACTGCACATTAAAAATGAGATGTAGAGAGGGAAAAAATCTAATTAAAGAGGGGCTGCTGAGGTTAGATGTTGGCTTTTGCAGCATGGGGCCATGACACCATCTTCACATCACAGCAGGCAGGAGGGATGCAGGTGGCCTCGTGGCTCCTTCACTCCGAGTCTGCCTAAAGGACACCTGTGGTGAGGAAAAGCTGAGGTGCTGCTTGGTGTCCCTGAAGACCCCTGAATCAGGATTCCCCAGTGCTGGTCCATGTTCCTGAGGGACACAAGGGAGTCCCTAGGTGGCAATCCAGGAGGGAGAAGGGCTGGGGACAGATAGTGGCAACCTCCAATGTCAGCACCCTCCAACGCTGTGCCCTAGACACAGGCAGCTGCAGATGTCTGCACTGAAGTGGGACACAGTCCTCACCTCTCCCAAGAGGACCATAGTTGGCTTTTCTTCCTTTCTGAAGTAAACTATAACATACATGCATGTAGTCATATACATCTATGTGTGTGTGTGTATATATATAATGGGTTATGAAGAATATACATTTTGTTAGGAACAATCCAAAAAAAGATAAAATCAAGTCAGTGGCAACATTTACGCAGGGACTACCTTGTCATACGGGATAAAGAGAGAGAAAAAGATTTGGAAGTAGATAGAGAAGGAAGGAAGGAAGGGAGGAAGAAAGAAAGGAAAGAGAGAGAGAAAGAAAGAGAAAGAGAAAGAAAGAGAAAGAGAAAGAGAAAGAGAAAGAGAAAGAGAAAGAGAAAGAGAAAGAGAAAGAGAAAGAGAAAGAGAGAAAGAGAAAGAGAAAGAGAGAGAAAGAGAAAGAGAAAGAGAAAGAGAAAGAGAAAGAGAAAGAGAAAGAGAGAAAGAGAAAGAGAAAGAGAGAGAAAGAGAAAGAGAAAGAGAAAGAGAAAGAGAAAGAGAAAGAGAAAGAGAAAGAGAAAGAGAAAGAGAAAGAGAAAGAGAAAGAGAGAGAAGGAGGAAGGAAGGCAGACAGGATGGAGGGCGGGAAGAAGGTAAGGGACAGAGGAAAGGATGAATTTTTAATAAAATGCTTCCCTGGTTTTTAATCTAATTCCACTTCCAGGAGCCAGATTACTGCCCAGGTCAGCTGTCAGCCTCAAGGGCAGCCTCAGTCGCCCAAGGGTAGATCAATAATATAAATAGAAAATATAAAGGTGAAAGTCTTGAAAATGGGAGACAACAACCTTGAAACGCAAGGCTGAAATGCAAAACAACACGAATAAAAGAAAATACATTGAAAATAACTAACATGAGAGGCTTTAATGGTGTTTCCTATTAAAAATTCAGGATTGATAATATGGGTACGATTACAAGCAAAAATTCTGAGGAGGGCAGCTCTACGAAGACTACAGACGAGCTGAAACCTCTTTGGGAAGCAGCTGAAAATGAGGCCGGATTACCTTTCATAAGAGCACACATCACGGTTTCAAGACTGCTGTTTTAATGTTGAGTGTTTCGCTGATTAAAGACCTGTGGGAATCAGTGGAAACTGATGCCCATAGAAAAAATTTGCTAAAGTCTGACCTAGACAAGAAAGGCAAGGTACTTTGTATCTGCTAATAACATTGAGATGTCCTTTTCGCTAACTGTATGAACCTTAACTGTCATTGGTCCTGACAAAATGTTCATTTAAAATATTTTAAAATACATTATTTATTTTTTTTCAAAAATTCAGTTATAAGTGTTGTCGGTTTAGTTGCCTGTGGAACTGTAAAGACACGTAATCCAAGCTCTTAAACCATTTTGATGGGGAAAAACAAGCAAGCAGACAAACGAACACCCTCATGAGCAGGCATTTAATCAATCCTTGCTCTGGAAACACAGGTGTACTTGGAAATCACTTGCCACTTCATTTTCACTCTTCTCTTCCTCTTTGGTGATGCCTAAAGGCTGAGATGGAATTTAGTCCATTACTGTGAATACAGGCAGGTTTAGTTAGGGATTAGGGGAAAAAACGCCTCAAAACAACACAAAAAAGGGAAAATAACATGAAGAAGGGACAAAACCAGAGTTAGGTCCTGCTCTCCTCACTCATTTTAAAGAGATTTTTCCAAAAAGAAAAATATTTTCCCTCTTAAGTCAGGTAAGGCAGAAACTGAATGCCGCAATAAAATAATGCGGGTGCATTGTAATGGAGCTTCAGTACGAGTGATAATGCCACGACTGTGCCCGTGCAGAGATTTTGCCCCTCAGCAGCCGGTTATGCCAGCCCTGTACAGAGGCAGTCACCACAACGTCAATATGCTTTTGCTGTTGTCTGCAAATTACTGGATGGCCTCATGCCACTCAAGCTTTTGTATTATTATTTTTCTTTGTATTGATTAAACATAAATTATTGAGGAGAGTAACTGAGGAAATTCCGAGGCAGCAGAGAAGACGGTCTCTGTAACTAGAGGCTGTCTGTCATTGAATGTGATACTTCTGACGAGATAATTTGATACAATGTTTGTAATCCAGGACACTCCTCTAGGAGTCTATTATTTAGGATCTAGTTTGTTTAAATGCCCAGCCAGGCACACTAGAGAGGGAGTGGGAAAATCCGTATGCCAGAAGGAGAACAGATAAACGTCGAGGTGGCAGCAACCAGAACAAGGCTTGCATTCAGTTGTATCTGTTGAAGAAAAGAGAAGAGAGTAAATCATCGAAGTTGGAATTCAAATGGCTTTACACGAGTATGAGCTGATTTTTAAAAAATATTTATTTTTACAGAGAAACCCTATGAGAACTAATATTCCAATAGGATTCTATGGAAAAGTGTTAACTATTCTAAAACATATTGACTTTTTGTTAATGAATGGTGGTTCGCTTCACATTTTGAGTTGCATTTGCATGAGTCCTTCTAAACTCCACGATTCTGATTATAAAATAAAGTGGTCTCTTTATGGAATCCTTGAGGGGCAAAGTGCTGCTTCTTCAGGAATTTGGTCAGTAAAACTCTGACTTTAACCCTGGAAACATGGATCAGATCTCTCTTCCTGGGGCATAGGGTTTATTCCTTTCAGTCTAGTGTAACCCTCTGACCTTTTAACCTTGCTCACAAAAACATGCATTTAAAGAAATCAGGCTCTGCTAGGCATTATCTGTGATCTGGATCACCTCTAGCAGTGGAAGGCCATTAACCAGTACAGTTGAGATTGAGTTTTCATTCCACATTTGTCCATTTATCATAGAATTTAGAATAAACAGAAGTGATGAGGAAGACGCAACCCAGTATTAACAGCAACGTTGCAGCCTAGGGGCTTCAGGTGCTTGCTGCTCCGTAGCTCAGACCTGGATTTAGATGTTGGAGGCAGCAAGATAGAAAAAGGCTTAGCCATGGTAATGCGCAATTCTTGTTTTACTGAGAAGGATTTAGGAAGGTATCGCTTTCCATAAAATACCAGGTGCTAAGTTAGGGTTGGTCTGAAATGAGATCTCATTAGATATTTTGGCTTGATAGTGAAAGGCTATTAATAAAATTTGTGACTTCTACCTGCTAGAACGAAAGGCAGTATGCAGTGCCCATACAATAAAACTTCTACGTAAAATCTCAATGATGCTCAATGAAGACTTAATTAGCAGACTGCTGAGATGTCTTTTAACATTCCTACTGATTTTGATCAGGAGTAACAGAAAGCAGCTTTCAGGTGCAAAAGTTCGAATACACAAAAAAGAATGTGGAGGATGTGCGTAAGTTCTATAATGTAATAGCTGTAGGTTATTTAACCTATAACATGAGTGCTTTTCCACTTCTTTGCTTTGGAGCCAGAAGACCTTTTGTATATTGTTATATTCTTCTCAGTATTACATGCCAAGAAAGCAACTTTGCCTTCTCACTGTTCTTCTCAGTTATCTTCCCATTTATACCTGTGTATTGAGCTCTTGTATTTCCTGGGCCATCTCTCTTTTGCAGCTCCAAAGGTTTCCACTTGGTCCTTGGAGTGAAGCATTCAGCATAAGTCAAACAGAAAACTGGTCTTGCTGCCAAACCTTTTCAACAAAGCATAACACGATGGGAACAGTGAATATATGTCTTGGTCAACTCCAAGACTAAAAAACAGGCAGGCATGCACCATTTCAAACACTATGAAAGCAATCGCATAGTAAAACAACCGCATATTACCAGCTAACCTAAAATGTTAAGCTACTCAAGTATCGTTACAAGCAGATAATAGTATGTGAAGCAAACCCGCATGTAAATATCATTTCTACAGCTGAAATGTTTTAAACTGATGTAGATAATGCAAGAACACTATTAGAAGATGTCAAGAAGGCTGAAAAAAAAATGAAGCACACTTCTCACCTCTTGGAAGCTGTGGAAAAAATAATATTTAAATAGAAATCCTTGCAATTAGCAGCTCCAGGGCACAGTTCTTCTTCAGTGTAGGACCTGATTTTTCTCTTGTAAGTGTTCCTCAAAATGGTACTTTACTCTTGTAGAACTACTGCTGTTCTCTGTATTTGCCATCACCTCTTTCACAAGTGTCAGCTCTTTAGCATTATATGCATATTCAGCAGTTTCGACTTTTACAGTACTTGTAAGCTTTCTTTATCGGAACAAATGAGTGAGATTATCCAATATAATTTACTTGTACAGTGATTCTTCTCCATTTCTAGTCAATCTCTGTTTGCCACACACAGTCTTTTCAACAATTAAAAGCTGGTACTGGGCATCCAAAGTGGCTCCAGCCTGCCTTTTATCTGCCAGGCAGTACTCAGAGACTGACCTAACCTTTGGTGCAAATTAAAGCAGCCTCAGGGCATGCAAATTTATGTTGCCAGGAAGGGTTCCCTGCGGACCTGCTGAAGATCCCCTAGTCCCCATTGTGCTCCAGGTCTGTATCTGATGAACATAAAACTCCTTCCATGACAATCTCTGCCAAAATTCTCCAAAGTGTCCTTTCCATGAATATAGAAGGGATCATATATATTCACCTCTCTAGAGACAACAGGGAAATCCCATAAAACACATGACTTGGTAACCTGGGTTAGAAAATTTGTCATATATTAATCATCTTGAATTTCCTAAAGTGTTTTTACCGGCTATCTTTTAAAATACTTCTAGGAATTATTAATAGTCAGCACAGTAACAAGGACTCTGAATCTCATAGTAAGTTTTTGTCAGTACCGTTATCCTGAGAGCAAAAGGCAAAAGCCTGTGCTCTGGAGTTACTGCATATTGACACACAGCACCACGGTAAAGGTATTAAAAGTCTCTTTTCCAAAAGGGTTATTTTTCTAATTGCATCTGGGAGAATAGCTTCCCAGTTTGATGGCTAGATACAGGCAGTTTAACAAACTTGTTTTGATTGGTACCAAAACCCAACCCGTGTATTTTGACTAGGAGGGAAGAAGAGGGCAGCAGGGAAACTTTCCAAATTTTGGGAAAAGTCTAAGAATAATTACAAATTCGGGTCATCCCTGGGAAGAATGAGTGGCTGAAATGCCATATATTAGACTGGGGAAGTGCAGGTGCCCCGTATATGAAGCAGCCCTGGTCTCATATCTCTTCTGGCAGAATGATTTCCTGCAAATTGACTTTCTGATGATGTGAATCCCTGCGAGGTGCCTTTCCCACATTACCAGGTATTATTTTCTTTTTGTCTTCTACAGAAATTTCTGCTTCTCACTCCCTTGCCCATAAAGTCAAACAGGAGCTTTGCTGTGCAAATACCTGACTAATGAAAACTCCAGTACTTCCACAAAACCTTGACACCACGAACAACTCAGAGCAAGAAAAGAAAATTCTGCAAAGATAGAGACTCTCTTTTCAGAAGGACAGTAGTGGAAAATAACACTTCACCACAGGAAAGGATTACGGACAATTGATAAAATAATAATAACAACTTGTTAGGCAATAAAGTGATCAAAGGACCTAGTTAGCAATAGAAGTAATTACCTTCTGTTTATCTAAGTACAGGCTGTGTCTGCTGTGTCCTCTAAAGAGTAATTACAAATGGCATGATTTTAACCTCCAGTCTCCTGAGACATTATTGAAAGTAAGGTTGAATGGTGCCTCAGCCTTGACAAAAAAAGCGCATATTTTAAGTGGGGAGCACTGGACTGCAACTGTGCCCCGCAGAAGGTCATGGACAAGTAGAGTCAATTCATTTAGCAGATTGTTTTGAGTTCTCAGGAAAGGAGCACGGTCCTCAGTTTTACTCCCAAGATTTACTCAATATAGCTGATGCTGTAAGCATGCAACTACAAGCCAGCAGAAAGGCTGTCATAGGTGCTGTAGGTGAGAGTCAGGCATGCAGAAGAGAGAGAAGACAAGAAGGTGCTTTCCTAAGCAAGAAGCTTAATTCTTTATGTATCTTAATTCTTTTAAGACCATCAGTGACTTAATCAAGATGACCATATAAAGTATTTCACCATATTTATTAAACGGAGACACTGAATTTTTTTTTGTATTAAGTGTAGTGGTAAACGACTGAGGGAGGGACACAACTCAGGTTTTTTTGCAACACCTTGTTCCCCAGTCTTTCGTCTGTGATCCACAGAGTATGAGCTACTCTGTGCTGCTGCTAGTATCTGGCCGTTGTGCAGCTGACAGAGGCAGAATCCCTTTCTCTGTGCGCAGCATGTCTCTCACAGAAAAAAAAAAATACTATCACATAGTGTACCCCTAAGTGCACATATTAGGTCAAGCCAGCAATTCAAATTCTGATATATTGGACTGCAGGAAGTAGAGAAGGAAGAGAACAGTATAGGAAGAAGGAAGGTACAGGAGAGTTATTCCCTTACGAGATACTGGTTAAAATTAATTTATGCTACTAGGAAAGGAGGTATATTGATTGCAGTCTCAAGTATAGGAAAGTCAAGAGTATTACCTGGGACAAGCTGGGGAAAGCTGGGTGTTTATCAGACTCTAGGATGATAGTAATAATCAAACATTTTCATGCAAGAAGATCAAGTCTTCTTCGTGCTTCCTAGATGTTAGTTTAGCATCCTCTTATTAACTAGCCTGTGCCCTGCTTCCATAACTCACGGCTTCTGTGAGGATAAGGCATCTTTCTTGCCCTCTGAAATGTGTTGATGAAAAGGTGCACATCTGAATCTTTTGCTTGTTTCTGACTTACTTCCCTGCTTACTGATTTATGTATTCTCCAGTCCTACAGATGGGTCTTCCCAGTTTCTCAGGCATAGAAGTTTCCATGGTAACCTCATGAGTGAAGGTAAAACTGTGGTGGAAATCAGCATTAAGCCAAGAAGCCACTGATGTGCAGAAAAACTGCTCAGGACCAGGTTATGAAACATTCTGGCACAGTAAGTGCAGATCCTGTCTAAGGCATTTGTGGCTTTCTGAGCTGTACTTGCACCTTTTTTTCCTTTTCCCTGTTGGCCTGCCTCTTCCTCTCTCCAGACCTACTGTAGCATCCTAACTACATTGTTAGGACATAACAGTAAGTCTGAATGAAAGCTACCTGAATAGGTCTGTGGCATATTTTGGAGAATGGCAGCAGTGGAGATACAAAACCAGTTCTGCAGTTACGCAGGATTATCAAAATCAGAGTGTTTACAAACACTCCTGCAGACAAGACAGTCTACGGGTTTAAGAATCACATAGCCCTGTGCCATAAACCCAATTTTCCAGGTTTTTTCCATTACTTACTCTGCTAGCTCAGGCAAAGTCACCACATTGAAAAATCACTCTCTGTAATCTCCATCCTCTCCAGTCACAGCGTGAGAATGGGTGTTTTGTCCTCTTGCCTCTTTCTAGAAAGCACCTAAACTGAGCAGTTTGGTGCTGGTGCAGGAGCGCTTGTGTGTGAAGAGGGCAGGAGAGAAGGAAACAGCAGAAGTCCAAGGCTAAGGATGATGCTAAGAGCACATGGGACTGGGAATCGGGAAGGCAAGCAATTGTGTTAATTTCTACAGGGGACCACCAGCACAGCAGCATCCTGGTGCGAGGCTCTGAAGCACTATCTGCAGGAGCAGGCCTCAGCCCATACTCAGATTTTTTTAGAGAACAATTGCATCATAAACAGGAATAGGGAGTTTGGCTAAAAACATTATCAACTGTGGTTGGACTTGATAATCTTAAAGGTCTTTTCCAACCTAAATGATTCTATGATTCTATGATTCTGTGACTGGCCTGGGGACAATATAGAAGACTGTACTGCTACTGACACAGAGAGAAAAAAACAGATAGGTAGACAGATACATACATACATTCATTCATCTTGAAATAAAACAAAACCTCACCTTATTTGTATGTGTACCACTGCAAGGAGGAGGTATTGCGCAACACAGAGGGCTCCAGAGACCTTGTCCAGCACCACAGACTGACACACCTGGCTGATAGGCGGCAGAGCGCCCAGCAATGGGTCTGTTGTAGTTGCACTGTCGAGCTTGTGTCATTGTCCCTGTAGGATGTGCTGCCGTGGGGGCTCGTGGAGCAGAGACAGGGGGACGTGAACTCCTCCTCAGCTGGCACCACTCCTGCTGAAATGTGGCTTGCCAGTTTAGCCCAAGGTTGGACTCTTGCTTCACTTTGAAGCTGATCTTGCAATGCACAGGGTGTGATCATCCTCTTTCTTTGCTGTAGGTAGAAGGACGGCAGCGTGCAACGACAGTCTAAGCCAGATTTTTGAGTTTCCCAGGTCTACACACTCCTGTTAATAGACTCAATTGATCATCCACTCTCAGCAGATAGCCATGAACTTTGAAAATTTTCTTCTTTCCACTGCTCTGTCACAGCTTGAGGGGAGTGAGTGTGTGGATTTGAAGCTGTATTTCCTTGTGCTTCTGCTCCCTAGAATCGCTGCGGGCCAAGCACTCACCCTGTGCAGCACAGTAGGATTTTCCTGGTTGAGCTTTCTGTTACTGAATGAAGTTTTTTGAAAAATGGTCTGGGCACCCAAAGAGATGGTAGAATTTATTAAAACAGCTCAGAATGTACAAGTGAAACATACTAGCAGCTCCCCACAAGCAAAACATGACACAGCAACACCATCGATAGCCGAGCAACAAGAAATCAATAATCATTGGCCCAAGTCACAGTGCCAAGCGGACCTACTCATTCCACTACTAACAGAAAGGCAGAGTTGTGAAGGGACCTGCTGCCTCTTTTCTAAGTATACTTTTTCACGCTTTGGACACAAGGTGGTTTCCTTAAAGCACAATGGATCCTGGTGGAGGTGATAGCAGTCTCACAGGGACAGAAGAGTTTTTCCCAACTCTGGCTTCCTACTGCTTGTCTGTGACCAGTGAAAGCATGTGCAACCAGTGGAAGAGGAACTGTGTTCAGACCTATTCTGGTATTTATTCTTTCATTAAACTCAGTAACAATGCAAAGACTTTTACGCTACTTCAGATTTTATGAGATCATTCAGCAGCAGTGTTTTTAGGATTTCTTTTTACAGAATTTTATCTGCAGGTTTACTCATTCTCTTGCATGATCCGCTTAAACTCAAAAATCTGGAGTAATCTCAAGAAAAACGTTACTTAAAGATGAATTTGTGGAACTCTAGGGGACACATGGAGGTATGTAACTCAGATTCATTTTACTTAATTCTTAAGTGCTTTGTCTGTATGCTATGCCAAAGGCAAGAGCACACCTAGTTGTGGAGCAGCCGAGAATGTCCCTGCAGGCCTAGAATATCTGCTTCCCTGCCCCTGCAGGGCTGGGTGCTAGTTACCAGCAGACTTTACCAACAGGCAGGTCTAGTTTCCAAAGATCCCCTTGGTTGTGAGAGCAAGTTTTGAAGCTAAAGATGGCCAGTTTTCCTGGTCCTGAACATACTGCTAGGAAAAAAGCCCTCACCAAACCACGAAAGAAGTACTTTGGCCTGATGTCTTAATACAACAGCATTTCTTCCAGTGCACAAATCGACTGAAGATGGATGGAGTGTTAAAAACTTTTAAACCTACTTATTACTGGACCTGCTTATTACAGAAAGAAGAGGTCTGACAGCTGTCATGTTCTGCAATATTCAGGAAAGCATCCTTCATGAGAGGGAGGCAGTGAGAAAGACTTGTTATGGTCAGTGAGGGAAAGTCTGGAGCAGAAGCCCTAACAAGGACGTGTAGATACAGTGAAAGAAAATGGTGTTTGTGAGGCGTTATCTGCCTGCTTTGTTATCCATTGTTTCTATCCTACCAATGTGTAATGAATTTGCTCTGCATTTGGTATTACCACACAAGCAACATAATAAAGAATCACTAATTTACTAAGCTGCAAACTTGTGTCTCCATCTGCCTGGGATTAGCCGCCAGAAAAGACAACTGGTTTTGCACTAAATGCTAGAACAGCAATTACTTCTCACAATAAGGGCTAGAAAAATCAGGCTGCATTTTGCTTCTCTAATGAGTGACAAGTTTTTTGCTAGCATTGCCCTGATTACTTGACCACAAGCTGCATTTTTGTAGCTCTCTTGATCTGTGCCCTTGAGCAGTCTGGATACAAATGTGTGAAACATTGTGAGATGCAACCTGAAGACTGCAAAGCAAGGATCTGATTTTGATTATTGTAAGAATAGATTTATGCAACTGATGATATGTCAGAGATAGAAATACATTAAAAGATCTGACAGAGAACTGTCTCATTGATGTAGATGCACATCAGCATACTCCGTTGTTTCTGTCAACATCAGTATACTTTATGTTGCACTGGGAATGAGTGAGAAACACACTTCAAGGAGCAAGCCTAAATGACCACTGCCTTTTCAGTTTGGTCTAAATTTATGTTTGTAAAAAGCAGATGAAAGAGATTGTCATTCTGACTGCATCACGTGTAGCATCACTGGTACAAAGTCACAAGTGGCAAGGCAATGAGGAATTCTGCCTGCAGACCTGAATTATTCCCCCTGGACACACTCACTGAAGGCTTCTCTTTCCCGATGCAGTGTCTCATGGCTACCCACTCATTTGAAGCAGCATTTCATTCTCTGATACTCTCTGGCAGGTTCCTAAAATTAGAAAAACAAAGCAGCCTGACGAAGTTCTGTCTCCTCAGAATGTTTCCTGGTCTACTCTGACATGCCTCAGTACTTAACCTCAGCAGTGTGAAATGCTAAGCAGTTAGTCAGTGTTGGCATAAAAGATGCTTTACAGGATGGGTTTGTTTTTGTTTTGTTGTTTTGTTTTTTTTTTTTTCTTTCTGGCCCCTTCTTGTGGAAGTTTGCTGTAATAGACTGTAAACAAATGTATAGTTAGAGTCTACACTGAAGATGCCTGAAGCTTGAAGCTGCTCATGGTAGCAACAAATCCTTTTCCTGTTTCTTAATAATTATTCTTCTAACCTTAACAGCCAATTAAGAGACCACATATGGTACATGCATCAATTTGCAGTATACTTTCTCAGTGCTTGTATCAGCATGGCATGCAGGAAATGGCTGGTGAACAAGTTGATCCGTTATCCAGGCATTACCTTTACATCCACTTCTGCAGCTTTTTGTGGTCATATTACTGTCTGGAAACATACACAGGTCTGAAAGGAAAACCTTCCTTCTGAACCACAGCTCTGACTTCTGTAGCTACTCTGTGCTTTAGCAGCTGCAGGAGGAGGTTATATTCCATAGCACTGCTTCTTCATTTGAAGCCTGCCTAAATTTCCCTGATAACTGGGGTGAGGAGCTTGATTTTGCCATATCAGAACAAAGTGGGTTGTCTGGGTTGCATGCCAAATCTCACAGATAGAGAATATTAGACAGAGGTTTTCTACAGTGCTTATTGCTGTGCAAGCAAAACAAAGTGGAGACTTGTCCTCAGAAGCTTCCAGTCCAAGACAGGTACAGGCAGTGTCCACACGCAAGTGAATAGTTCAATAAACAGCAGAATAGCACTTGGTTTCCTGAAGATTTCTCTCCAAGCTGATGGATATAGATAGATAGGGAGGATGACACAAGTATTGGCAAAAGTTCTGTTTGCAATTAAGACTGTTTATAAAGTTTTCTCACACCTGGACGTTGTTTTATTATGTTCCTCCTGCAGTCAATGTCCTTTTGGCAGGGGCTGTGCATTTTCTCACTCTTGCACAACCACCCACTAGCGGCTAATCACCTTTTTGGCTCTCTTATTAAACCGAAAACAACAACGGATGCAGAGGTGGTCAGGGAGCCATCCATAGGAATGGATTTCTATAGGAAACCTCGCTAGGGAAAGTAGTATGGAAGCATAAGAGGTAAATAGATATGTTTGAACTGGGAGCTATAATTATGTTCTCAATTTTTTGTTGCGCTCAGCTTCTTTCTGGTCTCCAGGGATCTTCCATGTTTTGATTAGGCAGCAACAATTGAAGGAAGCAAAATAATTAATATGTGTTGAATTCTTTGCTATTCTTCAAGAGAAGAGAGTAAGGAGTCACAAACAATTATTTTGATCTTGATGGGAATTTTCCTAGAAGTACAATATTGTTTTAGCGTTGTTCAAATTGAGTGCGTTAAAGTGAGCAGTTCCATGGAGTTACTTAGAGAAGTCGGCATGAAAGGACAGTGTCCTTAAGACATTGTGTCCTTAAGAACTATCATGTGAGATCTTGACTTGTGTTATTGCAAGGAATGGAACAGACCTGCGCATGAAGTCAAGGGCTGGTCAGCCAGAGCCAGGAGGTGAGAATCTGTGTATAAATAATGTCAGATAGAAAAGTCAAAACCCAAACAAGCAAACAAAATAACTGTGAAGCAAGTGGGATGAAGATGAAAATTACACTGATGGACTTGTCAAATGTAATTTTGAGGAGGTGTAGTTTTTACATGTAAAATCCACTGCAGTATGATTACTGGAAACTTCCACACCTTCCAGTGTAAAGACCAGAATGCAGTTTGCACTGATAGCCAGCTGTACAACAGTGTCTTCAATGTGAAGGTTAAAATTGGGATAGCTTTTGTAGAGCCAGAGAAGCCCATTCACACCCAGACACGTGAGCAGTACGGCTGGGGAGGAAGCCAGCCGTCCTTGCTATCCCAAAAGATTAGCCTGGGAAAACAACAGAGAGGCAATAAAGGAGCAACCTTTAGTAAAAAATGTTGGCAAACCAAATGCTGAATTCTTTGACAATGCAACATGATACTTAACAGGCTGATGCAAGTGTAAAGCTCAACTCTAAAACCTCCGTGTTTTGCCTCTGGTTAAAGCTGGCTATCTTTGCTGCTGACAAATAGAGCAGTGTCATGCACAGCATTCTAGTCTCCTAATGTTAAATGATGACAAATCTGAAATACATTCAGAATTTGCATTGGAAAAGGAGATCAAAACCAAGGTTTTTACAGATTTTAGTTTGTGGATGCCTGTTGGATGTGTACTATACAAAGCTATCTTAAAAAAAGACCTAAACAAATACTAGTTCCAACCTCCTCTCTTGCTACTTGCAGAGGAAAATACGGCACAGATGCTGTCAGCCTGCAAGTGTCAAGGCAAAAATTGTGTCTACACACTACTGAGACAAAGCTGTGAGAAATGTGTTGTTTACTCATCCATTTTATTTCAAAATTAATATTCTAAACCATTTAAACGTTTTTACTCACTTTTATTGACCTTGAAGATCTTTTATCATAAAATCAAATTATTTCCAAGCAAAAATCAGCTGTTGAACAAAACACAGCCTGCTACGTTGCAAGATAAATTACTAGATAATTAAAAGCAGACTTTAAACAGATTGTTTGGAGCACATTCCTCACACAGGTGGTAGTGGCTGGCATATAAATGAGGAGTGAGGTGTTCCATATTGCCTTGTTAGTACAATCTTGTTAGAATTAGCTTTTTTTTCTTATTATTTGATGGACCTAGGTAGCAGCAGGAGGAAACAGACTAGGCTTAGGGATCTGCATCAGTACTTGAGTAAGTTTATTCTTCACCATCTCTCTACAGTGTTTTCACTTCATCTGTCTTTCCAAAATGTATGCAAAGACCTGCCTCCTGTAATCTATCGAATGCACTGCAAGGTGAAAGTATCTATCAGGAAAACAATTTGTGTTCATTACTGGGGACAGCAGTGGCTTGAGAAGGACTAATCATCCTCAGCCTGGGAAGAGTCCATCAGATTTTTGTTACAGAGTGCTGGTGAGATGTTAACATCTCATGAACTCATGCCATCAGAGTTTTAGGTTTAAAGTTGTGAAAGACCTATACCAACCTGTCTTGAATGGGCAGCTGCTGCCATTTTTGATGCTCATGAGGCATCTTGGCTTTCTCAAGTTCCAGAGATGGAGGACTGAAGAAGTTGACTGCCCTAAACATGAAGTTTGAAGAAACTTCAGAGCTGTTACTTTCTCACAGGTACTATACCACATGCATTCTGAAGTCTACGTATGTTTTAAATTTTGTTGTCACACTGTGGTTTTCCATAAACTGAAAAGGTCTTTTAGAGTCCTGTCACCTTCGGTGTGTTATTAATGGCTCAGGAAGTGTTGTCCTGGGGTTTACTTTCTAGCTGGATAAAATTGAGGAGAAAACATTTAACAGTTCTCAAGTTTTTTAGCAAATACAGAAGTAGGATTTTCACATAGACAATGTGATACACAGCCACTGCATCACACAGTCATCTGGTGTATTGTACAGTTCCAGCCGGTGGAGACTGAGGAATCTTAATACAGGTGACCAGAAATCCCATATCTGAACGTGCGTAATTGCAGCATGAGAGCTATTGTCCATATGCTCAAGTCTGCACGTTTTAGTTCCACAAAACAGTGTCTGGGAGACAGGCTTGAGGAATATGTGCTTTCATCAACCAAGCCATGAGGCAACAACATACTTGTCTAGTAGCTTCTTCAACCAGCAGCACCAGCAACACCTCCAGCAGTGTGTCACTAACCAGTGTCACTGTTGGAGAAACTTTAAGAGAAGCCACTGTAAAAGTCATGTGGATATCTGATAGAAAGGTGGTATGCAACAGCGAGAGAAATGTTAGATGAAAGGGAATGCAAGTGGTGCAAAAAAATCTGACATCTTTTAAACATACACAACATCTCTCAGCACTGAAATACTGCATTCCAACACTTCAAGCAAGAAACTAGAAAATAACAGCGCATTTGGCCTACGGACAAGGTCTTTCACTTTTTACTTAATTTAAGTTGGCTTAGTTGCAAGGATTTCAGCAGAGTGACATCAATTTCTCTTTCCGAGAACGTGGCCTACTGCGTTTGATCACATTACTCTGCTTTTGTGATTTATTTGGTATTTCATATCTGAGGATTCTCAGTCTTCTGAGAGAAAGAGCACAACGCGCCTCAGAAAATATCTCAAATTGGGTGTTATTTTTAGGAGGAAGGAAAGACTTCAGGAAGTGTCTGAGAAAAGGCAAATTCTTGTTTTTCAAGAGAAGCTGCCATTTCGATGCACTCTGGCCAGTGTCAGCAGCCAGAGTTTCTCATGAGCAGAGAAAGGAAGGAGACAGTCCTTCCAGGACAAAGAAGGACAGTGCTTTTTCCCAGTCCATTTGAAAAAGCAGCACATCTCTAAGGCAGGAAATTGGACAGCATTGCATGTTAGCAATGGACAAACCTTACTGGGTTCACAGGCCCAGGAAAGCATCCAAACTGTCTCTTCAGTTTTCCATCCTTTTCACCACCACTGCCTTCTGAAACAGAAAAGGCACCTCTTTTGCAGGTAGCAGAAGAGCTTGCTCTTCCCCTTGTCCGTGACTGTAGCACTCGATAGGCCACAGAAATCGATTTACGTGGCCTCAGTGCTCTTCAGACATCAAGCTCCTCCAATGCAGGTCTTTTCCAGGCAGGTCGTTTTTCTGCTATTCGGTGCCAAAACAAAGATACTCCCAATCACCTCAGTCTCCTTCAAACGGTTTTCCATTTGTGTGGAAACACTGTGCTGCACGGCTTGCCAACGGCTTCCCGCGCAGCCAGCTTCGATGGCAGGGCAGCGCTGTCACGGTCCCTGTCGGGTGCTTCACCGCTGCGACATCGTTTCAAGCCGCTGCTTGTCCGCCTTCCGCAGGTGACGGTGAGGGACAACGAACACCACACGGGCGCGACCGGCGCTCCCCGCGCCTCACCCCGCTGCCGCCATCTTGCGGGCAGGCGGCCATCAGCCGCGGGCGGGCGGTCACGTCTCCGTTTCTCCTCGAGGGGAGCTGGGGGCGCCCAGCAGGGTTTTCGCGGTGCGGCTTGTGAGCGATCACCTCTGCCCTGCGGACGGTCCAGGGTAAGGCACAGCTTTGGTGGTAGCGGCAGCTTCCTCGCGTCACTGCTGTGCCTGAAGGAGCAGCCTGTCCCCACAGCGCTGGGTGGTGGTGGTGGTCCAGTCAGCTTTCCAGCGGTGCAGGGCTTCCCGACATCTTGGTGCAGCCATTGTGAGACTGCCACACATCCGGGGGTAATATGGCGTGTTGTTCTTGTGAAGGTGCGCATTGCAGCCCGCACATCCTTCTGGCTGTGAGTGGTGCGTGGCTGGCTTCGGCAGCTGCTGGGCGGCCTGTTCTCCATGGCAGTGAGTACTTCAGTGGGAGGCCTGGGCGAAGGCGAAGCCTGATGTTGCTGAATGGACAAGCTAAAATGTGAGCGCCCAACAGTATGTCACCACAGGAAGGAATGCAGCTGTGATCCGTGGTCAAGAGTGCAGTAGTGCAATGATACCTTTGAAGTGCTTTGCATCTGCGTTGATGTGAGTTTTGTGTGGTTTTGGGTTTTTTTTAACAAGTAATTTATTTTCTCTGATTCTCTTCTCTAGTCTTTAAAAATGGACTGAACATCTCTGTCCTGCATGGGTATTAATGAGGTGGAGCTTGGCACACTTGTAAAGCACACGTGGAAGATGTCTGCAAGCATGGGAGTGAAACAGATGAGACTTGAGGGAGGAAAGTTTGTGGGACAGCGAGTGTGTTGCTTCTGCCACTGATGGGGAGGTGAGGGCAGGGAAGAGCTGCTGCTGTAGGATGAGGGACCTTGTCACTCCCCAGTGCTTTGTGCACACTCTGACCATCTTTCAGTAGCAGCCTGGTGGCTGGGTTTCTGGTGGGCTGGCACAGGCAGAGCAAGCATTAGGACAGTGGCCTTTTGCAGCCTCATGAGGGTAGTGGTACCATCTCAGAACAATTGCCCGAGGAGGCAGACGACTTCTGTGAAAGTCCCTCTTCTCTATTGACCAAAGGCATTGCTCAGTCTGGTGAGATTTCTTCTTCTCTCTTTCTTTTTCCTTCCCCCTCTCCCCACAATCATATGATTAAGTGATTTAGACTGAAGTAATGGCAATGATCATTAGAAAGAGTCAGAAAGGGAATTGCTATGCAAAACAAACAAACTTTCAGCAGCAGTCCATTTTTAATATACTCTGCAGTATGTTTAATAATGTAATTCTCCAGTGCAACTGAATGTTTAAATATACCTGCGAAGGAGAAAAGTCACTGGCTCATGCAAAATTGCTCTGAAGTATATCATTAATTTTAATACACTGAAAATTCAGCAGGCCTACACTGAGTTATAATGTTGGGATTTTTATGGGTAATTTAATGCAAATGAGAAACTTTTTTTCTTTCGTGCATGCAGATTTTATCTAAAGTGGTGACTTTCAGTTTAGTGAATATAAACTTCTTGTGTTTTGGAGCACATACGCATTTCTGATGTTATCTTCAGAATAGCAAAACATTTTATTAATACTATGTGAGGACCCAGGAGAAGCCTAAACAGGGAAAAAATACAGTTTTAAAAATAAATTGGTCATTTCCTTGTCTGTGAGTAAAATGCAGGTTTCCAGGACCTGGGCAGATGGCTTTTATATTTTCAGAACCTGTCAAGTTTTTGCTTGGAAAGTGAAGAGTTTGGGATTTTTTCTTGACCTTTCATTTTTGTCTTTGTTCCCTTTTTCACGCTCGTGAGGCACTCCTGATTTTATGAGGAAATACTCATTTTCTTTCACAAGCTGATTTGTGCCCTTCACACAGTATTGAACTGTGTCCAGTCAGAGATCCACTGTATGTGAGACTTTACAGTAAGCATTTGTGCTCTGAGCAACGTATGCAGCTACAAGTATTTTTAGTTGGTGCCCTTTGCAGTCAGCTATATAAGTGTCAGTACACTCAGATACAGCACAGGATTATGTTACAGTTAGGATGCAGGCATAGCTCATGCAGGTACAGCCAGAATGGTCTAAAGCTGGCTAAGCCATCTTCTTGTAGCAGCGTCACTATGGAACGTCAAATCCAGGCGAGCAGCTTGGTTTATATGTGAAGTATTCATCTCTGCTGCTGTGTTCCTGTTGCATATGTGTTGCCATGGGTATCTGAATTAGCAAATTTTGAGGTTGCTGAGGCATATCTTGGAGACGACAAGCTTGGTCTTTGTCAGAAACTCGCAGAAGCACAGCTCGGGTATTTCCAGGCTGTACTATATGTGGCACCATTGCTATGGGGACCAGTGGCAGCCAGCCCAGCGCAGACCCCAGCTGCGGAACCTGCCTCAACTTCCCCCATTTCTTGGCAGACATGCTTAATGGTATTGGCATGCCCAGCCCTCTCTTCTAACCGTGTGACCTTTTAACACTTTCAATCCAGTGATGTGGTTTATCACATCATATCGCAGGCCACCATCTCCCAGGGCTTTGGAGAAAACAGTCTGTGGTGGGATTGCACCACAGTGAGGAAGCAGTGGCAACATCTCTCTCCTGTCCTGGGAACACCATTCTCTGAAGAGAATCAGTTCAAACATTCCTTCCAGTGGGCTGGAACTTCCAGGAACTTTTTGAAGCAAACCCATTTTAAGCAAATATACAGTAAGTGTACAAATATAGAAGTAAAAGTAGATTTCTGTTTTTTTTTTTTTACCTTCTCAGACAATATGCTTCTGGTGGTGCCTGCAGAAATCATTACCATTGGTGAAATTAATACAGCTGCTGTCCTCATATGTGTGTATATATAAGGCTTCTTTCATGTGACATAGGTGTTTTTCTGTAAAATCCCATGCTTTAAAACATGATCACTGTCTTCCCATCTGGGAAGCATGGAGATGACATTTCCTTGAAATCTGTTTGCTGGTCTCAGCAAAATGCCAAGCTTCTGCTAACAGTGGAGATGAAACTGTAAACAAGGCTTACCTGTCAGACGTGCTTTTGGAACTGACAGGCCGTGAACATGTAACTCCTCTTTGGACCTGTTGTGGACTGATGAAGAAGCCATAAGAAAACCAAGAACAGGTGTACGTTTCCTGCCCTGCCTCTTGCGGAAATTAGCTGCATGTCTCTCCGAGTCTTTGCTCATTTACAGAGTGGAGATTGGATTCCCTCCATCTCGAATGTCTTTCATCAGCACAAGGATGTGCTAGGTGAAACACAGTACATCTGGGAACTGCCCAAAGTGATGTTCCTGAGGATGTCAGTAAGAACTGAATCAGATTCTGAAGGTTTGAAACTATGGGACCGAGCAAAATTTTGGCACCCTTAATATCTTATTTGGGTCATCTAAAAATTTACTGTGCCTACAACTGATGCTGATGCTGTATGGTAACCTTGCTATCCATAGGAAATTTTCTTAAATAGCTACTAAATGCCATTCCTTCCACCTAAAAGTTTGTGGAAATATTGATGGTTGGTTTGCAGCAACCAAAGAAGTAATTCTGTCAAAGGATTTGAGTGGTCTTGATTTTTAATTGCACAATCTAAAGCAATTACAGTGTCATTACAAACCCTGTTTGACAAGAGCTTTTCCTTTGTGAGCCACTTATCTCATTTTCAACAGAAAAGGAGGCAATAGGTAGAAGAAAGTTCTGTGGCTCCTCCTCTGGTGTTTCATTTGTCTGTCTGACTCATGCTGTCAGGACAGCTTGGAGAATGTTAACTGATACTGCAGCATCTGTTGGTATTGGCAGAGAGCCTGAAACTTGTCTAAAACCAGGAGCAATCTCATTTTATTCAATGACTTTTGATTTGTATGCCAGTAGTATTCTTTGCATACGTGTTGCTTCATTCTTCAAAATATCAAGAGAAAATGAAGTATTTGACTGAAAACCATTAGCAAGAGACAGACAGCCTTCATTTTCCCAAAGAGGGCCTTGACTTTCATTTGTGAAGTCCTAATTAGTAGTGAAACCTGACTTCCTTCTCCTCAGATGCTGTTAACTATGTAGTGAAATATTCGCATTACTTTTGTCGAGGGCTATTAATGAGTCAAAAGAGGCAAAAGAATCCAAGTCAATATTGGAAGCAGAGGGCCATACCAGAGGAGTGAGAATGCCTATGTCTCACCAAAACCACTTCCAAAGCACACCATTAAACCATCCAAATTGCATCCTATAAGACAAAATAGACTGGGTTTACAGAAGACCTCCAAAGCTGATGAACAGAGATGGGTTACTGGTTGCTAGCAGCCTGCCTCAGAACCGTCAGGTCAAGGAATGTGTCTCTTGGGAGAGTGAGGATGGAGACAGCAATGGAAGCAAACTCTTCCTCTGAGTCATACAGCAAACAGGTGGCAGGACATTGAACTGAAGGGCAGGCTAAGAGCAGCATGCTTCTGAGAAGGGAGAGTTCGTGTCTAACACAAGTACCATCAAAGACTGCGTACAGCAAATTCTGGTGATTCAGGATTTATACTGGTTCTAGCTATCAGTCCAAAAATGTTCTCACGAAAAATGAATAAAAGCTGGTTTTAGGACAAATGGATGGCCTACTTTGGACTGTTTTGGAGAGTCAGAATACTATGACAGCAGATTATGTATTGTCAATAGTTGAGCACACAGCTTTGTCTCTTGTTGTGTAGACCTGGCATTTTATTCGCAGAAATGCATACTTAGTGTTACTAATGTCACAGCCCAGGAAAAGAAATGTATTAATGATTTTAATGGCATATATACAACTGAGTAGACCAAAGCTCCTGTTATTTGCACAAAAATAAGTAGGGAGTTTGGTTTTGGCTTACTCAGGTGGAGGAACAGTATTGCTGAAGTGGGAAAATAATAGATGCAGGTGGTAGAATAGTTTAGCAACACTAAATTATTCAGCGATGTTGATTCTGTTCTAGCAGCTTGGTAGCTGAAGGTGTTTGGAAAAATTACCATTCCCTCGTAAAATCTGCCAGAATAGCATTTACCTGAGCAGAGATCTTCAAAAAGATTATTGTTATTTTATGGACCCGCTGAAAGTGGTTCCTGGTGGACTGATTCATTTTGTGTAACAAGACAGCAAGGGAGAAGGAACAGACTTCATATGAGAGCTATTTATATCCTTCATTGAAGGATCCTGTTGTTTCACTTAATGTTGCTAAGACAAAATTCCCGTGCTTAAAGCTGATGTCATGATGAAAAAGCAATGATGGAATTATAAGCCATTGCAGCTTGATGCATCCATGAATTAATTCACTGTAAGAGGTAGAAGTGATAGAGCAATTCAGGTGGGAGAGGACCTCTGGAGGTCTCTGGTCTGATTGCCCTCTCATAGCAGGGCCATCTGATTCAGGGTCCTTGGGCACCTGAGTTCAAATATCGCCAAGGCTGAAAACTCCACAGCTTCTCTGGGCCCCCATTCTGGTGTTTGACCGCCTTCGTGGTGACCAGAGATCTCCTATTCTGTAGCTGGGATGAGTTTCACTCTTGTCTTCTCCGTACCTCCCCTGCAGGTAGTTGAGGAAAGCTCAAAGGCACTCGAATGACTATCTCAGTTAATAGGTCTTCAACATTTTTGATTCATGTAGGTTTGCACTGAATACCTTTGCTTCATTGACTGTGGATTTGTACCTTTGCTCATGTTTAAAGGGGAAAAAATAACGATTTTCTGAAAATTTTAACTGAAGATTCTGAATGGAATAGATTAGAATGGAAACGGCACTGGTTAGTGGGAAGCTGTTTGGCCTTTTATGCTTCTAGCAGCACTCCTAAAGAGAGGTGTAAATGTCGTTCTTCCATTAGCTTTGTCTTGGTCGTGTAGCTTCACTGCCTTAGACTGAATCGTGTTTGATCCAGAAAGAAATGGGATCCTGCCTTCAAAGGCTTGGCTGGTTGCTTTTCAGGATCTACACAAGGTACTTGGAATAGCCCATGCCATGGGGCTCTTAGGCGAAATGTAGAGTTTCGCTCCATATGGCAGGACATGGTTTACCATTTTTGAGAAATGACAACTCATCTTGTCCTTCTGACTGTACTACAGAGCTAGCTGTATGGGGGCATTATTCCACCTGAAGTCCAGCAGCATAAAAGAAAAAAGTGACTCTGAGATACTGCCCAAATCAGCAGTGACACCAAAGACATTAGTGTATGACCATAGCCAAAAAGCACCTAGTTTCTGCAAACCACACCCATAAGATCCACTTTCTTTCTGTTAACTGATTTTAAAATGTAGTTCCTTCTTTCTTTGAGCAGTCCAGTCCTTTCCTTCTTTAGACTTCATACATGTTGAAACTGAGTTTTCGCAAGTTGTGAAAAGCAAGTTCTAACTGAAATGAAAACATTTTTAATGTCTTCTGAAGTCAGGGGTTTTTTCTCCCCTGAAATGACATTTTCTGTTGAGAGTAAAAGAAATCCTCATCAAACTATTACGAACTTGCTTTGTTTTTCTTAGAAAGGGCTGATGTTGTCATCGAGGTCTGGTAATTTCCATTAGCACATGAATGCCACAGCTTAAGCGTGAAATACACATATTGTATCATTTTTAAATTTCACAGCTCTAAATACACTTGTGTATTTGTTTTTTTTATTAATTCCCTGAGCTACGTGCTGTGTGTTGCCTCTAGCATATGCCTGTCTGTAATGTGGTTTTACTGGTTATTAGATTTCTGAGATCCTGTCATAAATTTAACACTTTTTTTTTTCTTTTCTAAATAGTTTACAGTGTGTCTTAATATTTGGACTTGTAACTGTTCTGACAGAATTTCAGGTATCTGGTAGGTAGTGAGTGAGAATAAAGCAGATTGGTTTAACCTGAGAGTCAGTGAAGAAAAACAGATTCTAAGAGAAATCAGTGTTGTCTTTTTGAGAAACATTGTTTTGTTTTGTTAGTAGAACTGAGGAATAAACTGTCAAAACTCTTTCATGCCTTACCATGTGGTTCCCAGAATAAGTAATCCTCTTAGAGAAGGAAGTATTCATGCACAGAAGACCAGTGTTTGTTTCCTGGGCTTCAGTGAAAATCTCTGAAATGCCTTATCTGGTCGATTCTTGTCAATTTTTAGCAGAAAGCTTGAAAACAGCAAATGTGCAAAACTTTTCTTTTGTGATTGGATGCAAAGTATCTCCTGGTGTCTTCCTCAGTTCTCCCTAGTTTCTAGGGGTTTCCAGGTCCCCTGAATGCATCAGGACAGGTATTTAATTATGTCAGGAGTGCCTGCCAGGGAAAAGAGGTTACTAGCAGCATGGCACTTTACCAGTAGAGTTTGTGCAGGCACATAGGCTGCTAGGGAGTAAAGAAGATGGTTACTGTGTTGAAATTTGAAATGGCTGTAATCCAACATTGCCAGTGTGGACAACAACCGGATATCTGTTCCCCATCCAAGTCCGTCCAGGTGCAGAAGATTCTTTTTTTTTTTTTTTCTAATGTTCTTCTTAGGAGCCCGCAGAAAGACCCTTGCTGTTTCAGAAATGGGAAGCACCTAAAATGGCACAGACAGAAAAGCAAAACGTCCATCGTGGAAATCCTAGCAGCTGTGAAAGTGAACAGAATGAAAAATTGACAGATCTTCAGTGCTGTGCAAATACCCTACCATCTTTTGTCCCACTGCTGTCCACTCAAGTGCTAGCTTCTGGGACACAGAGATTTACCTGAGAGGAGCAATCATCTTTTCACCAGCTATAGCAGGTAAGGTCTGGCAGACCAATGCTTGGTTGTTACCAACGTGAGGCCAACGCTGTCTGTGTAATCTGGAGGTGGAGAGTCATGCATGCTCTTGCTAGTTGTTGGAGGCACCTGCTCCTTCCTGGAAGTAGAAGAGAGAGGGAACCTTGCTTCTTTATAGGTTAATGCAGTCATGCAATTAATGGCATCACTCCTACTAACCATCTCCAAAACTTGCAACAGTTATCCCACTTCAGTCTGATGGGGAGAAAATTTGGAAGTAGAGTAAAATAGTGATGTTCAAAACAATACATATTGTTCTTGAACTGCCCATGCTATAATGTGCAAAACAACCTGCATCTAAGAGGAAAGTTTCTTTAAAATTTGAACTTTTCCAGATTTGCAGTATCTAAAGCTGGTAGACTGCATATTTCCTGAATGTCATCTCTCTTGCCTCCTGCTGTTTCTGCACAAATCGTGAGGTCTGTCTCGGTTTCTGCATGTATTGCACTGCAGATTTAAATGGCAGGTTCATCCTCTCCTGGCAAATTGTAACAGACGGGTTCTAAAAATATTTTCATATCTTAGAGTAATTAGAATCCAATTAAGTCAGTGAGAACAAGAAAAACAGTTATTTACCACCCTGCCAGAGTAAATGAATTTTTTGGAGAGGATGTGTGTCTAAGCAACATGACATTTGACACTAGCCTGTCAGTTACATACAGACTGCTCAGCACAGTGCTAGCCAACATAAGCACTGCTTAGGCAGAACTTTACCTCCACAGGTAAAACTTGACCTCCACAGGCACTTAAATAGCTTTCTCTGGGACCTACTCTGTTGCATTGTTCAAAATGGAGGGATTCCTCCAGTTCCTGCTAGCTTGGCAGACAAAGCTTCCTGCCTCAACTTGCCACTAGACAGAGTGTTTCTCTTAAAAACAAGTTGTCAGTGGTATAGATTCACTGTGCCAGGTACATGAGGAATGTTGTTCAGAAAACGGGGTTACCAGTTGCTTTTCATCCAGTGCTGAATCACTTATGAGGTTTAGAGAATTGTGGTGATATTTTAGCTGCTTTACATCATTTGTGCAAACTTCTCTCCAAGGGAAAACATCTCAGTGGAGACCAGTGTCCTTTGGGATACTGATGGGCTGGCCGGTGTAGCAGGACTGTTAACTCACATTGCACAGGTCTGGTACAGCCACAGGCTTTGAGGTAGCATCTAAGTGGGTTAGCCAAAACAGTGGGTTCAAAGGCAGCCAAAGCTGAACTTTAGTAATGGAGAGTATTGTAGTCTAGTTGAGTTACTCACCGTGGCTTAAATTTTGCAACAGCAAAAATGGTAATGGCCCAGGTTTGATTCTTCAGTCAGAGTTTACCAATTTGCCAGTTCCCAGCATGTACAGGACATGCTGGGGGAGTTTTCCTAGGAAAGCTTTAATTTCTTTGCTTATCAACGTCATATTTTTCTTTCCTGCATGAAACTGCATTAGGAATCAGCACTAAGTGGTATTTAAATGAGTAGCACGAAAGTCAAGTTGTGAGTGAAGTGCAGTCACTGAACAGTGACAAGAAAAAATGGCATGTTAAGCTGTAAGCAGGACCTGGCAATTTTCACCAAGGGAAGTGTACCATGTGAACATATTATTCATTTGAAGCCAACAAAGAATGCACAGAGTATATCAATAATTTTCACCTTGCAAGGAGGAGGCACAGCCGGCTTCTGTTTTGACATCAAACTGCGAAATTTAACAAATTGGCAATTAAGTGTTTTTTTATCTAAGATTTCTACAGTAAATTAATTAGCAATTGTGTCGCGCTGTTCTTGCACTCTGCTGATCTCAGAAGTGAGAGGTGTTCAGGATGGTTTTGGGCCAGAGATGTCTCTGCATTCTCTAAAAGTTACATATGCATCCTGCTATCATGAGACATGTTTTGGACTACATCTACCAGTTAAGTGTACCTGTGCAAAACCTGCTTTGATTATTTGGATCGTTTGGGCAAAGCACAAGGTTTGAAGGTTCATGTCTCTTGCCTTTGGCTAATAGACTTCCTCAGAGAATGTTACATTCTCTCTGTGGAAAAAAAATTTCTGTCACCTTGCGCTTCTTGAATGGGACTAAACATTTTCAAAAAACTTCGAAATATGTATTTAGACCATATGTAAACCAGTCTTTTCAAATGCAAGAAATCAAAAATTATTGCACTGTCTTGTTTTACAGATGTGGTCCAAATATGTCTAAAATGTAAGTTTCTGTATATAATGGTACCATAAATAGCTATCAGAAGAATTAGGTATTCAGTTTGGGTAAATACATGGAGACAGAAAAGCATGAAATCTTAAGATAATCACTTACAGGGTTCAGACTCATACATTTACAATTCTGATGCATTCTGCCCAACTAGTGACTGAACAAGCTCCATTGCTGTCTACAGGAATGAATCTGACTGTACTTTAATATTCTTTTTGATGCTGCTCTCAGTTCTTGTAAGAAAGCAGAGATTCCTGTTCTGTGATTAAGGACAGAATTGTGTCCTAGAGCTGATGCTGCGATGGAGGTCCTAATGGTCATAGCATATGGTGAGGTGTAATACTGACAATGGAAGGTGTTTATGGATTTTTGTTGGCATGTTGTATCAGATGCTCCAGCTAAATACTGAATTAATTCTTCAAAGATGTATATTACAGTGCTCATATGACCAGTTGTCAGTCATACAGTCTATTGGATGTAGAGTTTCATGTGTTTTCTCCCATATGAAACTATAGCGAAGAGATTTTGCATCTAGCACTGAAAGAGGCTAATTTGAGATACTTCATGCTGGTAAAGGAAGGAAAACAGATAGCCAACTCTACATGTAACTTTGTCTGTAAGAACGTGAACCTTCTGTGGGGTATGTTGTGTTTATAACATAAGCTGTAAATGATTTAGTTTAGGAGTGTGGAAGTAAGTGAATGCTTGCTCACTGGAAATTGGAGAGGCAAGGTGCAACACTCTTAATGGCCACTAAATGCTCAGCTTGAGCTGTATTTTTGTGAACCCATTCCGCTTCACGGCAGTATGAATCAGACCAGCAAATGCACTTCAGGGTAATTAGGATGCTTTCTGGGTGATTCAAGTGACTCTGCTTTTGGCCTGTCCACAGTGTGCTAATAATCTCACAAAAATTCACGACTTACCATGTCTCCTTGCTTAAGCAAGGTGTGCCACACCATGCATTATAAGGCTTTTGTTTTGTCCTGTGCTGTGAAATTGTAAACCCTAAAAGCTAAGGCCCAAGATTAAGGATAGCGAAAGAGCCCCAAGAGAGAATTTTCTCTAGACAGATGATGTTCTTTCCTCCAAGTGAGGGCAAAACTGTCTGATTCTGGTTTCCTGCACACCCACGTCCCTCCCACAGGTCTTTCAACAACACTTTTGACATTGCAGGCGACTTTGAATAGGAGTTAGTTGTATCCATGCTTTCTGTCTGTGCTTACTTCCCTTTTTTAATTTTTTTTTTTCTTTGGTAAGAAACCTAATCAAAGCACTGGAATAACTGCATAAACTAATCACAGGCTACATTTCTCCAGGCTTATTTGTGTTTTTCCCTCAAAACACTGGTCTTTTAGTGCTTATTTGTCCTTCTGACAGAGGTGGGTTCAAGCACAGAAAATAACAGGTCCAGGAATCTTTAGAGAAGTCCAGATTTTGAGAGTAATATCTTGGCAGCCAGAGAGGTTAGAGGGAAAACATGACCTGAAAAATCCAGAGGCTTGAATTCCCACTGACCTCTTGCAGGTGCCAATACGTCTGAATGTCTTAATGGGCAGCACAGCAAAAAGAACATACAATAAATTGTGACCCTTTCTGAGGTGGTTCACCTGGATGTCATTCCTTTAGGACCTGACTGGTGCCATGGCAATGCATGGTTGGGATTCTGAATTTTCTGGATGTTGTGAGTTGAGCCTGGCCAGCAGCTAAGCACCACTCACTCTCTAAGCCCTCTCCTGCGGGACAGGGAGAAAATAGAAGGAAAGCAAGAGGACTTGTGCATTGAAATAAAGGCAGTTCAATAGGTGAAGCAAGTGCTGCGTGCACAAGGAAAGCAAAGAAGGGATTTATTCACTGCTTCCCATCAGCAGTCAGATTTTAGTCACTTGCTGGTAAGCAGGGCCTCAGCGCGTGTGATGACTGCTTGGCAAAGGGAGGACAAAGGCCGTAACCATAAGTGTTGCTGCTTCCTCCTCCTTTCCTTGAGCTTTTATTGCAGATCATGACATTATATGGAATGGAGTATCTCTAGTCAATTCACATCAGCTGTCCCAGCTGTGTCCCCTCACAACGTTTTACCCACAATAGGTCAAGGTGGCAGCGCAAGGAGCAGAGACAGCCTTGACACTGTGCAAGCACTGCTCAGCAATAGTCAAAACATTAGCGTGCTGTCAAAGCTGATTTACTAACGTGTCCAAAACTCAGCACCTTATGGACTGCTGTGAAGAAAATTAACTCATCCTGGCCAGACCTAGTACAATCTCCATCTCTTATTCCATATCATTTGCATCATGCTCAGGTGCTCCACTATCCAACAGATCCTCATCATCTACCACTCCCCTTCCCGTCCTTTGTTATGCACGCCTGTATTCTTCCCTTACTTTACGGACCACGCTTGTCAAATGTCTGTAAACGTCCATTGACTTCATTTAGTTCATGGCTTGGGCTCCACCTGTGGTCACTCAGGACAGGAGAGGCAGCATGTTGTGTTGAGTTGTTAGGCTCCAAAGTCAGCTCAGCTTGAGTTACCACTGCACTTCCCCAGCTTCTTGCAAGGTTTATCCTCCATTGGATTGAGTTGTTCCTGCTATAGTGTCTTCTATAGCATACAAATCATATAGTGAGATAAAACAGTTCATAAAGCCATCACACTGGGATAGATCTGGCTTCTCCTCTAGTTGTTTAGTCTAGACAGGAAGAGGATGAGTCAAGCCACGTTGAAATTGTGATCGGTACCCCAAATGGGTCTTGCATTTTCATGAGTGAAGGACAACTTAGTGTACACATCCCTACAGAAGTAAATGATCCGACGTGTCATATACATTCTGTATGAAGCTAAGCTCAATAAGTGGATACCAAGAACATTCTAATGTTACAATGCCATAAAGTTGTTAAATTACAGTAATATCAGTGATAGCTATATGAACTGATTGTTCAAGAATTTCTAGTCTAGGTTTAAGAACGATAGCAAAAAAATCAATGTAGCTTTTAGCTTCTTTTATCTACAGTTTCTGGGTATACAAGAATGAAATTTCACAAAGAGATGATTTGACTAATTCAGTCACTGACTAAAGTACATTATGAGTTTACAGCTAGGTTTGTGGATATTGTACACAAACCTTCACCCTTAATTAGATTATACGAGAAGTAGATAATGGTTTTACAGTTTGCTTCTCATCTTATTAAGCATAACACCGTACGGACTGAAAACAAGGTGATTTCATATAATCCTGTGTGGAGTCATGTGATGATTTGAAGCACTCTGTAAATCTGTCTTCAGACAGACACATTTAGGAAGTTTGTGCTGATCCTTTGATCTGTTCTGAAACATTCTTACTTTCAATAGCTTTCAAAGTGGGGTTGTGCCACCTGAGTTACCCTGCTGCAAATGAAAGCCACAGAGAGTCCAGCTGTTCTTGCCTTCCGGTTGTCTTAATGAGGGCGGAGAGGGTGGAGAAATGTTGTCATTGATTGCAATTGTACCTATGATATTGTTAGGTTTTATGACACAGACTTTTTCAACATCTGAAGAACGTAATTGATTTTCTTTTTTAAGTTCAATGAAGAGATTGGGACCGAAGGAACATAGTAGCTTAGTTCCAGTATTTCAGCTCTTTTGGATGTTCGTATAAATAGTTTTGGGAATATGGAGTGCCTAAGAAGAGAACAGAAAGAAACAACTCAACCAGCTCCACTAGCCTCTTTCTTGGAATAGGCTGTCAACACCAACAAACAACATGCTTGATCATTGCTACCAGATCAGTTTTAGTCTTGTCCTACAACGCTGATACAGTGTTAGCTCTTGTGATCTCTGTTCTGTTGATTCATGATGAGGGAGGATGTGTTTTTGCTCCAAGATGATTTCTATTCAATGGAAGATGAGCTCAGAGCATTTTGTAAATGTTTCACTGTGCAGAGGTGGGGAAAAAATGTGATTAGTGGTTTCCTAATGTGGAAACAAATCTGAATGAGGTCCATACAGCAAACTGAGATGCCAGCACTTAGCTTTTGTAGTTGCTCTTGCAAGTAACGAGAACTTCATGATTTTTCTAGGAACCAACTCTTCCTTGAGCCTGGGGAACAATACTCACGTGCAACTGCTTAACTGTATAAAAGTCAACATGCTGCTTCCAAAACTGATTCTGAGTGGAGCTTGAGCCTGTAAGTTTCATACCATGAGCAGTTTGACCTGAGATTCACTGAACACAGGGACAGATCGTTTTCTACTGTCTGATGAACCTAGTGCGTATACTGGGGTGAATATGAATTTGAGAATGACTTTGGTCATTTTCTTCCAGTACCTCAAGGGGGCCTACAAGAAAGATGGGGAGACGCTGTTCAGGAGGGCCAGTTGTGATAGGACAAGGGGTAATGGTTTTAAAATAGAGGGAGGTAGATTCAGGTTGGATATTAGGAAAAAATTTTTTACCATGAGAGTTGTAGAACACTGGAACAGGTTGCCCAGAGAGGTGGTGGATGCTCCATCCCTGGAGACGTTCAAGGCCCGGTTGGATGAGGCCCTGAGCAACCTGATCTAGTTGGAGATATCCCTGTTCCTTGCAGGGGGGTTGGACTAGATGACCTTTGAAGGTCCCTTCCAGCCCTAACGATTCTATGATTCTATGATTCTATGATTTGGTAAGGTTGCCACACAAGCAAATCTTGAAGCAAATCATGGTTGTAATTACCTTTATGTTTCTGCTACTGCTGTTAAGACAAATATGTTTTGTTGTGAATACACTGGCATTCTTTAGAAGTGTTATGTAATGATTTGAGCTTGGTTTTTAACACTAACATAGTTTAGTGTTATGTAATGATTTAAGCAAATGACAATATTCCCATTTGTTTTCTGGATACAAGATCAGACCTTATTCTTCCCCTCTCTTATCTCTGCAAACTTCCCTGAGCTTCAGCTATTTTTAAATACTGTGCTTCCCAGGTGTTGATCATCTCCAAGCCTACCTTTTAAACTTTTGTTAGTCTATTAATCAAATTCGGAAAAGGTTGGGAGCAAGTGATTTCCTGGTTTAAAAACTGAAAGCGCAGCTATGAAATTATAACTTCCTGATGAAGAGGAAGAAGTTGACATTTTTAGCCTTTTCAAGTCAAGATTTTGGCACAGGGCCTCATGTTCACTATATCATTTTATTAAAGCTGGCCTACTTATGTCAAGAGCTGTGCAAGATTTTCATTCAAGTTTTGTTCTCTGAATATATTTCTAAACCTCATGCAAAATGAAAGACGTTTCTCTAATCATATATTGGGGATTTTTTTCCTCCGATCCGAGAGCTGGCTGTGTACATGGATGTTAAGTGCTAAGCTGTTTTTTGGATGACAGGAAGGCTCTTTTGAAGCTTTCCACATGGCGTTGGTGTGACTCTTGTGTGTGATCTCATACACAAAAAAGACTTGCATGCCATTTTCTGACATTCTGCTATAATTGACCTGGAATATAGAAGATTATCACTCTTGTATAAAGCATATTACATTTATAAGTAAATATTAGTACAGAAGCACAAGCGCCTACAGAGTACAGATGTCCTTCCCATTGTTTTGACTGTAAAAGAAATGAGAGAGAAGTATAAAGGAGTATTCTAAAAACAATGCATAAATTAAAGCAGTCATTTGTTAAAAACTACAAAATGTTCATGTTTCAGGCAAAAATTAATAGCCAATGTGTAATTCTCTCGAGAAAGAGAAAACAAACTCAGAGGAGGATATATAGAATTCTTACTCCTTTCTTTTGGTAGAAGTGGGTAAGTTCTTCGGGGATTTTGGAACAAACGTTGTTAGAAATGTCACTATGTATAACAATGCATTACTTTAATGATTGTGCTGTTCTAGCTCCACTCATGAAGGCTAGCAATTTTTATTCTTCGCTGAAGTTTTGATTTGTGAAATACATACACTTTAGGCAACAGGATTCTTGAACTGTAGTAATGTACACTAGAAGTACGTAGGTTGTTCTGGCAAGAAAATTAAAGCTGCTGTAGTCACAACAACAAAAATACTACTCTTCAGTAAGCCATCCTGCAGTTTCTGAAATTTGCCAGACAAAAATTGCTTGCTTACTTTATGCCTTGATTAAATTCACTATTCAACTTTAAGTAGCTAATTGATGCTGTCTGTCACATTTTCTTGAAATCCTAGTGGTACAAGCTAGGAATTTCTGTTTCCTAACCTATTATTCTAAAGATGGTGATAAAACCTACTCTGTATGCTTCAATATTTCTGTGAAGTCAATCGTAAACTGAATTTCAAAGTGGGATATACAGAATTATAACGTAGCTCAGTCCAATTTTGTATTTTTTAACGTTTCATAGAAGATGCTAACCTTTTATAGCACCGATATGTGCATGATGTAGAAACAACATATTAATGAGTTGGTAACAGAGCTGAGAATGAAATGCAAACACCCCTGTTCCAATTGCTAAATGAAAGCTCCTCCCTACCATGGAAAATGTACAAGTGAAGAGGAAATTGCAATAGTAGCTCTCTGTATGGTGAACAAAATGCATCAGAAATGCACACACTGTGGGTCAAACAGTATTGGTAGCTTTCTTTCAGTGTGCAATTTGAGGCTCAGACGTGTTCTACGTAGGTAAAAAAGGCCAACCTTGGCATTACACTACCTGTTTTTAAAGCACTACTTTTTTTCAAGCACATAATCAAAAGGCCAAATTGCATTGCACTCAGCAAACGCACTCCAGTTAATTCATTCTTCAGAATAAATCATGGCCTCCCAAAACCCTCAATAGTGTTCAGCAGCTCTTAAGTTGAGCTGCAATAGCAACAGTATTAATAGTCAGCAATAAACAAAATGTCTCAGCTGTTTCTCCAGTGGGTGTTTTAAGAACCGTCAAATTCAAGTGCATGTTGTTTGTCTGTTTTCCAAGCCCTTCTTCAGTTCTCTCTAATAGTTTCCCCTCCATTTCCTTCTGTCTTTTGGTAATGAGATGCAACTCAGGACTTAAAAAAATGGTTAAAGGTCGCTACACACCAAGTCAATTAAAAAAGAGCCTTAGTATCCAAATACCACTGTAGTATTGACATTCTAAATAAGTATTACACAGCGTTTTGTACTGTATAGATGAAAACAGTGTAGGAATAAGAAAGAGATTAACTATGAACCAGCACCCATGTAATCTCTTGGATATGAGAGGCTTGCTGAGCCTCCACAGCCCTGAAGATTGGTAAGCTTGGCCAGGAACCTCGTGCTGTAAATCCTACCAGCCCCAGCAAAAGTCATGCATTTGTCTGGGGACAGCTGTTCTGCCATGCTGTCCTTGGCCATCTGTGTTGTCTTACAAGGATTACTTGAATACTCTCTTTAAATCAGACACTTCATTTAGATTACATCCCAGTTTGCTAGAAGACATTGAGCCAGAGGGTTTTTGATCAAAATATAAACAAAAGTTCCATGAGCCCTTGCTAAATTCAAGGTAGGATTACAGCTAAGCATGATTTTCCTCAAGAAGATCTGGAATATAAAGTGAAGTAGGAACAAATACTTTCTAGAATCTGAAAATGCAACTTGCAGACAGAAGAAAGCATTTACCCTTCCATGATTGCCATGCATGAGATTTCTGATGCTAAATTACAGCCAGCATTAAATAAGTGATAGTGATAATAAGCTGGAGAAAGTCAAGACCATACAAAGTTATATTTAATTGATCTCCTCTTTTGCTACTAAAGCAAATGGGAGCAGGGCCATGACCTACCCTAGATTCTAGCTTTTTCACCAGATTGCAGTTTCCTTTTCCTTTGTTAAGCAACAAGAAAAGGCATGTAAAGAATTTGATTAGCTACTCCCTTAACAGAGTTTTACTGGCAGTGACAGTGGATAAGTTGTCTTGGATCCTATTGCCTAAGCCAGTACAAAACATAACACTTTTATGTGAATTAACTGGTTAGAAAATACCTAGAAGTTTGCCTCAGGTTGTAAAGCAGAAATTTAAAGATACTGCAGGGGATCAGTCTCCCAAGTCAAGGCAGACTGCCACAGATTCATAGAATCATAGAATAATTTGTGTTGGAAAGGACCTTTAAAGATAATCTAGTCCAACCCCCCTGCAATGAGCAGGGGCATCTTCAACCAGATCAGGTTGCTGAGAGACCAGTCCAGCCTGACCTTGAATGTTTCCAGGGATGGGGCATCTACCAACTCTCTGCTCAACCCGTTGCAATGTCTCACCACCCTCATTGTAAAAAATTTCTTCTTTCTATCCCATCTGACTCTCCTCTCTTTTAGTTTAAAACCACACCCCTTGTCCTATCTCAACAGGCCCAACTAAATGTTTATCCCCATCTTTCTTACAGATCCCTTTTGAATATTGAAAGGCAGCAAGAAGGTCTTCCCAGAGTGTTCTCTTCTCCAGGCTGAACAACCTCAACTCTATCAGCCTTTCTTTGTAGGAGAGCTGTTCCATCCCTCTGCTCATATTTGTGGCCTTCCTTTGGGCCTGCTCCAACAGATCCATGTCTTTCCTGTACTGAGGACTCCAGAGCTGGATGCAATACTCCAGGTGGGGTCTCACAAAAGCGGAGTAGAGGGGGAGAATCACCTTCCTCGACCTGCTGGTCACACTTTTTTGATGCAGCCCATGCTATTGTTGGCCTTTTGGGCTGTGGGGGTGCACATAGCTGACTCATGTCCAGTTTTTCATCCACCAGAATCCCCAGGTCCTTCTCTGCAGGGCTGCTCGCAATCCCGTCATCTCCCAGCCTGTATTGATACCGAGTGTGCCCTGACCCAGGTGTAGGACCTCGCACTTGACCTTGATGAACCTTATGAGGTTCACATGGGCTGACTTGTCAAGCTTGTCCAGGTCCCTCTGGATGGCATCCCATCTCTTATGCATGTCCACCGCACCACTCAGCTTGGTGTCCTCTGCCAACTTGCTGCAGATGCAGTCAATCCCACTGCCTATGTCACTCGTGAAGATATTAAACAGTAGTGGTCCCAGTACAGACCACTGAGGAACACCACTCATCACTGATCTTCATCTGGACATTGAGCTGTTGACCATTACCCTCTGGATGTGACCATCCAACTAATTCCTCATCCACCAAACAGTCCATCCATCAAATCCATATCTCTCCAGTTTAGAGAGAAGGATATTGCAGGAGACTGTCAGAGTCCTTACAGAAGTCCAGAGAAATGACAGTCCAGAGAAATGTCTACAGAATGACATGTAGACTTAATAGGTGAGCTAGTGACTCCAAAAATAAAAGTTATTTATTTTAACTGGGCAGCATTAACGTTGCCAGAAAAGATTGTGCCACTGGACTGTTAGTTCCTGTTGTTGTCACTTCTCAAGCCTGCCATGTACTTGTAAACCAACTATGGTTGCCAAGGGCTTCATTTGACACTGTTTCTTGCCTTGCAATTAGTAAATGTTGTGAACTGCCTTTACTTTCCTTGGGACATAAACACCATGCAAACTTAGCCTACAATTTATTCAAAAATACACTGCTTGCTGTGTTCCACAAAGGTGAGGAGCTTCAGAGGCCTCTGAGGTAAAAAAAAGCTTTTGGTGACCTTTATTTGACAGTGCATGATAAAAGTAAATATTTTGCCTGTTTGTCTTAATTTCTTTTCTTTCTTTAATTTCAAAGAATGGATAATTCTGCTGTCATTTATGCTAGAATTACATAAGAGTTGTTTAAATGTTAATAAACTTACTGGTGTTTTATAAACAAAACAGTATTGTTTTAGGAACTTAGTATTTTTATAGAAACATCAAACCAGAGAACAGTTTGATCTACATGTTTTTTGGTAAAACACAAGTCTCTTAAAAAGCTTTAGATTACAAAAATTATGTTACAGATTTGCAAAACTGGTAATACCGTCTTTTTGCAAATCCAAGGAGGACAGATCTTTTTTCAGTCTTGTGCTTCCTTTCGACTTGGCATATATCCCTATGGCAAGGGATATAAAAAGCAACAAGAAATGCTTCTATAGGTATGTAGGGGACAAAAGGAAGTCCAAAGAGAATGTAGGCCCCCTCCGGAAGGATACTGGTGCTCTGGTTACCCGGGACATAGAGAAGGCTGAGGTACTCAATGAATTTTTTGCCTCAGTCTTCAATGGTAAAGCCTCTTGTCTTACCACCCAAGCTGTGGAAAGAACTAGCAGGGACTGTGAGGATGAACCACCGCCCACTGTACTTGAAGACCAGGTTCGAGAACATCTGAGGAACTTGAAGGTGCACAAGTCCATGGGACCTGATGAGATCCATCCGCGGGTCCTGAAGGAACTGGCGGATGAAGTTGCCAAGCCACTGGCTATTGTATTCGAGAAGTCGTGGCGGTCTGGCGAGGTCCCCGATGACTGGAAGAGAGGGAACATAACCCCCATTTTTAAAAAGGGGAACAAGGAGGACCCGGGCAACTACAGACCGGTCAGCCTCACCTCTGTGCCTGGCAAGGTCATGGAGCAGATTCTCCTGGGAACCATGCTAAGGCACATGGAGAGCAAGGAGGTGGTGGGTGACAGCCAACATGGCTTCACCAAAGGCAGATCGTGCCTGACCAACTTGGTGGCCTTTTACGATGGGGTGACAGCATCGGTGGACAAGGGTCGACCAATGGATGTCATCTACCTGGACTTGTGCAAAGCTTTTGACGCTGTCCCGCACGACATTCTTCTCTCTAAATTAGAGAGTCATGGGTTTGATGGATGGACCACTCGGTGGATAAGGAATTGGCTCAATGGCCGCACTCAGAGAGTAGTGGTCAACGGCTCAATGTCCAAGTGGAGACCGGTCACAAGTGGCGTCCCTCAGGGGTCCGTGTTGGGCCCGGCCCTCTTCAACATCTTTGTCGGTGACGTGGACAGTGGCATGGAGTGCACCCTCAGCAAGTTCGCCGATGACACCAAGCTGTGTGGTGCCGTCGACACGCTGGAAGGGAGGGATGCCATCCAGAGGGACCTTGACAGGCTGGAGAGGTGGGCCCGTACCAACCTCATGAAGTTTAACCAGGCCAAATGCAAGATCCTACATCTGGGTCGTGGCAATCCCAGGCATAAATACAGACTGGGTGGTGATTGGATCGAGAGCAGCCCTGAGGAGAAGGACTTGGGAGTACTGGTGGACGAGAAGCTCAATATGAGCCGGCAATGTGCTCTTGCGGCCCAGAAGGCCAACCGCGTCCTGGGCTGCATCAAGAGGAGCGTGGCCAGCAGGTCGAGGGAGGTGATTCTCCCCCTCTACTCTGCCCTCGTGAGACCTCACTTGGAGTACTGCGTCCAGTTCTGGAGTCCCCAACATAAGAAGGACATGGACCAGTTGGAGAGGGTCCAGAGGAGGGCCACGAAGATGATAAGAGGGCTGGAGCACCTTTCCTATGAGGACAGGCTGAAAGAGTTGGGGCTGTTCAGCCTGGAGAAGAGGAGGCTCTGGGGTGACCTTATAGCGGTCTTCCAGTACCTCAAGGGGGCCTACAGGAAAGATGGGGAGAGGCTGTTCAGGAGGGCCAGTTATGATAGGACAAGGGGTAATGGTTTTAAAATAGAGGGAGGTAGGTTCAGGTTGGATATTAGGAAAAAATTTTTTACTATGAGAGTGGTAGAACACTGGAACAGGTTGCCCAGAGAGGTGGTGGATGCTCCATCCCTGGAGACGTTCAAGGCCAGGTTGGACAAGGCCCTGAGCAACCTGATGTAGTTGGAGATATCCCTGTTCCGTGCAGGGGGGTTGGACTAGATGACCTTTGAAGGTCCCTTCCAGCCCTAACCATTCTATGATTCTATGATTCTATGACTTTTCTAGTTGGAGATCCATGTTTAAAGTTATGGCTTTTCTTCTGCCTTCACTTAAGCTCATTGTTACCAACACCACTTTTTCCCCTCCAGAGGAGGGCTGAAGTTCACCAGGTTCTGTCTCTATCAGTTTATATACATATCCAGCCAGCAGGAAGGATGCTGGGACTTCTTAACTTTCCTGAAGAGAGTTAGTGCTATGTATCTGCCAGGGTGTTGTGAATGCCAGCTCTGAACCATTTCATCATTTCTAGCTAAGGTGACTTTTTGAGTTTCTAGCTGTGCTAGAAACTGACCCTTCTTTTAAAATGTAATAGAGTGAGTGCAATCCAGCAAGACTACTGTCCAGATTTCAAGTTGGTTGAGACCTGGGGATCTGAATAAAATTGTTGGTTTTGTTTCTAGCTGATGTATCCACCCTGCATGCAGATCCAGCAGAAGATAGGGCAGTTCAACAGTTATTCCTGTCAGTGATGACTTTTCCCATTAAATGACTCCCATGATTGAAGCAGAAAATGACAGCTGATCTAAACAGTGTCAGAGAAACCTGTACTTTTCAACAGCCCAATACAAGCAACTGTGCTTTTGTTGAAATGCAGGTTTGTTAATGTTCAGTTGTAGGGAGTAGTACTTTAGACTGGAAGCGCTGAGCTAATTGACCTAAAATTTTGTATTACCATGAACAAATGTTCTATGCCCTAACTGTGCCAGGGGCCCAAATGGGATTTCAGAAAATATTTATCTTTTAAAGGTTCTCTTCTGGCATAAACACTTGCATACTGGAATGCATTTGCTCTTATATCTGCCTTTCTTGTAAGCCAAGGGCCATTCCTTTCCCTAGCCATGAATGCAGAACAGTCACTCAGGCTTAGCTGAGTCTGACAAAGGTAATAAATTGCACACATTTGGCCCGTTTCTGGCATATTAGTTATGACTACACTAGAGCTTTTCAGCTGCAGGAACCTGAAGTTTACCCCACCTCTTTGGCCTTTACTTTCAACGTACACTCATTCGCAGATGTGTTCCCATGTTTATTTACAAATGCTGTGCATAGACAGCACAATCAGTATGCAACAGATATGTGACATACTTACAAGTGTTTTCTAACCTGAAGAGGTTGTGTTGCACCTGCACTACAGTTCATTTCTATGGGACAACTGAGGTTCCATTGCCCAGTCCGCAGGCTTCACTCCAGTGAAAGCAGAGGTGAGTTTCCCTCCCACTTGAATCAGTGTTTGTGCTGAGGCAGAGGCAGGAGGCTTTTCAACCCAAAATAGTTTGAAATGGTCAGAAATAGATCTCCACCCAGGAACTGGACTGCACTTCTAGATTCTGCAGTTTAGATACAGCCTTCCCCTGCAGTTGTTTTATTTTTATTACTTAGCATTATTCATCATTTTAGTTCAGTAGAGGGCCCTTACAGGAGCTGGCAGCTATTCGTTGATATGTCATAAGTCATTATTCATGGGCGGTTATGTCCCAGCCTACAAAATCAAAATAGAAAGAGGAAGGCTTCAGCCGCTTCAAAATACTTTCTGCATTTACTGTTGAATCACTAGAGATGCTGGATTGAAAAGCCAGTGTTGGAAAACTACTAAAATAGGACAAACCACAAATTTTGATCTAAAGCATCCCCAAACTTGATACATAGACTTTTTTTTTTTTTTTTTTTAACCAGAGTTCTGTAACAGAAAAAATGAAGACTTTGGGTGGGAGAACTCTCTGGTTCCTGACAGTTACAGGCACAAATCTGGGTTTCAGTAACGGGTTGTCTCTAGCAGAAGAAATGTTCAAAGTTAAGGCAGCTCTTCTTACATGTTGCACAGTATGATGTGTCAGAGTTACTATGCACTTGCAGTATGTCCGTGCCTTCTGTGTGCCCTGCAGGTACACAGAGCGTATCAAGCAGGCTCCTGAGTGATGAGAAGACCCAGCCTCTGACTGATTAATTTCTGTTTCAGCTTGATTAATCTTGATTGTATTCTCCTCACTTTCTGCCACCAAGGTAAAATAAGGATAGCTATCCTTGAGGCATTCTTGTGTCTTGGACGTTAGGCAACACTGAAATGTGGCTAGCAGTGACTGAATTCCACTGAAACGCAATCTGTTCCATCACCCACACGTGGAAGTCGCTCTGGCACTTGGTTGTTCACAGTTCAGCCCAAATTTTGTATGCGTACATGAACAATTTTATTTTGCTAGATATTCACTTCATCTGCTACTTCTGCGAGCAAAGATTTTTGGTAATGGAGATCCCTCTCCGATATCAAAAGCATAACAAAGGTGTAATTAGAAGAATTTTTTTTCTCATTCTTCATCTAGATAACCTTAACCTCTCTGCATCATCTAGTGACTAGGATATAGCATCTGTTCCTTCCTCTTCAGTTGTCATTATTTTTATGTTTATTATTAATATACTCTTTATTACTTTTTAAAGAGTGATTCTTTATAATTTTTTGTTAAAAAATTGTGAGAGGAGAGGTGTCACCAATCTTTAGAAGGATATTTCCTCACTGTGTATCCGCAGGGAGTTATCTCCTAGAAGAAGACGGTTGGAGAAGGTCAGAAATTATAGCTGTCTTGTTAAACTCTCTGGCTTAAGGAAGCTAACGTCCTCTGTGTCTGGGAGGCAGAGTGCCATAGGCAACTGTGGACTCTGCTTGAAGAATGCAGTTTTGCACTGCCTGACTCCATTGTGAATCATGTGGGATTAAGTTGCTTCTTAGCTGGTACTGAACTGCGTTGCACGGTAAGGAGGGAGTGCCAAATCAGGGCTTGAAGAAGCTGCTATCAGGCTTTGGGAAGAGGGTTTCCCCAGTGCCTTCTTGTCCCCGGTTTGCTTGCTTAGTCTTCTTTGCAGGCTTTGGCAGTCTCATCGACACAAATGCTTGCACTCAGGTTAAACTGGCTGTGGCGTATGGTGCCTAGGAATGATTTAAAAAAAACAATAGAAACTTGATTCCTTTTCCAAAGATATCATGGTTTATCCACCTGACTAGACACTTTGTTCTGTCATGAATCAATCTGTGTTAGCAGTACTTATCTGTTGCTCACCAGCCTGGGCTGCGGCACCAGGGACGCTGTTGCATCTTCCGCAGCCAGGAGGAAATGGCCTGCCTCTTGTAGACAGGATAGGTACCTTGAGTTGAGTAGTTAATTAGTAGTTCATTAGCTCAACTCAGTCCAGCTGGATAAGAATGATTAGTGCCATAATTCCCCCTTTTTGTTTTACCGTTTTTTGTTTTCACAAAAGGCTTTATGGGTGAGCAGAGACCCAGCCCATTCATCCAACTCCAGCATGCTTCCCTTCCGCGAATACCACGTCGGGGCTTGCAGCTTTACCTTCTTCTCTGAAGGACTCTCGCTCGAGCTCCCGGCTCCGGCTCTGGCTCTTTTGGCTCGGGCTCCTTTGCAGCCAGGGCTCTCGGCTCGGTGAGGGAGTCAGGGCTTCCCAGGGTCTCATCGATGTATCACGTCGGGGTCACCAGTTGTTGCTCATCAGCCTGGGCTGCGGCACCAGGGACACTGTTGCATCTTCCGCAGCCAGGAGGAAATGGCCTGCCTCTTGTAGGCAGGATAGGTACCTTGAGTTGAGTAGTTAATTAGTAGTTCATTAGCTCAACTCAGTCCAGATGGATAAGAATGATTAGTGCCATACTTATCTGCAAGTAGCACTACTGCTTCAGAAGAGAAGTTGCAGCCTGTATGCCCTCTTATTTGTACAAGGCTTAACTTGACTGACCAGACGCAGCCCTCTGAAGTGTGTTAAATCTAAATTCAGTCTGACTGGAAGTTAGTTTCCATGCCTATAAATGTCTAACTATTTGAGTTCACAGCACCTGTGTGTTGCATTACAGACTCTCAAGAAGGAGCTATTCCCAGCCTCAGGCTTCACAAAACTCACTTGGCAGTGGGCTGTCAGAGACAGAAAACCTGACAGCATGAACATGAGTAATGTCCACATAGCTGCCATTTTTCTCCATAGGGCTCCCTCATGGCCAGAGTCATGTGGCATTAGTAGCTGCTGTATGAGTGTAGGCGTGTATCAAGTGGTATGTTCATGCAAGCCAGTAAAACCTTTGCTCCAGACCCGGCATGGCTGGTGTATGGATTCACTGAGTGAGGACTTTAATGCCTTTGGGCAAATGCGGGCATTTGCATTCATTTCAGCTGCTCTGCAAAAGGCTTTGAAATTCTTGTGGGGCTGTGGGATAGCAATGATCCTTATGCAAATTAAAACAAGATGTTAAAACTCAGCAGAGCAGCGCTTCTCAGGTACACAAGTCTTGCAGAGTAGTGAGAAAGGGTATGTATTCTCACTTACACAGTGGGCAAGGGTAAGGGTTTGCTTCATAGTTCACCACTCTACTAAGTCTTTGACCATCATAATATCAGCGTTACTCAGGAGTTCAACCTACCACTTCAGTATAAGTCAGCCTAAATAATCTCTTGAGAGATGCCAGGGGTGAAGTTGGTGGATATTAAGCTTGTAGAAATACAATAATATGTTTTCCGAGAAACACTGTGGAAGTAAATCAAGAGGGAACATTTGCAATTTGTAAGATTTAGGACCTAGGTCAGGGCAGGCAGGGATTTAATTTAATTCTTCCACTGTAAGTCTTAGATCAAAAAAGATGCTTCACTTGATCTAAGATTAAAGATCTCATCTTCTAAGTAAGATTTAGGGTTTGCCAGCGGTAAGTGAGAGGAAGATGAACAATGGGAGCTGTGGGAGGCTGAATGCAGACATACCCGTGTTTTTTTCAGAAATGTGCCTGGCAGAATAAAAAAAAAGTGACCCAGATTTTCAGGTGTGGATTGATGGGTCAAACTGGCTTACATGCAGCACTGGGGTCTGCCTTCCTTCTCCATTTCTTCTGCTGGCTTTGCCACACACTTGATGTGCAGTTTGTGGAGCTGGTGTGCCTGAGGTGATGCTACTGACCTGTTCAGCAGATAGCCTGAAGGGCTCATCTCAGAGACAGATCACTGGTATTACTTGTGTACTTGCCTTACGTCTGCTTTTTCTGGAAAACTGAATTTCAGCATTCTGTGAGTGCAAAGCAGAGCATCTGTTTCCACGGAAATTCATTTAACTGACTCTGTGTTTACTATAGAAAGAATCCCTTCCTACTTAGGCAATGCTTACAGCAGTAGTGGCACCAACAGAAACTGGTGCGCATTGAATGGCGTAATGGCATGACATGGACACTAATTCATTGTGTCGAGTTCTCCCTTGTCTTTTACAGTAGCTCAATGGGCTTCTCTTCCTATAACTGTTCTGGTAGGTTACTGAGGCAGTTTCATTAAACGTTCACCTTTGAGAGTATATGTAGCAATCGTGTGGTCATCTCCTAACACCTCCCACTCTTATAGCAAATTTCTGTAAGAAGATTTGATATTCACAATGATAGACAGCGGTATGTATAACTGTAACTTCAATTATACGGACACTTTTAAATGCGTACATGTACATGGGGAGGTGAGATACATATACATGTACAGAGGGGAGATTTAGGTTAGATATAAGGAAGAAATTTTTCACTCAGAGGGTGGTGAAGCACTGGAACAGGTTGCCCAGAGAAGTTGTAGATGCCCCGTCCCTGGAAGTGTTCAAGGCCAGGTTGGATGAGGCTTTGGGCAACCTGGTGTAGTGGAGGGTTTCCCTGCCCGTGGCAGGGGGCTTGGAACTAGATGATCTTTGAGGTCCCTTCCAACCCTAACCATTCTATGATTCTATGATTCTATGTATATATACATTAGTGTGCATACATATATGTGTACACACAAACACATACACATGTAGAACTGGTCTGGGGACTCCCATTTATGAAGACATACACACACACATTTATAGGCTGTGGGCTTTTCTGGGTGCATTTTATTTGACATTGAGCTTCACAGATAGGACGTGTGCAGACTCATGAAGAGGATCGTACATGGCTGGAAGAAAACCTGTGATGGTCTTATTTTGGAGAGGCCTTCATCTATTCTCACTCTGCAGGTTTTTATGGTTTTCAATTAAGAACTTGTTATACCAAAGACTTTGGTAAAAAGCCTTTGTTGTAACAGTTGCTATTATTTGATAAATAGGGATCTTTTTAGTAGGGTTTCCCACGTTTTCATCTCAGCAGTGCCCTGAAGAGTTTCTGGAGGTGTATTTTTGCACAGAAAAGGGAAAACAGAAACATACAAAAGCTACTAACAGCAAAGTTATTTGGCAGGAAGTATCTTGGAATAGGAGTCTGTTTACCTCATACTCGAGAAGAATTTCAAGTGCATCTTTTTATACATAATGCAAGAATTTCTATTACCCTGCACTTCATTGAAGCAGTAGCAGAAACACATCTGCTTTTTGACTTGCCTGTGTGAATGCATTCATTTCTCAGAAGTTTTGTGCAAGTCCAGAGAGACTGAGAAAAACTGCACCTTACTAGCTTTTGCTCTTTCAGGCTTTGTTCCTTTTCCAGTCCACTATAGTTTATCAGTGATTTAGGAAGTTCTCGGAATAGTTAGGGGTAATCCTATTATAATTGACTTTCCACCCAGTGAAGTTACTCTGAAATATTTCACCGGTGTGCTAAGGAAGAAAGATCTGTGAAAGAAATACAAATAATTTCTGTTTTCTAAATACCGGGGCTGAGTTCTGATAATATGTGATGGGGACTACACAAGTTCTGGAATAAACAGCTAAAACTGCATATGGTTAATTCTCACTGGAAAATGACACATTTTTCATATTATAATTTCATTATCTTAAAACTGCTGATAAAAGATCTGCACAGGAACATGCTGGGATGAATTAGTTCAGTAACTGTTCCTGTTTCATTAGGATGATTTAAGCCTTCAACAAATGTCATGGCATTAACATTTTATGCAGAGCCATGAAGAAATGGCTGTTGGAAGAATCAACAGCCTTTCTAAAAGTAAGCACTTTTTTCCTGTCTTTATGAGACCACTGGTTACTCTGCAATTTTAAGTGACAACGTTGTGAGAATTATGTCCCTGTGTGATGTTTCGCTTGGACATTACAGGAATGAAAATGCCAATAGATGTGATAGCAATCTTCATCACTGCACTTGGGTATGGTTCAACCGTCCATTTCCATTTGGCAAATACTCCTAGCAAGACAAACTCTTTTCTTATTAAACAAATTCACTCGAACCATTTCTCTTCTATACCTTCCATTCTATACAGAGGACAACACATTGTATGGTTGCTATGGTTATTTAATCAAAAGTTTAGCAAAAATCTCTAATACATCCCTGTCCAAGTGCCCTCTTTTTTTTTGCAACTTCTCCTTTACCTACCTGTCACTTGTTTGCAGCGTGACTGTGCTGCCAACCAGCTTGTCTTCCTCTGCATGCCTGGTAGTGATAGCTTCCTTCAGAAGAAGCAGCCCTACAATTGACTGTAACAAAATCCTAAGAAAATTATTTCCCTTATTATTATTGTTGTTGTTACTGTTATTCTTCTTCTGTCTCTGATGTCCAAGTCAAACTGCTAGGGGTTTTTAAAGAGAATTTCTTTCCACAAGACCAGAAAATTGCCACAGGCAACAGGAAAATATATTTGGGAATCATCTTGCTCAGATGGTTTAAACAGAGCAGAGGTTGCTCCTGTTGAGTTCTCTGGAGGAGCAAGAAGCATGCGAATGCAATGGCAAAGAACCATGCAGCACCATGGTCATGAATAAAGCAGCAAGCAGAGGAAGATACAGAGTTTTAATTCTACTGCTGGGATAACAAAAGCAATTACTAAAATGGAAAGCTGTGTTACAAGACATAAACCAAACCACTTAAGTCTAATTCTTTAAATGAGTATGGTCTCAAGGACTGGTCTCATAAGCAATTTCTGGATGTCTTAGCTGGAGTTGACGGGCCTCTACCCTAAAAAAGTACAAGTAAAGAGTCTGCTAAGAGGTGCTGACTGGAAAAGTGGCTGGGAGGGTGAAGGTTCTCCTGTGCTTAGAGGGTACTACAGCTGGGAAGAGAGAAGTGCCTGTGCTTTAGTGATCCCATCTTCCGTCTGCAGGAGCTGGTGGATACCTTCTGCTGCCCGGGGGGTGATGCCTTGAGCAGCGCTCCTGGACCCCTTGCAGGGTAAAACTCTCTGGTGTGGGTGCAAGTGGGGGACATTGCCGTGCAGACAGTGTCTGACTCTGTGCAAGTCACCTGGCTTCCTCAGGCCTTTTATTTTGTGCCTGTGAAACGGAGACCAGAGCACTTCCAGGCCCTCACAGGCCATGGAGAAGGCATGCATGGTATGCCAAGTGAAACCTGCAACCACCCAGAATATGTTAAGGCCTCCTAGCAGTGGCGGAAATGTAGAGCTGTGTTGGGGGAGTTTCTGGCTGCTACATGGGCTAAACAGAAAGCACCTGTGCCTCATCAAGACAGGTGCTGAGTCACGTTGGTCAGCTGGAGACCACGTGACCCATGGAGGCTTAAAGGCGGGGCACTCCCAAGAGGGAGTGGGGCAGTTCCCTCCTGGAGACTGGAGTGGTAGGAGCCCCTGGAGAGTGGTGTCTTGAAGCTCTCTGTTAGAAGCCTTTGATTGTGGTATAGACCTTTGGAGCGAAACAAGACCTTCTGATATATGAGGGGAATCACAACAACCTTCTGGGTTGTGATTCCTGAAGAACGTGAGACCAGCGGTCTGTGACAACCAGTGACCTGCGACAATTGGTGACCCCGATGTGATTTGTCGAAATGTGAGTAGACAAAAGATACAAAACCCAGCAAAGCTTGAGAAGCGGCAGAAGCTGCGGACTGACCTAGACACCTGGAACAAGGTGAGCCATTGGGAGCTAAAAATGGGACAAACCTTCGTGAAGGAAAACCAGACCTTCACCTTTCTTAAATCTACGGGAATGGCTGCGGGGGTCAATATAAGTAATGAAGATTTATATAATTTACTTAACTGGGCAGCGGGACATGAAGACCTAGTTAGCCTTACTTTCACCTTTAACCTAGAACTTTGGAAAAGGTTGGGAGATAAGCTACTTTGTGAAGTAGTCCTTGGAAAAAAGGACTTAACCGATATCGACCTGCTGTGTATGTGGGGGGCCCTGGATAATATAATTCAAAAGGGGTTGGCAGAAGAGGAGGAAGATGAATTAACAGATTATGCATCAGCGAGCGAAGGGTATGAAGGAAACAACGAACTGTCTGAAGGAGGACTGGCCCCAGACAGTGTGGACAGCGAATTAGATACATCCTCGCTGTTCACGGAGATCAACAAAGTTGCGGGGACTATGCAGGGAGTCTGCCCCACCCTGCAGGAGATATTGGAGCGTCCCCCACCCTTTGCCCCAGCAGCCCCCCCTTCCTCCTCAGGAGGTATCATGCCTACGGCTCCGCCGCTTGATCTAATGGCCCCACCCCTGGCAACTTCATATCCGGCAGCATATATGGCGCAGGTATGAGCAATGCAGCCTTTATTAGTACGCCAGGCCGTGACAATGCTGCAAGGTGTATCCCAGCAGTTAGCAGCTGTAGTGGAGATGCTGCAACAGGCCATGACCCCCCCTGCAGCAAAAGAAATTATAGAAGAAACCTCTGAGGCGAGTAACAGCTCAGCTGGGGAGCTACCACCGGTTTCTCGACTGAGGAAAAAGTCACCAAAACCCGCCTGTTTAGTTGAACCAGACCCCCTGGGAGCCCCCACAGCAACAGTTCAGCCTCGTGACCCAGTCCGTTACTGGGACGAGGTTCGGATAAAAGCAGTAGAGGGTGGAGACTGGGACTTGGTCCAAGCTCTAGGGGTACCAGTTGATAATAAAGATTCGACTGCAACAGAAATGGGAGGAGGGCCGGGTGTATTCCCCGTAGAACTGGCCCTCCTGGGTTCCAACCAGCCCAATCAACACTTGGGCTGGTCCTGGAAAGTAATTCAAGATATGCAGAAAGCGGTAGCACGGTATGGAGCGAATTCTCCAGCAGTAACACAGTTATTACGGTTACTGAACTTAGAAGTACTAGTGCCATATGACTTTCAACATCTGGCTCAGGTGATGTTCCAGCCAGTACAGCGCTCTGTTTTCATGAATGTCTGGAGACAGCTGGCCGACCATCAGGCATTAGAGAACATCCAATTGCCCCAGGGTGACCCCTGCTACGCTGTAGGCACAGACGTATTAATGGGGACAGGTCACGTCTTTAGTAATCCGACAATCCAGGCGCAGTGGCATCTCCAGATTCTTGAGCAGGTCAAACAAATAGGGATGCAGGCCCTCATGCGCACAACAGAAATGGCGGAGCCCAAGGCAAGATACTCCACGATCAAACAAGCGGTCAAGGAGCCTTTTCTACAATTTGTAGAGAGATTACAAGGGGCAATAGAAAAACAAATATATGACCATAAACTATGGGCACTGTTGACAAAACAGCTGGCAAAAGATAATGCCAACCCCGATTGCCGGAGAGTTATTGAAGTACTGCTGGGGGACCCCTCCCTAGAAGAAATGGTGATTGCATGTGCCAAAGTCAGGCCCGTAGAAAGCGAGATGACCACATTGGCCACTGCTCTAACTAAACAAAGATGTTATATTTGTGGGAGAATAGGTCATCTCACCAAAAACTGCAAATCAAATGGCCGGCCGGGAAATAGCAGAAAGAGAAAGCGTGCACAGATGTCTTATGGTCCAGGCAAGCCCTTTGCGGGAACGCTGCAACAGCCGCAGACCAGTCCAGAAAAGACTGCAGAGGGAATGTTAAAGCAGCTGGAAAAGCAGCCAGAACAGCCAGGGTGGATGTATCCAACATCATCAGAACAATGGATATATCCACCGCCAACGTGGTATGATAAAAAAATATAAGAATGACTTCCCCATGGTTTTCGACAAACGGCGATGAAAAACGGAATCAGAATGATGGAATTCCTAAGGCTTAGGCGTTTTTTCAAAAAAAGAAAGGGGGAATTGTTGGGGGAGTTTCTGGCTGCTACATGGGCTAAACAGAAAGCACCTGTGCCTCATCAAGACAGGTGCTGAGTCACGTTGGTCAGCCGGAGACCACGTGACCTATGGAGGCTTAAAGGCGGGGCACTCCCAAGAGGGAGTGGGGCAGTTCCCTCCTGGAGACTGGAGTGGTAGGAGCCCCTGGAGAGCGGTGTCTTGAAGCTCTCTGTTAGAAGCCTTTGATTGCGGTATAGACCTTTGGAGTGAAACAAGACCTTCTGATATATGAGGGGAATCACAACAACCTTCTGGGTTGTGATTCCTGAAGAACGTGAGACCAGCGGTCTGCGACAACCAGTGACCTGCGACAGAGCTGGGAGCAAATGATGAACCATGAGGTTCAATTGTGTTCGTGGTGTGCATTTTTTCTGCATTTTGTTATTCACCACTGTTATTTCAGGCACTAGTACTGCTGCTTCTGCTAAACTAAGTTGAATATTTACAGCAGTAAAACTGTAAAAAAGTCATTCTTTTAAATCAAAATGCTATGGGAAACTTGGAAAAGCGCTTTCAGTAAAAGCTTCCACTAATGACGCATCTTCCAACCCTAGTTGGTTTGGAATTCCTTGGTCATTTTTAAGTTAAATTGCTGTTCATTTATCCATGCCTCTTTGACATAACCAGTAAAGTAGCTATCTAGATGTCTGCTCAGAGACCTGAGCAGTTATTTAAAGCAATAATTGAACTTGCTTTTTTTAATAATTCACTGCATAAACTTATCTTTTTAAAAATTTCACTGCAGCAGATCACTTCTAGTTCAGTTGTTTCAAGGTTGCCAGTCCCAAGTTACTAAACACTGTGAACTAAGTACTCAAAATTATGACTTAAAAATAATCTATTTCTGCATGCCTCCAGGGTTTCAAGCTGGTGTTGTTGATAGATTGAGTTATACCTAGAGTTGTGAAGGCTAGAAACTTATTGCTTCTCTGGGGGAAAACTGAGAGTGTAAAGCAATGCCAGCTGCTGCAAAGTTGAGGAAAAAAAAAATTTAAATATTAATTAGATATAAGAATTGGAAACACACAGCTTTAGTAGTGCACTACAGTTTGAAATGGAGAAGTACAAAACAATATTTCTACTTGAATGGGAAAAGAAAATATTAGCATCCAGAGTACATAGAGTCAGTTCTGTGATCAGAATGCTTTTCTCAGATAACTGTCTCTGCCTAAGAGCCTTGTCAGTCAGCTTCAAATGACAAATATTTTGTACATAAAACGTAATTTTTTCCATCATAACTATTCTAGAACTCCTTTGCATCTGAAGAAAAACTGGGCGGGAGGGAGAGGAGGCAGGGAGGGGAAGGCAGTTTTTGGGAAGTCTTCCAAGGCAAAAATACTTTTTTTTTTTCTTCAGAAGATTTTATTTAGATTCCATGGAAAAGAACTGGAAAAGGAAACTGGGGAATTCCATCATGAAAAGTACTACAAGGCACTGATATAGTATTGATTCTTTACAAATGATCACCTTCCTGTTTCCCTGCATTGCTTTCTTATCTCTTTGCTGCATGTTATTCCCCATATGCTTCATAGGCTGAGCATGTTGGCCTCTGGTGGTGTTTTCCTCCGAAAAAATGCTGTCAAATCTGATTTAAGAGGTTTAGACTACAGTTAGTTTAAAATTATAAATCCATTTTTTTGACCTATAGAAATGCATTTGAGATTGAGAGAAAAATTTCTGAGTTCTTTATTCCTCTCCTAGAGTAGTGTTGCATTATGGATACCTCTGCATGCACGAATGAGCACTGTGATAGAATGAGATAGGATTAAAATTGTCCATTAGTTTTGGAAGGAGAAAGACCTGGTCTGTATGAAATATCTGTAGACAGATGGTTTCTTTGGAAAACATTTAAAAAAAAAACAGTTTATATTAGAAATAGAAATACTTGGATTTTGCACTGCTATGCAATAACCTGTGTACTGCTTCTTGAAGTAGCTACCAGCTTCATTGATGCCTGTTTCCAACTGAATCACATTGGATAGTGTGTGACTGGAATCAGGCAGGCATCAACAGGATTTTCAATCAAAAAAGCATTTATGTACTCTCTAGCTTTACCATTTTTTTAAAGAGCTGGTGAATTTCAAAAAGATAATTCCAATGAGTGGTGATTTTTTTCCTATCTCTGAATGGAGCTGTGTGGCTTCTACCCTTGGGAATTTGTTGTTGTATTTTCCTAGCCATTCCTAGGGAGTTTTTTTAAGAAAAGGCAAAATTTCTTTTTAGTGACTTCTTTTGAGAGATCAGATTAAACGTGTCCTCTTTAGCTTCAGTGCACTAATTTGATTTGCATTAGTTCTGTGCACAGAACTCTTTTCTCAGAGCACTGTCTCTGCATAAGTGTCTGGTGAGCTTCAAATTATAAATATTTTGTGCATAAAAGATAACTTTTCTAAGTGGCATCATTCCAACTCTTTTTCAGTTTAAGGCCTTCAAGCCAATTAAATCCTGTGTCTCTGGACTGCAGTATTCAGCTGTGTTACCTGTGGGGAAAAAAAGCATGGTTATTTGGTAGAGTGACTATTAAATCATCTAAACTGTAAGAGGATTATCTATTCACACTAGCTTAAACAGAACTTAGTGCCTTAGTATTTATATGTACAGCTCCTAATTGAATTTTGTCAATAAATGTTACAAACACAAACTCGAGAGCCATTTGACTTTCATTTATCCCAAAGTGCATCCTCTGCAACAACAGCATTTTGAAAAAATAGGCTTTTCTTACAAGCAGAAAGTTAAACAGCATTCCAGAAAGAGATCTGTAGGTGGTAAATTGCTATTTACAACTTACTTGTGCTGGAAACTCCCAGCAGTCAGCTACAGCCTGTATCTGGACTGCCTGCATTTAACCCATGCATACTGCCCAGAGCTTTCAAAAGTTGCTCATGAAAAAGCATTTGGAGTTGTTGTTTTTTTTTTTCAAAGCACAGTATACTGTAATGCCAAGGAGCATTTTTTTTAAAGATGAGAAGCCAACAGAGTCTTTGGTGTTCAGAATACTAGCTATCCCATGCTAAGTGCAGCAAGAGGTGTTCAGAATTACTAGATGGGTTTAAAAATGGGAAGCAGTGTAGCTCTATGCCTGGCTTGATCTACCATTACAAGTGTCTCTGGGCTTCTGCTGTTACAGTGCTGCTGGGCACTGCTGTTTGTAGTACAGCACTGCATGGTACCTTTGTGCCCTGAGCCCCTTGGCAGTCTCCAGCCTACTCCTCTCTATCACTGCCTGATGTCAGTCAGTGGTGACATTCTCATTTTCGAAGCTCCGGAATCGAGAGACAAGAGTCTTGTCCCAGGGAAAAGTCAGGGACTGAATATAGGTCATGGAGGTCCTAAGGTGGCATCATAACAGTAGTTTTGTGCTTTCGTTCAAGATACATTTGAATCTGAAAGGGCAGAAGTACAAATAGCTTTGGTGGGGTGCATTTCTCCTCTTAAAAATGGAAAGATAAAACAAGTTTCAGTGGAAGATTTGTAAGAAACCTCATTAGTTGAAAACTCCAGCCACTTTTAAGATTTTGAACTTTGACTTGTTTTGGATTTTGAACTCTCGGTTTTATATGAGAAAAAATAGTGAATATGGTTGATGGAAGGCAATAGGAGAATGTATGATCATCTTTGACACAGAGTAAATGTGTAAGTGATATCCAGGTTATGCATATAAAGGTGGAATTTAAGTAAAAAATTCTTGGGTCAAAGAGAATTTTAAGCCGTTCTGTCTAGAATATAAAGAAGGATAATTATTTCCCCACTAAACTGGTTTCTGACAAATCTTTTGGAGTTAGTTTCTGCTGGGAAACCATGAGCAGTTGTCAGATTTAATGGAACCAGCCAATTCCATTTAAATCTTTTGGAGGAATAAATGCCCCTCAGCAAATGGTTTGCAAATCTCCCACTGCCTCCAGGTACAGCATATGGCATGCTGCCTTCATCCATCCCATTCTCTAATGTGCAATACTGCTGCAGATGGAGACCCTGCCACCAAAAACCAGTGGAATCTGAGGAAGTTTCAACTCCTCAGCAAGAGGCACAAGAAAATGCCTCAACTTTGGTAGATATACTGAAAATGCTGTTTTCTTTTATTTTATAATCTGAAACCATTAAAATGCTGTCAATCAAGAAACAGATCAGGCTCTTATTTCATAGCCATCATCCTTTTATACAGCAGTTTGGAGTGTATGCATCCCATTCCTGCTTTGCTTAAAGCATGATGGTACATTTGTTGCTTCTCATTGGGTGACTGTGTCTTTGGTGTGCTATGCATTATGCTACTTTCCAAAATCTCGATTTTTTGTTTCTGCCTAAGTGACCCACAATCAAGATGTGAATTGCTTTGTCTAGCTTTGTTTTCAAATTAAGAAACCCAGGCAGACTGGTATAGGTGGTATTCAAGGACAAGGAGTGGGTGCCAGCTAGGTCTTGGCTTGCTAGTTGATTGCCAGAAACTTCAGAGTGGTGTTTGTGCATCACAAATGCAGATATCAATGTGCCTGCCAATGGTAATTAGAAAAATATTGCGCCTGTTGTGCTGCTCGAGTGTGACCTTGAGTTTTCTTTTGATGAGAACAGCAGAAAATTTGTGTGTCTGATTCTGTCTTCCACCACTGAAAGAGCTCTTGTTAACCAAAGCTTTTGGTGTCAAGACTGTGCTGTCTTACTTGAGGGCCAGAAGCACACGTTGCGGTAGTACAAAAAGAGGTGCCTTTAATTGCCCTGTGTCCAGAATGGTCAAGTGATGCTGGAGCCACGCTGTTCCTCCTGCCGTGTGTTTGGCTGTGTTCAGAGATGGTCATTACTAGTTTTTGGCTTGCACTGGGCTTTACAGATATCGTGCATGGACAAAGGAGGAGTCTAATGGAGCAGACACTTGAATTACCGCATATCGCCTGATGTGCTCCTGCGTTCCCTCTACATTCAGTCTTTTTGCTCCAGATAGACAGATAGCAAAGACAACCTAAGCTCTGTTATAGCCTGGAAAACTTCATGTGTCCTGAAACTGAGTAAACTGTGATCACATAACAGACAAAACAGAGGAGCAAAGGTGGACCTGTGTCTGAACCCTTCTACCTTAAACAAGTTTAGGTAGAAATCTGGGAGATTGACCAGGCTTAGAGACTTACTCTTTTCAGATAGCTTTGGAATGCCTTGCAAAAGAGACATGTTTGTCACTTCGTGTGCCAGTTAAGATCAAGAAATGAGGAGCACAGCAAAGAAGGGTTGTGTTACTTTTTACTTAAAATGATGGTTGGCCTGGATTATTTTTTTTATGTTTTTGAGTAAGGCTCTGTGTAGCTGTTTCATTTAGGTGTTAGCTCTTCTACTTCTGACAGTGACAGATTTCATCATATTTCGTTCCTCTGTGATAAGAATGAAGTATGCACAACTGCAAAAGTTTGAATATATAGAGAAACACCAGGGTGGAAGAAATACATAGGCAATACTGGATAAAAAGTTCTTTGGGAAACCAGAGATAAGGCCTAATTTTCTTGGTTTTTAAGGCAAATTAATCTTCACTCTTTGAAATATTTAAGACCGCCTTTTGCTGGCACAACCTTAGCCCTGAAAGTGCGTTTAGCTTCTTGATTAAGAAAAAGTGGAAATCATCAGCACGACAGCTTTATATGTCACACAATACAATACAACCTAAAAGTACCAAAGCTATCTGAATGACTGAGACACTAGTAGGAAATGCAAGTATCCGTTAGTGCCTTCTTATCATGTGTCATTTCTACAAAATTATCAATATCGCTGCAGGGCCCCGTGACTGTCAGTATTGCTGTAACTCTGGGAGCTCGATGCTGGGCAGACCTGGGATCTGGAGTCAGTCACACAACAGAGCCACTGATGATGTCACTACACAGGAGAGGAGACAGAGGTAAGGTGGGAAGGGAGCATAAAGTGGTACATCCAAATGCTGACTGTGATTTATAAACCTTTCAAATTCCCACCCTGCCACTCTACCCTTTTTCCGAAAAGGCCATAAAGGAAACCTCTTAGCTGGTGGTTGTATGTTTAGCTTCTGAACTCTCTCCCTGTGTTGTATGTTACTAAGAAAGTAGTGGAGAATTAAATAAGTTCTATTTGTCAGCATCTGCACTAGAGAGGTGTCTACCCACCTTGTCAGCAGGAAGATCAAGCCCGACTGCAAGAGAGCGCTGTGATACCTTGCCTCTTTGCAGTACTTTGAAGCCACAAGCAGCATATGTGCAAGTTAAAAATCAGTAAGGGGACGTTTTACACAGCCTGCTCTGCTCAGTCAGGTGTGATGACAGATCTGCTTCTCAGTGCTGGTCTTTTCCACCTACCTGGTGATACCGTGTCTAGGTGGAGTGTTTGACCCTATCTGAGTTTGCTTGATGGTTGCTACGAGGCTGTTCCTCATGAACATGCCTTATTTGAGAGGCTGCGATGAAGAGACATAAGCAGGGCAGGAGCAGCCTTCTAAGCTGCCTGTTGGCTCTTAACATCTGTTTTCCACTTAAGACCAGGGTCTGACTGACTGAGTTCTCCTGTTCCTCCACTCCTTGCCACTGTACACAAGTGTTGCCTCTCGCTGCACAGCCACAATTGCTCTGAGCAGCATCCACGTTGATGCTGCACCACCAGCAGCTCCAAGCCAGAACATTGCACATCCTGCAGTAGTGAGGTGAAAATCCATGCTGCCGAGTTATGCAGTGGAAGTCCTAGCAAGGAAGAATGGAACCCCGTCCCACAAAATCTTCCCTGTTCCACGCGTCTTACCAGTCCCTGTTTTATCTCTCTTTCTCTGGATCTTAAAATAGACTGAGTCATGGGGAAATGGCTGCAACTATGTCAAGGCCTGGAAGGCCCCAAAAAACTAAACTACCTTGAAGAGGGAGGTGGGGAGAAGGTGAAGCAAGGGTATTTGGAAATAACGTGATTTCCTTGAGGGTCCTGATATCTGCAGGACTGAGCTCTGTTAAAACCTGTTCCTGCAGCCAGCTCCTGACCCAGTAATGTTCAGGGCAACACGAATCCCTTGCCCACTGATGAATCTGTTTTGCCTCATCCTGAGAATTTGTTCTTTTGAGCTGTGTCACTTAGCTGACTGTTCTGCATTGCTGCAGTGCGTTCGCCATGGAGCAGGCGAAAGCAGGCTTGTTTTACTTGACCGTCACTGTTGAAGGTTTCTCTAAGATCGTGGTGCTTCAGTGAGGTCCTTTGGGACTTTTCTTCCTCTTCTTGCTTGCTTGCAAAAACTCAGAGTAACACTTTGTGACATGAATACTTCTAGGAGTCAACAAGGCATGGCTTTTTTCATCTTGCGATAAAAGGCTTGAGCGACTTTTGAAGTGAAGTACTACCCTTGCCCCTAAGAAACTTGGTTGCCATTAAAATAGATACTTCAGTCTCTTTTGGCAAAGTAGAAATGTAGGCCAAAAATTTGTACATGCTTCTTGCCATTTCAGGCTTTGGTCTTTGAATTGAAGCTTTTGGTTTTCCCAGGGATTTCTGCTTTGGATATGAAATGTATTTCTCATTAGAACAGTTATTTCTCATAGCTCTAGTTTCTTTTGCTGACAGATTCTAATGAAAGGCATTTTGCTGGATTTCCCAAATAAACTAACTTTTAGAATTCTGAAAGTATCTCAGTAATGTATTATCCTACTTTTGAGTATTGTACAGTGGTGCATAACACTTAAAAACCCAAAACTCTAAAAATATATGAACTTTGCTTTGTAGGAGCTCTGTAGGTAGGGTACTCTGTAGCAGTCCAGGTCGTGCAGTACATTTTAAGGTCTCTGTCTGTGCCATCGCTGCCTTTTAGGTTAGCTGGTAAAATAATGTCTATGTATCCTTCTGCCATTAGTCACCTGTTTTAAATTTCTTACCAGTTTCAAACACTTAGCAAATAATCCATTACAAAGTTTACAAAACACAGTGACTCTAACCCTGTTGCCCTGGCTAATAGGACAGTTCTCTGACTCCGTTTCCTCCATCCTGTGGTCAGCTTTATTTTTTTATTTTAGTATGGTAAAGTGTCATGAAATTATTCGGTATTGTCTGATTCTGTTGTACAGATTGAGTGTCTTTAGAATGTGAACAGATCATATTTGAGTCGTATCAAACTTAAGGAAACATATGTGATGTTGCTTTTATTCAACAATGAAGGAATAAAATTTTGCATTGATTTTCAAAGAGATGTTAGTGACACCTCACAACAATTTAAAATCCTTTCTGTCCATAGAAGTGAATTCTTTTATTTCAGGAAGAAGATAATAACAGAATGCAGAACTTCCTAAATTTTAATTCTTATCCTGAATGTCTCAGTACTATGCTGAAAGTGGACTTTTTGTTGCTGTTTGGAAATCAAATGGCTGCTTTGCTGTTTCTCCAATAACATACCTGCTTTTGGAGAGTTGATGAAAGTTGATGAGTATGAGTCAGTGCTACCTATTTTCTTGACTTTTGTTGAAAGTACTGTGATTTTTTACCGGAGCTGATCCTTCTTTCTTTCATTTTTCACTTACCTGGCCCATTTCCTGCCTCCCCTTCAGCAGTTTAGTGAAGTACGCAGCGGCATCATATTATTTCAGGTGTTGTCTCTTGCCTTGCAGCCTGCAGATTCAACCAGCTGAAGCACAACAGCAGTAGATGATTATTCCCATTGTTGGACTGTGGCACGCCTATGGTTTTCCATAGAACACACAGATCAAAGCCAAACTGCGTTAAATGCAAGTCATTTCTGGTGTATATCATGCCATCATTGCTTATTCTTACAAGATTCTTGGGTAACTAACTCCCATTGAAGTCAGTGAGCACTGGGTTCCTAACTATCTTCAGAGGATGTAGGCCCTCGTTATTAATTAATTCCCTCCAAACATTTAATTCTGAGAGGCAAAACAGTGGAAACAGACAAAACTCTGTACTTATGCGCAAATGCGTTTTCCTAGGCTTTTTTGCCAGCATGTGCTTGCAAGTCTTGAAGTTGCATACATGCTGTAGAAGAAAAGTCAGTCAAGTCCTAATGTGATAGTCTAGCCTGGCACCTGTGAAGATAAACCGTGGCCAAATTGTTCTTTTCAAAAGCATTAATGTTTAAAAATGTATTAAAAATGGATAGCCAGGACAGTCTTTTCATTAACACTAGAACGACAAATGTCTACTCATTCCCTTTTTCATGCATCCAGCCCAAGAGCATTGTTAAAATTTAAAAGCTATAATGAACTGCATGTGAACTAGACAGACAGTTGCACTGGAAATTAAATTAGAGGAGAGGAACAGTGCATTTGATGAAATAGTGCTATTGCTTGAGGCTCAAAAATATCTTGGGAGAAAACTGGGCCAAGTATTCTGTATAGGCCTTTATTTCTGTGAGTATCTGTTTTCAGGGACAATCATTATTCACTGGCAGAGAAGATGTTTTTGAAAGACAAGAATGGGATAGGTATTCAGCATTTATGGAAATCTATAAAAGCATGATTCCTAGATGACGCTAATACCTTTGAAGATTGACTTTCATCTCCCCAGCTCTATATTTGGAGCACTGGTTTTTAATGCTTTAGAAAAAAGAGTAGGTGAGAGTTAAGGCATCTTCAGTAGATATGTTCATTAAGGTTTACTGTCATCTAATATCTGATGTTATGTGTAAGTTCAGCCAGTTTCTCATATTCCTATATTCTCCTGTTTCTAGTATAATACTTTTGGAGTGCTTTCAGTGTCATCTTCCTTCATTAAGTAATTTTGCACAGTTTGTTAAACCCTGATCTTCAGGTGTTTAGCTTGTGTCCGGCCACTAAATTCAATCTGCTCTTACACAGAAATCAGGCTGATTGACAGGGCTTTAAACTAGATTCAAAGGGGGAGGCGGGTGATATCAAGAATGATAAAGATATGCTGGAAGTACCTGAATCATAGAATCTTAGAATCATAGAATGGCATAGGCTGGAAGGGACTTTAGAGATCGTCTAATCCAACCTCCCTGTCATGGACAGGGACGCCTCTCAACTAGACCAGGCTGCTCAAGGCTCCGTCCAACCTGGCCTTGAACACCTCCAGGGAGGGGGCATCCACAGCCTCTCTGGGCAATCTGTTCCAAAGTCTCACCACCCTCATACTGAAGAATTTCTTCCTAAGATCTAATCTAAATCTGTTCTCCTTCAACTTAAACCCATTTCCCCTTGTCCTGTCCGTGGACACTCTTGTAAAAAGCCCCTCCCCAGCCTTCCTGCCTGCTTGGAAGGCAGCTATTAGGTCCCCCCGAAGTCTTCTTTTTTCAAGGCTGAAGAACAGCAGAAGGGAATTTTCAAGGCTGAAGAACAGCAGAAGGGAATTTTCAAGGCTGAAGAACAGAAGAAGGAAATTAGAGTCACTCCAGCCAAGAAGTCAAATTCATCTGGGCCGCAACTTAAATGCCTTTATGCCAATGAGCGCAGCATGGGGAATAAGCAAGAGGAGTTAGAAGTGTGCACACGCCTATTGGGATATGATCTTATTGGCGTCATGGAGAGGTGGTGGGATGAATCTTATGACTGGAGTGTCAGAACAGAAGGGTACAGGCTCTTTAGGAAGGATAGGCAGGGGAGAAGAGGAGGAGGGGTTGCCCTCTATGTCAAAGACCACTTGGAGTGCGTGGAGCTGCACCTGGGGACGGATGAGGTCCCAACTGAGAGTTTATGGGTTAGGATTAGAGGGAGAGCAGGGACAGGGGACATAGTGGTGGGGATCTGCTACAGACCACCTGACCAGGAGGATCGGGTGGATGAGGCCCTCTACAGACAGATAGCTACCTCATGTTCACGAGCCCTGGTCCTCATGGGGGACTTCAACCACTGTTGGAAGGACGACACAGCAGGGCATAGGCAATCCAGGAGATTCCTGGAATGCATGGATGATAACTTCCTTCTCCAAGTCATAAAGGAACCAATGAGGAGAGGTGCTTTGCTGTACCTTGTTCTCATCAACAAAGAAGGGCTGATGGAGAACGTGACGCTCAAGGAGAGCCTTGGCTGCAGTGATCATGAAATGGAGGAATTCAAGATACTTAGGGAACCAAGGAGGGTGCATAGCAGGCTCACTACCCTGGATTTCAGGAGAGCAGACTTTGGCCTCTTCAGGGATCTCCTCGCTAGAGTACAATGGGATGAAGCCCTGGAGGGAAGAGGGGCCCAAGAAAGCTGGTTAATATTTAAGGATCACCTCCTCCCAGCTCAGGAGTGGTGCATCCCAACAAAGAGAAAGTCAGGTAGGAACACCAGGAGGCCTGCATGGATGAATAAGGAGCTTCTGGACCAAGTCGGGCTCAAAAAGAAGGCCTACAGAGGGTGGAAGCAAGGACAGGTAGCCTGGGAAGAATACAGAGCGATTGTCCGAGCAAAAAGAGATCAGATTAGGAAAGCTAAAGCCCCTATAGAATTAAATCTGGCCAGGGACATCAAGGGCAACAAGAAAAACTTCTATAGATAAGTCAGTGATAAAAAGAGATCTAGGGAAAATGTAGGCCCTCTCCGTAAGGAAATAGGGGACCTGGCTACCCGGGATATGGAGAAGGCTGAGGTTCTCAGTGACTTCTTTGCCTCAGTCTTCACTGGCAAGAGCTCCAGCTGCACAGCCCAAGTCACAGAAGGCAAAGGCAGGGACTGGGAGAATGAAGAACTGCCCACTGTAGGAGAAGATCAGATTCGAGACCATCTAAAGAACCTGAAGGTGGCCAAGTCCATGGGACCTGATGAGGCTCATCCATGGGTCCTGAGGGAACTGAAGCGGAAGATAAGCCACTATCCATAATATTTCAGAAGTCGTGGCAATCTGGTGAAGTTCCCAATGACTGGAAAAGGGGAAACATAGCCTCCATTTTTAAAAAGGGAAAAAAAGAAGACCCAGGGAACTACAGGACAGTCAGTCTCACCTCTGTGCCCGGCAAGATCATGGAGCAGATCCTCCTGGCGACAACGCTAAGGCACATAGAACATAAGGAGGTGATTGGTGACAGCCAACATGGCTTCACTAAGGGCAAATCCTGCCTGACTAATTTGGTGGCCTTCTATGATGAGGTTACATCATTGATGGATAAGGGAAGAGCAAGTGACATCATCTGCCTGGACTTGTCCAAAGCATTTGATACTGTCCTACATAACATCCTTGTCTCTAAACTGGAAAGACATGGTTTTGATGGGTGGACCACTCGGTGGATATGGAATTGACTGGATGGTGGCACTCAGAGTTGTGGTCAATGGTTCAATGTCCAAGTGGAGGCCAGTGACGAGTGGTGTTCCTCAGGGGTCAATACTGGGGCCAGTGCTATTTAACATCTTTGTTGGTGACATGGACAGTGGGATCGAGTGCACCCTCAGCAAGTTTGCAGATGGCACCAAGTTGTGTGGTGTTGTGGACACGCTGGAGGGAAGGGATGCCATCCAGAGGGACTTTGACAGGCTGGAGAGGTGGGCTTGTGAGAACCTCATGAAGTTGAACAAGGTCAAGTGCAAGGTCCTCCATGTGGGTCGGGGCAATCCCAAGCACAAGTACAGGCTGGGTGGAGAATGGATTGACAGCAGCCCTGAGGAAAAGGACTTGGGAGTGCTGGTGCAGGTCGAGGGAGGTGATTCTGCCCCTCTGCTCTCGTTAGACCCCACCTGGAATACTGTGTTCAGCTCTGGAGTCCCCAACACAGGAAGGACATGGAGCTGCTGGAGTGGGTCCAGAGGAGGGCCACAAAGATGATCCAAGGGCTGGAACACCTCTGTTATGAGGACAGGCTGAGAGAGCTGGGGCTGTTCAGCCTGGAGAAGAGAAGGCTCTGGGGTGATCTCATAGCAGCCTTCCAGTACTTAAAGGAGGCCTACAGGAAAGCTGGAGAGGGACTTTTTACAAGGGCGCATAGTGATAGGACAAGGGGCAATGGATTTAAACTGAAGGAGGGCAGATTTTGATTAGATACAAGGAAGAAATTTTTTACTCAGAGGGTGGTGAGACATAGGAACAGGTTGCCCAGAGAAGTTGTAAATACCCCATCCCTGGAAGTGTTCAAGGTCAGGTTGGATGAGGCTTTGGGCAACCTGGTGTAGTGGAGGGTTTCCCTGCCCGTGGCAGGGGGGTTGGAACTGGATGATCTTTGAGATCCCTTCCAACTCTAACCATTCTATGATTCTATTCTATGATTCTACTCTTACAGACCAGAGAAGGTCAGGTGAGGTCCAGGGGCTTCCTCTGAAGTGCCCAGCACTGCCCCTTGCAGAGATGTAGCTGCAGGCATTGCGTGTTTGCAGGCAGACCTGTAAGTGTTATGTTGTCCCTTGTGCCCTGTGCCCTGCTGCATTCTGAGGAAGCTCTGCCTGTTGCTGTTCACAGCCCAATTTGCCATGCACACCATCCCACCGTAGAGCCCCTGAGTGTGATACACACCAGACCAGTGCAAAACCCACTTCTGTAAGTGGAGAGGGGCACTCCTCCAGCTCTCACATACCTGAGAGATGTTCATGCTCTTTGCTGGTAACTCTGACACTTCTCATGACACCAGGCATAGCTAGTTAACCCAGACATCAAAGAAGCTAAATCAGAAACAGCCACATGGAAATAAAAGCCCCACTTCTGTCTGCGCATGCTTCCCAGCAACTCCTGAGACATTGGAGAGGTCTCTCACTCTGTTGCACACCTGACAGCCTGTCCTTACAGCAGTCTGTGGCTACGGTCCAGAATCTGAGTAGAAAATGTCTTACCCTCGGTTCAGCGTTTAGTGACGAAGATCTTGACTTAAAGACAGTTGCACCCTTAAATGCCTAGCCCTTACTCAAGATTAAAAAGCTTCCTTCCTTTCAGTTATTTCTGTGACTCATCACTTAATGAAGTGGGCAGTTTAAACGTTCCTTTTAAGGGATTATTGAATTACTCCATCCAGTCTAGACACTGCTCTTCCCTGAACACAGCTGGGTAGAGCCTTCTTCTGTCCAGAGGTAAGCAGACTGGTTAGTGGTCCTGCTACTTAACTGAACTATGGATTAATGATTAAACTGTGTTGTGGTAAGCACTCCCTTTAAGTTGGACAAATATTGTTGAGTGCAGTATCTGTACTTTATATGACCGTATAGTCTGAAATTCACAAGGAAGAAGAAATGGAAATAGAGCAACCTTGTTCAAGGCCAGAAGTGATACCGGTCTCTTTAGACTAGCGGAGATTTTGAGGTGAATGTGCTTGGCAGGGTTAGTCACAGTGCAGGTTGCATTTGTATCTGATCTGGCATGGAATCAGGTTGCTTTTGGGTCAGGCACTTGCAACAGATCTTCTTGCTACTTCCAAAGGTAGGAAGAGTGGAAAAAGCCTGGAGGTCCTTGTGTTCCTGGAAGGTGTGACAGGGGCTGCGTTCCTGCTGGAAAATGCTGTGTGAGAGTCGTGGCTCAGCACCCCTGTACACTGGCAACAAGCTGTTAGATAGAAGTGGGGAGGAAGGTAGAGTTTGTTCTCTGCTGCTACAGACCTCTCGATAGAATCACTACATAAATACCGAAAGGCTGGCAGGAAAGCAACAGGAGTGAAAACGGTTGCCTTTAGTCCCTGGAAGATGACAAATACCATGGCATTACAAAGACAAAGTACTTTCTGGCTGCAGGCATTGGTTTTGAAAAGCAAACTAGAGAGACAAAACTCAAGCAGATGTCTCCCCAAAAATACCTCCACAATTGAGCCTGGAAGCTCTGGAAAGAGAACACAACAGCTGGGTTGGTGTCATTATGGTTTCTGCAGCTGTGCACCTTGGGTTCAAAAACCAGCTAAACCCAACCCAACCATCACTGTACTTTTTCTCAGAGCTAATGTTGATAGGATTCAGCTTAGAAGATGAAACTTCCCTGACAAAGCCCACCTGGTAGCATAACCAGGGGATTTTAGGAGAATCTGAGTACACGGGTAACTCAATACGCAAAGAGGTAACATTTCAGCATATATCTCTTGTCACCATCTCCAGTTTCCCTAGCTCATTCTCTCTCTCTCTCTCTCTTCTCCTCTGGTGATATTTCTACATTTCTTCTCTCATTCCACTTTTATCCTGGAGTAGAACTGTTATACAAAATGTTGGAAATATCTCGGAGACAAACCAGAGCAGAGCAGAAATGCTGGTAGCTGGTCAGAGAGAGGGACTGGATGCAGGGTGAGGGCACCAGACCTGTGACAAAAGCAGCTTCCCTTCCTGCCCGCTCTGCCCTCGGCATCTGCTATGCTGCGGCTGCGCAGTGGCAGCAGGATCTCCTACAGGACGAGACGCTGCCAACATGGCCCTGGGTCTCTGAGGACCCATGGCTGTGCCCTGCAGCAGGCCAATGCCACCCACGGTGGGGCATGGGTGGCAGGGAAAGGCACCAGGAGAAGGGGGAAGAAAGTAGCACCCAGAGACTGTGTCAAGGAAACAGGAATTTATTTGTTTTTCCTTGAATCGGGGGTGTTGGAGCCCTGCCAGGGCTACCTGTGGTGCGGCCTCTTGCAGGGCTGGGGAGAGTCCCAGGGACTGGGGGCCCTCCTCTTTGGGGGGCACCAGGGTCTGCTGGGCAAGTGTGCCCTGTCCCAGGCAGTGATGGAGAAGCTGCATTTGAAGTTGAAGACCTGGACGGAGGGACCTGATGCCACCCCCGACTTCTGCTCTTGGGGCTGCTTCTGCTCTGCTCACCCCACGGCCATCCTGGGAGGACTTTTCCCACACAGCTCACCTTTGCTGCTGCAAAGCATGCCCCGTGGTGCCTGGCTGACTGAAGCAGGCAGAGCCAGGGAAACACAGGTGATGGCTCCGGGATGGGCACCGAGAGCTGCTGGTAGCAGCCCCCAAAGCACCACCCAGCACCAGGAGAAGCCTTGCTCCACGCTTCAGACCTCACAGGCACATCCACCAGGAGGCCAGGCACGAGCCAGACTGAGCCAGGCTCTGCCGGCGCCCCACTACAAGCAGTGAGGGACACACTGAAGCGCACAGCATCAGCGAAAACTAGGGAGCTTGGGCTGGAGACCAGGGGCCACCTTTCCCCCATGAGGAAAATTTGCAGAGAGGCTGGTTTCCCAGAGAGGTTTTTGGCCATCTTGGTGCTTGGGGGTTTCAAGCTCCAGCTGGACAAAGCCCTGAGTGTGTGGTCTGACCCCAGGGCTGACTCTGCTTTGGTTAGGAGATTGGACCAGAGACCTCCCAGGGTCCACTCCACCCACATCCATTCTGTGATCTTACCCTAGTCCTGTAAGAACCAAGTTGAAGGTGGTCATCAGCAGAGTTCATATCAACAACTTTACAGGAGAAAAAGGAAAACATTTTTTGTTTTCATGTTCTGTACTTCTGTGGCACTTTTCAGTTTAGCATCTGCTTACCCTGCAAATTGTAAAGGTTTTATTTGTGCGGCCTTGTTTCACAGTATGGTGCTACACTCCTGGCAGTGCAGCAGAATGGATAAGCTAAAACTCAGATTGTCAAAAGTACATCCCTCTGGATCAATGGGTTATCTAAAATTGTGAGGGATGTTTGCAGAAGACTAATCATCTAGACCCAAGGCTTTGTAATAGTCTGGGCAGTGAATTCTGCCCCTTCAACTCTGTTGGTAAGAACAGTTCAAGTAATCTTGGTGTTTTCATTGCAAAATGCTTAATTGTATTTGTCTGTATTTATGTTGTGCTCCACTCACTAGTATAGAGAGAATGCTCTTCAGAAGAAGCTTTTGGAAAGAAAGTATTTCCTAATAATTTACTTTCTGAGACAGGTCAGCCTCAGCAAACATGAGAAACCTTGCAGAAACTTTCTCAAGCATGCAGCCCTCACTGCACACTGCAGTCTCATTACAGTAGGGCTCTGCAAGTTCTTAACAAAGCTGGGAAGTCTTAATTTTTTTCTGGCTTGGAGAGTGTAGCATTGGGTGCTGTTTCTAGTAGACAGTGTGTTTGATCCATGACAGTGTCAGAGAGAGGCTCAGGAGAAAGACTCTGTGTAGAGAGAGACTGAAATAGGCAAATAAATTTAAAGTAAAGGAAGAGACAAGAAACTTTATTAGCAGTATTTTCTTACAGAGTTTTTTTCTAGCAGTATTTTTCATTCTATTAATTTAGTTATTATACTCCTATTTTTTAAGTTCCAAGCCTGTAAAGTCATAACATTGCGATTAACCTCAAGCTCGTATTCTTCCGTATCTACTCTTTTCTTCAGTGAACTTTCAGTCAGATTTTTTTTTTCCCCTTTCAAGAAAAGGAAATGTATGTATAAAAGTCCTCTGTCACAGAGCATTAAACAGACCCATCTCTTGCTGTTTCAAAAGCACCGGGATAGAATGATTTATTTTTTCTGGGCCCATTAATTATAAAACATTTGTGGATGCTGAGGGGTGAGAAAAGTAATCAAATATTCAGCAGCACCTGTTTTCTATTTATTGGACACACACCTTCCAAGAAAATACATAGGGCAATGACCAAACAGTTTGTTTCCCTGGGTCCGTCATCTCAGGCACAGGACCCTGGGGGGAGGACTGAGCTCATACTTCCGTGACTCTCATCATATCCGCACCACTGAACTGTCGTTTCTAAGCAAAGCTTAGCTGCTGACAGGTTTATATGGATTCCTTAGTATGTATCTGGGCTCTAAAGCAGCTTTCTACTCCTGCTGCTGGAGCAGCTGACATGAACTTCTAAAGAGAATAAACGTTTTTATTTCAGGATGCTAAAATAAAATTTTATCTCTGCAGGAAAAATGTGAGCAGTGGGATTGTCGTTTCCCAGGTATTTTTTAATTCTCCCAGTATTTTAACATTGAAAACTTTTCTGTGATAACTTCTTGCTTCAGTTGGCTGTACTCTGCCATCTGCCCCCATCACTGGTGGAGTGAGAAGGAACAGCATGCATGGTTGGGTGCTCTGGTGCTTCCGTATCTGACGGGAGGGCGGAGGGTAAGTTGTAAGGCACTCGGCTTTCTTTGTACCTTTGATCAAATATCTGTGGTGGCGCTCTGTCCATCTGGTTTGAAGGAGCACAGTAGCATTTCATACCAGCTGATACTCTCCAGGGTTTGGGTGAGCCAGATGCTTAAACACATCTGACTTGACGTTAATGAGTGGCCTTACTGCCTTGAAGATTTCCTACAACTGACACATGCTTAAGTACGGGGCTGCACTGTGCCTTTGCACAAGCTACTGCCTCCAGGTTAGCCAGCTGTCTATAACTTCATTGTCATGACTGGTAGTAGACACCTTTAATTCTCCTGTGGATGCAGGCTGTCTTTGGCACTGACAAGCTGTTTAGGCTGTAAAATTCCCCTGAGCATTGCTCTGTTTTCTACTGACCTCCATTTATTTTGAATGCAAAGTTGCCTGCGGCTTTGCCATATGTTCCGGTGGCTGCAGTTCTTAGATAAGAATCCTGTATGTGTATGTAAGTGGATGTATATAATGTATATGCATGTGCCTGTTAGACTGTAAGAGACTTTATGTATTTGCATCTTCTGTGACCTCTTCTCCCTTTTTGGGGAAGAAAAAGGAAAATGGGATAATGGTGTTTTGTGAATAAACTCCTTCATGTTTGAGCAGCCATGAGAATGGCATAGCCTGCAAAGAAAGTATTCTTGCATTAAATGGAATGTTCTAGAAGTTCCTCCTACAGTTTTTAGGTTCTATTTGGAGTCTGAAACTCTTTTCTAATTGACTCAGATGCAAGACAGGTTTTCCCAAAAGGTTAGTTCCTGTTTGAGAGTCTAGAAGGAGCTGGATTTTTTGAAGTTGACATATTTTAGGCATAAGAATTTATGGCCAGACTAGCCTAGGTCTTCAGAGATATCAAAGTATTTCTCATCTTCTTCAAGACCTAAATAGGTACCCTTCTGTCAGAGAAGCTCACACTCACCGGACGTCAACTATGTTGAGCTTGTTTCAAAAACTGGTCTGTTATTTCAGTGCCTGCATAGAAATGAAGCTCTGCTGTGAGAGATGCCTTTCACTTCTGCAGATATAGAAGTACTGTTTCATATATTGGCTGTTTCTCTGCATATAAATGACTTCATCACAGTTTTGCAGCGTGGTTTTCTATATTACTGAACAGTTAATATAATTGTCTTCATTTTTTTACCCTCGGTGCAAAGAAAACTAACATCACAAACAGTAGGAAACCAGACTCTGAATTATGTCTCTTTTGAAAATGAATTGGCAAAGTGTATCTACTGAAAATATGAGACCTTTGTGATTAATTCCTTGCAGAATCTATCTGAAGTAGGATAGATAAGCACATTGCTTTGAAGGGCCATGAAATGTAACGGGTCAGATATTCTGTTTAAGTGGATATTGCTTGCTATCTGTTTTTCCTCCCTCTCCCTCCACACATAAGAACTCAGTGAAAAATAAACTGGTTAAACTTAGCATGGCTCTACACCATGACAGCTTAGTAACAACCTGAAGTGTTTGTAATGACCCGTTTTGCCTCCTTACTGCCATTTTCTTTCCCAAAAGACACATTGATAGAATTACTCTAATGCTATCAGACTGGCTACTAACTAGCTCTAGAACAAGTTGCCCAGTGAGTTTTCAAGTGAGTTTGATCAGGGAAAACTCATGTCCTCAGCTGGACCTTTCCTCCTTTGGTAGGTTTGCCATAAGTGAAGTAAATGGAAGCAGGAGGAAATCACACACTAGGAGGTTTTTAGAGGTGTTGCAGTGAGTTTTGGGAAAGGCAGAAGGACATTTTGCAGGCTCTACAAACCTTTCAAATAATTAGGGAGCTTCACAAAATGTCAGAGACCTCAGATCTGATATGCATCCTGAAGATGTTTGCATCTTTCTGGGAATCCAAATGGCAGATACTTTCTTTCCAGGCTTACTTGGTATTTGCATGTTTTAGATCAGAGCCAAGATGTCCATTCTGCCTCTACTGTAGATTTAAGGTGCGTTTCTACCACACAGTGACCCTGGGTTCTCCTCTGCCTGCGTACAATTTCTAATCAAAATCACCCAGGAAGAAAGAAGAGACCCAGATCAGAAAGAAGACAAAAGGAAAAATCCCTTTAATCTCAGTTTAGGTGGGACTTGGTGATTTTGTGTTCAGATTTACCTCTAACTTGCACAAACAACATGCTCCGTCTTTGTTTCAATTGTTCAGCTCCTCATCTGACAAAATTTTCAGGGGAATTCTGAAGATTTGTTTATAGGTCCCTGTTAAAGAACTGAAGATTAGGCCAGGAATCTCATGACAAAACATTTCTGTTTCTAGTGTGGAGCTAAATATCTTATCTCCTGTCACCTGCAGAAGGAAAGATGAATGAAAACTCTCAAGTACATCTTGTAAGGGATGTACAGTAACCCTCCGCAGACTCTTGTTGATTTGAGTGAATTTTGTAGGTGAACACTTCTCACCGCTTCTTCTTAATTCAACCTTTATGTCTAGTTTCATTGCTACCTGAAATATTTTTCATTTGCATTTAAAAAAAATAAAAAATGTAAACTTTTTTTTTGAAGGTACTACTTTCCTTCCTCCTTTTCTTTCCCAGTGAAACACTTTTGAGAAAATGTGTTTTTGGAAATTTTTGCTTCTGCCCTAGAAAAAAGAGAGTCCTCCATCCCCCCACGTAAAAGAGTAGGAAAAGAAAAAGGAAAAGGGAGAGAGAACAAGAAAACAGTAGTACTCTTTGAGAATCTAAATCCCAAACGTCATTCATACTTTTCACCCAAGAACGGAAAGGGAAAAGTAAGACCAGAAGATGGGAATAAAACACCTGCTTTTTGGGAAGCAAATGAAGAGATTTTATGAGCACACATTTCTGGTATTTTTTAAAAATACCTTTGGTTTGCAGAATATAGAATCATAGAATCATAGAATCATAGAATGGTTAGGGCTGGAAGGGACCTTCAAAGGTCATCTAGTCCAACCCCCCTGCAAGGAACAGCGATATCTCCAACTAGATCAGGTTGCTCAGGGCCTCGTCCAACCTGGCCTTGAATGTCTCCAGGGATGGAGCATCCACCACCTCTCTGGGCAACCTGTTCCAGTGTTCTACAACTCTCATAGTAAAAAATTTTTTCCTAATATCCAATCTGAATCTACCTCCCTCTATTTTAAAACCGTTACCCCTTGTCCTATCACAACTGGCCCTCCTGAACAGCCTCTCCCCATCTTTCTTGTAGGCCCCCTTGAGGTACTGGAAGACCGCTATAAGGTCACCCCGGAGCTTCCTCTTCTCCAGGCTGAACAGCCCCAACTCTTTCAGCCTGTCCTCGTAGGAAAGGTGCTCCAGCCCTCTTATCATCTTCGTGGCCCTCCTCTGGACCCTCTCCAACTGGTCCATGTCCTTCTTATTTTGGGGGCTCCAGAACTGGACGCAGTACTCCAGGTGAGGTCTCACAAGGGCAGAGTAGAGGGGTAGAATCACCTCTCTCGACCTGCTGGCCACGCTCCTCTTGATGCAGCCCAGGATGCGGTTGGCCTTCTGGGCCGCAAGAGCACATTGCCGGCTCATATTGAGCTTCTCGTCTACCAATATGCTGCCAAACTCCTTAAAATAGTTATTGTTGGACTGCCTTCAGCTGATACGTTCTGACATTTGTTTGAAATTTACACCATTTGTTAGACAGAATTTCCTTAGGGCAAGGAATTCCCTCCTCATGCCCAGCATGTTTGACGTGGGCAATACCTTTACACTTTTCAGCAGGCAGTATTTTGCTGCAGCCTTCTGGTCTCCACTCAAGAGCAGTTTTGTAAGATGAAAGCACATAAGCCTTTCTTGGAGTTTTTCCTGAGTTATGGAAAAGGAGTGGAAGCAGTTTTGAGCCTGGTGATAGTTGCTGGGTTGATTTCCTCCCCTAGTTGTAAACGCCTGTCAAATACATGTATTATGCATATTAACATATTAAAACCTGAGGTTCTCAGGTCGTTTCAGGCAGCAAACCCATCTGAGGTCTGATGAACTAAAACTGTGCTGAAATACGCCTTTTTGATATTACAATCTGCAGAAAGACATGTTGTGAGAGCTGCCTCTCTCATTTGACAGAATCTTTTTCTTAATTTCATTTTTGTATAAATACTGGTGGAAAATGCATCAGGCAGACTTTTGATGAAATGTGCAAAGTGTTCTTAATTTTTCATAAAGTCTGTTGTGTACTCTGTATCACTTTTTTCCTGATTATATTCTTTTTGTAATGTTTAGTAAATGCAGTGAATCCAGCAATGTTACTGGAGACGCTTTTTGCAACTGTGTGCGTGTTTTTGTTTTTTTGGAATATTAATAAACATATACCTAGTGGCTTGGGCAACAGGATCATGGCATAATTCAGATTTGTAGATCAAGTAGCTCAATTCCCATCATCAAATGTCATGAGTGTGAGTGCGCTATTGATAGTACCAGAGACATTTCATCCTTTTGCTGGCTGAAAAAAAAAGAGTTTCAGAATTGCTGAATCTTGAAAAAGGAAGAATTTTCAGTCAGATAGAGAATGAGTTTCTAAGCAGGTGTTTTCCGGTTCTATTTAGCTGAAGAATGGATTCTGACTTCTGAGAAGAAAAAATAAATTGTGAATGAGCCTTACTTGCTTTTGGTTGTTTATTGTCCGTTCTCTGTTCATCTCCAGTGCACCAAAACACAGTGTTAGCAGAACACAGGGAAGAGACTGAAATTCTGGAGAAAAAGTTGTGAACAGCTGTAGCCTGTGGAAGTCAGTCCCCACGTAGACTAAACTTTCTCTTACAGAAATTACACAGGCTTGTCACAAGCAGAAAAGAAACATTTTCTAAAAACACCAGGGTATAATCGTGCCCTCATTTGCGTGGAAGTTTTACCACTTACTGCATCAAGGCCAGAAATTCTCCTGACAAACTTATTTCAGTTATCACTGAAGTCAGAAAATTTTATGTATCACTCCCTCAGTGGACAAAGTGACCAGATTCATGGCTGAGAAGAAAGCAATCTATGCAACTATTCTTCTTGGATGTTTCATTCTCTCCATATTGAAATTGACTATTTCTGAGGGAGTTGAGAGGGATTTTGGACCACTGGCTGTACAAATGCAGGCTCAGCTGCACCAAGGAGCTCAGAGTATGACATCTAACCAGAGATTGAGTTGGTCGTACGGAGGCTAAACCACTGTGGGATATGCAGCTCAACAAGTTATTGTAAAGTTATGTTAGTGAGGATGGAAAAAGAACTACTAGGAGTCAGTGCCTGTGGTGCATGCAGTGTGCCATAAAGACTGCTGGCCAGCTGAAATATAAAAGTCTCCTCTGCTCTGTGGGAAAGGAGCAAATATTATCTTCACAGGAAGGTTAGTTTAAACAGTTGAGTCTTGCTTGAAGTTGAATCTTTGTTGCGGACCGCTGGTATCTCGTCTTCAGGAATCACAACCCAAAAGGCCGTTGTGATTCACCTCATATATCAGAAGGCTCTTTATCATACTCTGAAGGCTTCCAACAGAGAGCTTCAACTCACTGCTCTCTAGGGGCTCCTACCTCTCTAATCTCCAGGAGGGAACTACCCTGCTCCCTGAGGAGAGTGCCCCGCCTTTAAGCTTCCCATAGGTCACTTGTTCTCTGGCTGGCCAACGTGACTCGCAGCACCTGTCTCGACAAGGCACAGGTGCTTCCCATGTAGCAGCCAGGAAACTTCCCCGACAAATCTTGAACTTGATTTCAAGTTATGCTGCATGAAATGATACTGAAGATTAGACTCTAGACCCAGTCTTTCCAGGGATCCTCTCCAGGCTTTTCTGCTGCTTAGTTAAATGCTCTCATTGAACAAAGGGAGATCTGTATTTCATAGTATAGATGAGTCTCCGGCCAGCGTAGCATTTGGCATAGCAGAACACAAGGTTGTGAGATTTGCTTATTTCCAAACTACATATACCGGTATTTATTTTTTTATCTCTTCAACATCAGATAACGGCGGGGAACAAGTAATCCAGGGGATTCATGGAATGCATTAAAGATAACTTTCTTGTCCAAGTGATAGAGGAACCAACGAGGAGAGGTGCCATGTTAGACCTCGTTCTCGTCAGTAGGGAAGGGCTGGTAGGTAATGTTGAACTCGTGGGTAGCCTTGGCTGCAGTGACCATGAGATGGTGGAGTTTGAGATCCTAAGGGCAGCTAAGAGGGGGAAGCTCAGCAAGCTTGAAACCCTCGATTTCAGAAGAGCTGACTTTCACCACTTCAGGAACCTCCTTGGTAGTGTGCCATGGGATAAAGCCCTGGAGGGACTGGGAGCCCAAGATTGCTGGTTGACTTTCAAGGATCATCTCCTCCGTGTTCAAAGGCACTGCATCCCTAAAAGGAAGAAATCAGGCAAAAACACCAGGAGACCTATATGGATAAACAAAGAACTCCTGGCTAAAATCAAATACAAAAGGGGAATACACAAAGCATGGAAGCAGTGACTGGTAACCTGGGATGATTACAAGGAAGTTGCTCGTGTACTCAGAGACCAGGTTAGAAAAGCTAAGGCCCTGACAGAGTCAAACCTGGCCAGCGATATTAGAAATAACAGAAAAGGATTTTATAGGTATGTGAGAGAAAAAAGAAAAATGAGAGAGAATGTGGGGCCTCTCTGGAAGGATATGGCTGACCTGGTTACTGAGGACGTGGAGAAGGCTGAAATATTCAACAACTTTTTTGCCTCAGTCTTCACTGGCAACCACGGGAACCACACCACCCAAATCACAGAGGATGTTGGCTGGGTCTGAGAGAGTGAAGAACCACTCAGGGTAGGAGCAGATCAAGTCCAGGAACACCTAGAGAACATGAAGGTGCACAATTCCGTGGGACCTGATGAGATACATCCACGGGTCCTGAAGGAACTGGCGGCTGAAGTTGCTTGGCCACTAGCCATCATATTTGAGAGGTCCTGGCAGTCTGGTGAGGTTCCTACAGATTGAAAAAGGGTGAACATAACCCCTATCTTTAAAAAGGGGACCAAGGACAACCCGGAAAACTACAGACTAGTCAGCCTTACCTCTGTGCCAGGTGAAATCATGGAACAGATTCTCCTGGTAAGCACATAAAAAATAACCAAGTGGTTGGTGGCAGCCAACATGGAACATGGCTTCACTAGGGGCAAGCTGTGCCTGACTAATTTAGTGGCCTTTTACGACAAAGCTACAGCGCTGGTTGACATGGGTAAAGCAACGGATGTCGTTTTCCTGAACTTGTGCAAGGCGTTTGACACTGTCCCACATGACATCCTTGTCTCTAAAATGGAGAGACACAGATTTGACCGATGGACCACTCAGTGGATAAAGAACTGGCTGGATGGTTGCACTCAAAGAGTTGTGGTCAATGGTGAAATGTCTACATGGAGACCAGTGTCAAGCGGTGTCCCTCAGGGGTCTGTTCTCGGTCCAGTGCTGTTCAACATCTTTGTCGGCGACATGGATGATGGCATTGAGTGCACTCTCAGTAAGTTTGCCGATGACACCAAGCTGTGTGGTGCTGTGGACTCACTTGAGGGAAGAGATGCCATCCAGAGGTACCTTAATAGGCTTGAGAAATGGGTCAGTGCAAATTGCATGAGCTTCATCAAGTGAAAATGCAAGGTCCTGCACCTGTGTCAGGCCAATCCTAGGCACAAATACAAACTGGGCACAGAGTGGGTTGAGAGTAGCCCTGAAGAGAAGGATTTGGGGGTGTTTCTAGATGAGAAGCTCAACATGAGCCAGCAGTGCGCTCATGCGGCCCAGAAGACCAACCACATGCTGGGATGTATCAAGAGAAGCATGGTCAGCAGGTCAAGAGAGGTGATTCTCCCCCTCTACTCTGCTCTTGTGAGACCCCACCTCGAATACTGCGTCCTGTTCTGGTGTCCCCACCATAAGAGAGACATAGATTTGTTGGAGCGTGTTCAGAGGGCCACAAAGATGATCCAGGGGCTGGAGCACCTCTGCTACGAGGACAAGTTGCAGGAGCTGGGATTGTTCAGCCTTGAAAAGAGAAGACTTCAGGGGAACCTAGTAGCTGCCTTCCAACACCTGAAGGGAATTTACAGGAAGGCTTGGGAGGGGCTTTTTACAAGAATGTCTGCTGATAGGACAAGGGGAAATGGGTTGAAGTTGAGGGAGAACAGATTTAGATTAGATCTTAGGAAGAAATTCTTCAGTACGAGGGTGGTAAGACTTTGGAATAGATTGCCCAGAGAGGTTGTGGATGCCCCCTCCCTGGAGGTGTTCAAGGCCAGGTTGGACAGAGCCTTAAGTAGTCTGATCTAGTTGAGAGGCATCCCTGCCCATGACAGGGAGGTTGGATTAGATGATCTGTAAGCTCCCTTCCAGCCTATGCCATTCTATGATTCTATGATAACTGGTCTGCTAAACTTACTTACCTTAGCAGTTACCAGAAATTGATATTAATTCACTCTTACTTTACAATATAGTTCTCCTAAATTTATGTGAAAGATTCACATGGATACCACGAATATTGTGGCAGTATTTGTACACCAAACCCCTGGAAGTGGCAGAACGTAGTGCTTTTGAGTAAAATACATCATCAAAGCTTGCCAACTACATGTTATGACCCATCTGGGTATGGCCCAGATGACCAACTAATAGCATTACCATTAATACCATTTTTAAGACTAGAGATAGTTATCAATTTTTGTGGGATGTAAGATGTATTTAAAAATTATGTCTACAACTTATGTTGCAGGTGAGAGAAAGCGTATTAGTAAGATATATGAAGAATGCAAAAATGTGAAGACGCAAGACAGTGAAATAAAGAGGTATGATCATATTAAAGGACAACCCTCTTTCATCCCTGCATTTTAGATAGATATGCCCATTTATAAGCAAAGCACAGAGAGCAGGACATGCTCAGGTTTCTGTGGATAACAGTAACACTAGGAATGCCTGCTAAATCAGTTGAGTGCAGAAGTGTATTGGTGACTTCAAACAAGCAGTTTGCAAACGTTTGCTGTACTGTATGCAGAGGCATGTCCTTCATTGGCCCAATTGTAAATGCTATTGCACATTGCCACATTTGGATATTGTTGTACTAAACTAATTTAAACACCAACTAAATCGTCATGAGCTTGACAGTGAGTTTTTTACCCTGTGCAACCGTTAAGAACAGGATATAATTCTCCTCAAATTAAATTGCACACTACTGTACCAAAAGCTCCCATAAAGGAAGGAATTTGAAAAGTATTTTATCAAACTGTTTAATAAAAGGATAAAAATATTTCAGTAAATATGGCTGAATCCTGGTATTCATACCCAAATAAACTTTGAAGTTTACTAAATTTGAAGTAAGGATTTCCAGTGAAAGGTGGTGTGGAAGCAGTTAAATGCACTCAATAACTAGATATGGCTGAAATGGGTTGTTTTACGACCACTTTCGTCACAAAAATGATAACTCAAGTTTAGAGTGCTTTATGAGCACATGGAAAGCATGTGACTGCTCAGTGGCAGGTGTCCTCTATGACTTCGGGCATATTTCTTAAGTCATGTCTATTGTGAGAAAAGTGAGTGGTGACTCCTGCAAATTCATGATCCTAGTGAGGATTCTTCATGGAGACAAAGCTGTGGAGTTTTTAACTACAGCATGTTTACATAAGGTTTTTCATAGGTAATTGATTTATCCTAAGTTTATCTACACCTCTTCTTCTCTTGTTCACAGTAGCATCACTTTCTCTTTGTTATTTATGCCAAACTGATATCCCACTACAAAAAAAAAAGGTCGTCCTTCATAATACAGTGAAAGGATATTTTCCTTTTTATTCCCTTTTAGTAATATTTGCTTACTTTTAGCACAACAAACATGATGATACTTTCAGAAATGAAAGAATGCTGTGACTGTTGAGGAATCTATGCTGTTCACTTTGGGCATGAGCAGTGTATTCATTAATATTTCACCCAGTGATCTAGTTTCACCTGGGTATGCATAGGAAAGTGGATATAATGTTTTGCTCAGCATTAGCTATGAGTCAGAGACAACCTTGACAATGATTTCCACCTGCTTCTGCTGTTGCATTTCTGTGGATGATAGGCCATTGCCTACACAGAGTCCCTGGAAGTTTTTGCTTTATTTTTATTACATTATTCAAACCTGTTCCAGTTGAAAGCTGTTTACTTCATGTTACATTGCCTGGTGTACATAGGTTTTTCAAGACACTACTACAGAGGTGCGAATAGTTAAAGACTGTATCCTATCCCTAAAATCAGCATGAATTTTAAGAATGGGATATAGTGCTACCAACTAGGAGCAATTCCCAGGGACAGAGGTAACTCTAGACTTTCTGTGTGGCCCGTTTGACTTGTGCTGTCTCCTTCTCACCCTTGCTTCACTGTGTGAAGTTGCCTTCACCCCTCACACCCCCTCAAAATGATGTTAGTATATCAGTCGTACTGTTTTTCTGATCTGATCCATCACTCAATCTCACAAGTGTTCAGGACTGTGTGAAAGAGAGGTGGCACGTAGGTGGCTCCCACTCCTCTTCGTCAGCAGCAGTCCTGATGCAATGGTCAGGTGATGGGTCTTATCACCAAGGATTTGCTGAGGGGCCTCCCTTCTCGAGCCCCTTTGCTAGTGTCCCCAGCTCTAATTGCACTGAATCTTTTGCAGTGAGACATGCAGTGAGCCAGTTCAGAAAGTTGATCCAGCTTGGTTTATTCTTTTTTTTCTTTTTTGAGGTGAGCTTAGCTCTCATTTCTTCCTTCTGGCTCAACATACCATTGTACAAGCATCACAGCCCGTTTAAGAGCATGTCTCAGAGTGAGATCAGCTTGTGGGAAAGTGGACTCACACCCTGTTAAAATAATTGGGCCTGGATACTCCTGTCCAGTGAAAAGTGAAAGAATATATTTTAAAGAACATACTGTTTTTTCTATGCAATTCATAATGGCCTGTGGATTTTGTTGTTATTTGAAGGCAGTAATATTAGCGTACATAAAAGAACATTGTATTTTCAGAGCCATTAAGGCTCTGAATGTGAGTGTAGAATATCAGAAGAGTGTAAAAATCATGCTTCATATCTAAGCTGAACAATAACTGAGACTGGGGAAGAAAAAAGTATATTGTCCAGTATTTGTGCAGCTTCTTGAAAACTTCTTCTAATATTGATTTAAGGAGCTGGCTTCGTATTTAGCAAATAATGTTGTGATTTGCACTCAAGTTTAATTTGCATAAGAGCACACCATTGTTGTAAAGAATACTGGTCATCCTGCTGAATTCTTGAGTCAGAACTAGTTAAGGGTTTATAAATCACACTTCCATTTTTCAGATCCTTAAATTCATCTATATTCGCCAAAGTCAAGTGAAAAGGAAAACAGACTTAAATTCCCTCTGTGTTGCAATTTTTTTTAATGTTAAACTTCTAAACTTTTAAAACTCTTCATATAAGAAGTCAAAGCATGCCCTAAAAATAGTGACTAAAATAAAACTAATAACTTTATGAAAACAGCACACTAGCTATGTGATTGTAAACAAAAGTTAAAAACCCACATGTAAGAAATATAAACTGTCATATTTTGGGTATGTTTTTCTTTTAGTACCAGAGGTTCTGTGTAATACATGGCAGCCAAAGATTTGGCTGCAATTTTGAATTTTGAAATACTTGGCACCCTTCAGAAGCACCAAGAATCCTGTGTTGGTAGGATGGGGCAAAACTAGTGTTTGTAATACTATGCCCAGTTTAGCAGAAGCTATAAGTAACTTACTGGGATGACAGGGAACAGAGTAAGAAAATACAAAATGCTAAAGTGTCAGAGCCTTGGGCACCAGGACTCAGGCCCAAGCTCTTGCAGAATTTGCAAAGAGCTTTTTAGCAGATTCACAGCTCCTCAGAACCTTGCTCACTGGAAACAAGATCCTCTGCTGGTGGGCACTGGTTTGCCAAGGCCGCCACGATTCTATGAGTTTGCTGCAGCTGCGGGCTTTGTTAACTGTACTCAAAGAGTGGTGTACTCAAGTAATGTACAAAAGCATAAATGTTATAACCTGGAGGAAACATAACCCATGTGCAAAAAGGCAGTACCATGGCCAGTCAGTGGAGAAGATGCATGTCTACTTGTGCCGTTGTAGGTGGTCGCTTCGCCCTCAAAGAGCAGACTTTCCTGTGTGAGCCGTGCAGGTTTTCCGTGCATGGAGGACTGGCACAATCAATATCCCAATGCCTGAGGCAGATTTGCTGCGTGGTCTCCAGGAGCATGAAGGGAGCGTGCCACCTGCGGCAGCATTGGCAGCCAAAGACCAGCACCAGTCAACTTTTGCCTGGGAAAACGTTCGTTCACCTCCATGGAGGTTCAACCCTTTCCCACTGAGTCAGCGGAATCTGTGAATCTTGAAGGAAAGGGACGCAATGGATAGATGCCTGTTTTTCTTTGCGTTTTCTAAGTTCTGGAGTGGTCTTCGTTGGAGTGGAACAGGCCCACAGATATCCAGGAAAGGGACCGTTCTGCTGAAGATGGACAGAGGTGTAAAGTTAAAGCTATCACGTGGTTGTCATTTGCAGGCAATCTCGTGCTGTCATGGGAAGTGCCAGTAAGCAGTGATTGCCCTGGAGAAGCCATCATTCTCTATATTGTTGTCTACAGGCTGAGTTTCTGGTTGGTACAAGTCGGGATTTTTCATTGACTCCCCTGGAATAATGTAGTAAAACACCACCAGAAAATCTGTGCATGGCTTCTCAGTTGTTTTATATCCTGATCATTAAAACCAGAGGGCAAGTGCATAACAGCACTGTCCAGTTTAACTGTAGTGTCTTTTGCAAAGTCTTATCTTCAATGTTAAGTATCTACAAACCCTTTTTCCATTTCTGTACCTCTCCAATGCACCTTTCTGTCACGTCTGTCCATCCTTGATTGGTTAGTTATGACTTTATTCCTTTGCTGGATGGAGAGGGGGAAATCTGGTTTTAATAAAAAGACTGGAAACATCTACCTTCCCCTCAGCCTTATTCTGCATGGGAAACTAAGAGGTTAGGACTGAGTAATTCTGCCTGATACTCAGTCATCCACTAGAAAAAACGCTGTCTTCCCACTCCCAGGAAACTCTCAGTACTGTGGGTGTGTGGTGGGTGTTTCCTTCCCAGCTAATGTGTTAGTTCGATAAAGCTGGTCACTCCTGGCAATTCTGAATAAATAATATTGAACCTCTCGATCACTTTGTGGACAGTGACTAGCAGTTCAGGTGTGTCAACACAGGATATTAACAGCCGCCTATACTGGCATAAAAGCAGAAATAGTGAGAACATTCTGGAGTTGCTTGCACGCCATGAGACAGGAGGCTGAGTGCAACCATTAACCACCAGGTCTTCAAGTCATTGCTTAAACAGTTAAATTATGTGACGTTCAGGACCTCATGGCGCAAAATGTTCAGGATCTTCAGTGGCTATGTGGTTTGTGGTGCAGCTCCAGATACCCTGAGACACACAGTCTGTTGTGGAAGAGCCACGCGGGCTTGTACAGAGCATGTGCCTCCCTCCCATAGCCTACCTGTGCCAGGCACCTCAGGGGCCGGCCACCTCCAGAACTGGGCCGGGACCCTAGCTGGAAGGCATGGACAAGCTCCTGGGAAAGGATTACAGGCTACCACAGGTTCACAGTGGTAAATATCTAGGTAAATAGAAATATAGTCAGCCAAATTTTGACTTGGGAAAAATTCCTACTCTCTAGGTGAGCATGTTCTTTACCAGAAAAAAAGCTGAAATATTGAGATATTTTTTAAATGGTTGCATTTGTGCTCAATGAAATTGCATGATGAGTTTTTAAAAATAATGCATTTAGAAAATCTGTGTCCTGTTATTCACAAATATCTTCAAGAAGGTCCTGCTTATCTGATATTTAATTATTCAAAACTAAACAATGACTCATTTCTGTACTGGGTTTATGGACAGCTTATTCTCAGTCATTAATATTCATACTGAGATTGGATCATTTTAATTAAATGTCTATGGCCTACGTCCTGCTGTATGCTTCTGTCCTTTGATTGTATAAATTCCTGCACTTGCACATTCAGAATTTGTTTTTGTGATTTTTTAAAAAAGATCCTGTTTATTTGGAAACTTTTTCCAGTGAATAAGTTTACTAGCACACCATGGAAAATAAAATAGATAGTGTGCTAAGCTGACAAACTTACCTGAAAATTACCTTTTTTCCTATTCGAAGCGAATACTCTCAAGCATTTATATTTTAACAAACTTCGGTCACGATTTTTGTGGAATTAAGAAAGTAGCATGATGACTGAGAAAAGACTAGAACTCTACTGGTGTGTTTTATAGAGAAAAATCTTACAATTTTTGGAATTGATTTGTTTTTTAGCTTAGAATCAGCTCTTCTCTGAGATGCAGAGTGCACAATTCAATATGCATAACAAAGCACCATTTGCAATGTGTATTTATAACAGATTAAATGATAGCTGTTTAAAGAACAGTGAGGAAATATCAAAGGCTTCAGAAGATTCATTTGCTGCTCTTCGAATAAAAAAAACCCGAACACTGAAATGTGGGTGGTTAGCCAGAACAAAGACTGCCACAACTACAATGGTAAATGCTCAGACTGTGCCTTACAGAAGACCAAACGAAGGAGTTGAGGAAGAATGCAAACATGATGGGTGACTCTTTCCGTTCTCACTATTCTCATCTGTCCTGATTCACCCATCTCCCAGACAGTTTCTCTGTGCTATATCTGAGGGAATCTTGGAACAGATAGGGTGTGGTGTGCATCTTACCTTTGCCATTGCTCACATCACCTTCTTGATTTGTACCCTCTCAGTAGCGGTCCCAAATATAGTGCAGAACCATTAAAAAATATCTTTCGACTGAGCCTGAGCACGTCCTTACTCTGGAGGGTGTGAAACTCTCAGGCCAAGAGGAGCCATCAGTTCTGGGCAACCATAGACTTGTTTTTCTTTTTTCCTATCAAAGCATTTTGCTTCTGAATGCCAGCTCTGGATGTGCCTATTCTCCTAAGTTTCCTGTCGGTTTCTTCTGCTGAACATGATAGCATTTTTCTAATGATGATGTCTGTCTGATGAGGCAGGCATGTCGTTGAGCGGCCAGTAACACTCATGGGTCACAGGGCAGTGAGGTGTATGTGACCCCTCTCCAGAGCAGTCACAACATACAGGGCAGAGCATTTCTCTGCTTGCTGCTGTCTGAAGAAGTGTCGCTGCTTTTGGAGGCAGGTCAGCATCCCAGTCCTCCTCCTCAGCAAAGCAGGGCCTTCTCTGACCCTTGCTTCCTTTGTGTCAGGTTGTCCTTAATGTCCAACCCTGTGTCCAGCAGGTCATGGTGGAGTTGAGACCATGGAGCCTCTGCACACAGAAAAGCAGGGTGTTTTGTTTCAACCCCAAGCCTGTTGCCTGCTACAGCTTGTGCAGGTGAGTTAGCCTCAGTGCAAAGCACAAGCCAGTTGATCTCCAACTTGGGACATGATAGCTACGCGAAACATGTGAGCTATGGTGTGGTTCCCACAACGAGCATGCTGCCAGTTTGTTTAGCTCGCTGCAAAATGGTGAAATGTTTGGTGGTAGCATATTCAGTCTGAATTTGAAGCTGTCCTGTAGGCTAGGTTGCAATACGGTTTTCCTGTGCTTCATTTCATGAACATGCTGAGGACCAGAGAATTGTCTCTTTACCCATGTGGGAGTACTCCACGGAGGTGCAGACCTTTTTCTCTCCACAACCTCCATCATGCAGTGATTTTAGTCATTTGCGTGATGTACTTGAGGGCAGACATTGAGAGACATTGGTCTTGGCGAGTTCTTCCCATTTTCTCTCCCCTTAGCCTCCCTCCCCAAGCAGTAATTGCATTGGTAAAACACATGCAGTTTTCATTTTTCATACTGTGGAAATATATTTACTCCCATGCACACTACAAAAATGCTTCTGATTATAGCATCTGACTGTAACTGTGCAGACAAAGCTTTTGGCCTCACCCACTGCAGCCTGTTTCAGTGCCCACCAAATTACTGTGTGCACTCCCACTTACTTTGATGGGCACCTGCTCAGTCTCTGCTGACTTACCCTTCTTCACTTTTCCAGTGACAGCTGCTGAATTTACTCTGATCAACAGTGAGAAAAGGATTTTGTCCAGATAATATTTTTCTGTGTTTGAAACAAATAGCCCAGCATTTTTAGCATGTGAATAACAGATCATTCAGAGGAAAAATCATCCCTTCTGGATACATTTCAAAATTTGTAGTGTGTTGTAGCTCCACAGACAAGTAAAAAACGAGTTATTGCGGAAGTTTCCATGCATGTTGTTACCATTTACTTTCTGGTTTTATTTTGCTTGTGACTATAGTGTCTTACTGATTTTCTTTTTAGCTTTTCTATGCCCCAATAAATGACTTTTCTTCTTTTGAAAGTTTATTTTTAAATGCCTTCATCTTCATTAAAAAGTTGGGTTTGTATCCACATTATTCTGCTCATTGATTTCTGTTTTTTCCTACTCCTGAATTCTTATTAACTTTGTGTCATTTTGGAACAAAAAATTATTACACAATTTGAGGGATGTTGTATGAAGTGACTGGTACCATAAAGCTTAGCTATTTGCTCAGCAGAAGTGGCAGCATTAGTTGTCTGTCTGCTTGTTTATGGTGAGAGCAACATTCTGCAATAGCTGGGACAGGTACTGCCTGAAAAGAGATTGGAAATTTTATAAGTATGGGGAAAGTGGAAGAGGGAGAGGAGGAAACCCAATAAATGTAACCTTCAGTTGTTCTGTGTCCTTGCTTGCCCTCTGCTGCTCTGTTATAATGGTGTCATTGGTGACAACTATCCCACTAGATGGTTTAAATTGTTCTCAGCATTTTCTTGCTTTTTCTGTGTGCCATTTCTCTAGGGGGCTTTCCCTTTAAAATTGTTTAATCAAAACTCAAATTCTCTCCTGATGTTGTGGTAGTTTCCTTCTCAGCTGGTGATGCTGAAATCGCTCTTTCCAGAGTAGCAACCTTTGCATTAAAGCTACCCTTCCAGTGTGAAGCCACTGCATTTTTCATTAGTACTGAAAAGACAGGAGGAAGGTTGGAAATTTTTTAGTCTTCCAAAACGTGTCAGTGAGAAAGTGTCCATTGCACAAAGGTAGCCATCCTTGTTTCTCTTGTCACTTACTTGATCCTGCTCTGTCAACCAAACACCAAAGCTCTCTTCCCTCTGCTTTGAAATCTGAAAGACCTTGTATTTTATTCATTCCCATCAGGACCAGCAAACAAACTTTGTGCTCAGGATCTTTGGATGGCTGAGGTCCTACATGGTTTTCAGGCAAAGCGTGCTGAAAGGAGGACCAGGGAAAATGTGGGCCCTCTGCAGAAGGAAAGAGGAGACCTGGTTACCCAGGGTATGGAGAAGGCTGAGGTACTCCATGAATTTTTTGCTACAGTCTTCCCTGGCAAGAGCTCTAGGTTGGGGGAGGTGACTCTACCCCTCTACTCTGCTCTTGTGAGATCCCATCTGCAGTACTGTGTTCAGCTCTGGGGTCCCCAACACAGGAAGGACATGGAGCTGCTGGAGCGGGTCCAGAGGAGGGCCACGAAGATGATCTGAGGGCTGCTATGAAAACAGGCTGAGAGAGTTGGGGTTGTTCAGCTCGGACAAGAGAAGGCTCCGGGGTGATCTCATAGCAGCTTTCCAGTACTTAAAGGGGGCCTACAGGAAAGCTGGAGAGGGACTTTTTACAAGGGCGCATAGTGATAGGACAAGGGTCAATGGATTTAAACTGAAAGAGGGTAGATTTCGATTAGATATAAGGAAGAAATATTTTACAGTGAAGGTGGTACAACACTGGCACAGGTTGCCCAGAGAAGTTGTGGATGTCCTATTCCTGGAGGTGTTCAAGGCCAGGTCGGATGATGCTTTAAGCAACCTGATCTAGTGGAAGGTGTCCCTGCCCATGACAGAGGGGTTGGAACTAGGTGATCTTTGAGGTCCCTTCCAACCCAAAGCATTCTGTGATTCTACTCTGGTCTTCCAGTTTGCTCTGCCTTCAGGAGGAGACACTTTTCTTTTGGAAAAAATATTGATTGGTTAGCTTTTATGGCAGCGTAAATAGAGAATGAAGAATAAAATCTGGAGGCATAAAAATGACAGGTCAAAATGTTCTTGTCTTTTTCTCAGGTCTGTTGTGTAGACATAAATTGGAAGGGATCTCTTTCCTCAAATATTTATTTCCAGCCCCAGATCATCACTTTCTGCTAACTCACTGACCAGGTCTTTAAACTAGTATGTTGTTCACCTTCTTTTATGTGAATTAGTGCGGGGACACATTTTTCGTGCCTTTGCCAGCTGAATTGCTCTCCTGTGATAGCTTGACGTGATGTGACATGTTCAGGTGCATGAAATATTTCCGTGTTTCTGATATTACAGTGCATCTTTGCATGACAGCACAGAACAAACCTGCCCAAATACATGGTCTATCAAATCACCAGGCAATTAACTCATTCCAAAGTTACTAGTCGTTACCCCTTGCCCTCCTGAATTATTCCTTTCCCTGTGATGTCGCAGTGCCTTAACAGCGCCTTTTGTTTGTGCTGCAGTAGTTTGTGGTGGCCCTCACGTAAAGCACAGGGCTCCCACCACTGCTTCCCCCTGCCCTTCCACCAAAGCCATTGAGTTCACAAGTATATAACTGAATATTGTATCCTTCCTCAAAATCAATCGCTTTCTGGATTCCTTCCCAGATCTTGCTTGACTTAGGACTGTCTGCCGCACAGTGACATGTTCATCGCTTCCTCACTACAGTCAGCTCTGACATGGTCTTGTCTGTCTCTCAGTTAGACGAAGTTGTTTTGTTCAAGATCATGAAGTGCTGGGATTCGAAAGGAATCTCAGCGTTCAGTAGCAGTGGGAAAAAGGGCATTGCTGGGGGCTTGATTTAGGTGTCCTGTGACATGCTACTGAGACACCTCAACCAGAGACTGCTGACCTCCAGCTGCTGCTCCAAAATTATGTGGATCTTGTGTCTGCCAGCTGGAGATGGGGATATGAGGTAATACAGGGAAAATGACATGTCATTAGTGCCCAGCCCTGTGTAGCTGGATCAAAACATAAGAACTTGTGAGCATGACTCAATTATGCTCCAGAGGTTAAAACATCAAAGGACAAGTCTTGCCTCTCTGCTTTATGAGATGCTATGATTTGATTTTGTACCTGAATCCTGACTTGCAGAGAGCTTCTCCAGCCTGGACTCTACATAGGCATACGGGTGCGAGCATTTATATCAATCTTTGTTGTGTAACCCTGGCAAGAGATGCAAAAAGCCTGTAGCTCTTGAGGGAGACATTGAAGGAAACTGTTTGACTGCCTGATTTCTCCCAGAGGAAGGATGTTTCCTTTTTTCTCTTTCTGGTCAGAAGAGGTTCAGTGGGGAGGAACTCTCCAAAACTTCATTTATGCTGGAGCAACTTTAAAGCTTAGGCACAGTTCCTCTCGTCTTGCTGCCTCTGACTACTGAAAGGCAGCACTTCCACTTCTGGACTGCATGACAATTCCTATATACCCAAACCTGAGCTATTTCCACAGATCTGTTTTGTTTACAACTCTGTTCAAAGAACATTTTTCATGTCCTCTCACTCAAACTCTTCTGAAATTTGAGGAAGAAGCTCAATGACTTCAAGAGCAAAATAGCTTCTAGAAGCCTGAAATTGTCTTGCTATGAGCAAGCTTGGAGTCTAGTGCATGATATCACCAAATAAGAGAGCTCAAAATAAATATTTCGTCATAAAGGATGTTTGGACAGCTTTATGGCTGATGTATGTCATGAAATAAAGCGGCATTAAATTTTTCATACAAGGTTTTACATTCAAAAGTTTATCAGTTCGTGTTAATAATTGCCTTCTGCTCTAAGGATCAATTTTAATACTGAACTAGTGAAGTTGCCTGTTGCCTTTGCCAGTATTTCCATTAGCAGACTTTTTTTATCCTGTTCTTTCACATTGCTTCAGGCAGTCTGAGCACATGCAGATGCCCAGTACAAGCACAAGATCTGTGTTGCCAAATGAACTCATTGGAGTGCCTTAAACTTCCCTAGCTACCGATACTGTGAAAAGTGACAAAGACTAATAGGTACAGTGGAGAAACAAACATAAAGGGTTACCACTTTCTTGGTGAAGCTGTTGATGAGGACAAATCACTTGAGTCTTGGAAGCTGATTTTCTGACAGATACTCCCACATTTTGTGGGCAGAACTGTCACAGGCAGATCTAAATGAAGATTTGTTTTGAGAATAGTGAAATTTCATTCCTTTCTTCTGAAATTATAAGTGTAACTAATATTTCATGTCTCATTTGCTAATCTTGGAAGTTAATGTTATATTTTCCCTTCCATAAGGAAAATATCAGTATCGGTCTTCTCAGATCTTTGCTAGTTTGGAGCAATGGTGCTCCTAGACACTTTTGTGCTTGGCACAGAACAAGAATCAGAAAAACCCAGTACATCTGAAAGGATCATTCCTGGGCAACTGGAGAATGAAGGTGGAGAATTTAAAAATGACCTGGTGGCCTGACTCCTCCAAACTGTGTTGCAGATTAGGTGTTCAAATATCCCTCACTTAAATTTTAAAGGCTGCCTAGACCTTTGCAGCTTTTCAATACTAGTCTCTCAGAAATAATAGTAGTTGGTATTTGTGAGCTTGTACTAATTGACTGATGTGGCAAGTGGAATGAGACACCACTAGCTGACACTAGTTTGCATGACAAAGAGTCACTATGTGAAAATATAACCTGGGTGTGTCATTGTTGCTATGTGATTCGTTAGAGTCAATCACATCAATTTGGCAATGTTGTCACAGCTGTTCTGAATTTATCAGTTCTCATCTCTCCTTTGTCTTGAATTTCTTCGAGTTTTTTAAATAGTGGGAAGAAAGTGTATTGAGTACTTGATATTTTTGCTCAAGAGAGGATCAAAATACCTAACTTTTGTTTGTTTTTATTTAAACCCTGTATCCTGACAAATACAGACTGGGCGGAGAATGGATCGAGAGCAGCCCTGAGGAGAAGGACTTGGGAGTGCTGGTGGACGAGAAGCTCAATATGAGCCGGCAATGTGCTCTTGCGGCCCAGAAGGCCAACCGCATCCTGGGCTGCATCAAGAGGAGCGTGGCCAGCAGGTCGAGGGAGGTGATTCTCCCCTCTACTCTGCCCTCGTGAGACCTCACCTGGAGTATTGCGTCCAGTTCTGGAGTCCCCAACATAAGAAGGACATGGACCAGTTGGAGAGGGTCCAGAGGAGGGCCACGAAGATGATAAGAGGGCTGGAGCACCTTTCCTATGAGGACAGGCTGAAAGAGTTGGGGCTGTTCAGCCTGGAGAAGAGGAGGCTCCGGGGTGACCTTATAGCGGTCTTCCAGTACCTCAAGGGGGCCTACAAGAAAGATGGGGAGAGGCTGTTCAGGAGGGCCAGTTGTGATAGGACAAGGGGTAATGGTTTTAAAATAGAGGGAGGTAGATTCAGATTGGATATTAGGAAAAAATTTTTTACTATGAGAGTTGTAGAACACTGGAACAGGTTGCCCAGAGAGGTGGTGGATGCTCCATCCCTGGAGACGTTCAAGGCCAGGTTGGACGAGGCCCTGAGCAACCTGATCTAGTTGGAGATATCGCTGTTCCTTGCAGGGGTGTTGGACTAGATGACCTTTGAAGGTCCCTTCCAGCCCTAACCATTCTATGATTCTATGATTCTATGATCCTGTGTGTCTGTCAGAAGAGCATGAGCCATGTCTCTCAAGCTTTTTCTGTCAGAGAATATGAGGTTTCTTTGGGAAAGAGATGAGAACAATATTAAGAAACTGACGGAATTATTTGGATTTGGGTGGAAAATCTGTTTCAATAGTTTTCTCCACAGAGGTATCATTCCAGGCCAGCACAAAGACTAATGTAACAAGAACTGTATTTATGTTTTTTTCACATATCAAGAGGAGTTGTTCTGAAAGTGGAATGGAAATTGGAAAATTTGCTAAACATAAATTTATACACAGTGAAAATTAATCAATTTAAATTAAGCATGATTTTAAAATGATTGGCTTGTGTTACAAGTATTTAGAAATTATGACCTAAATAGTTTAAAAAAAAAAAGAAAATAAAAGCTTGTAATATTTGAAATAGTAGCTTAAAAACTTCAGAAGTGCTTGAAGAGCTTTTGTCCAAAACCTTTTCTAACCTACTAAACCACTTCTTTTAAGAATTTCTTACATAAATAAAAAAAAAAATCAACATTTTAGCAAGGAATGCTGAACTGTTTCTGGCTTACTGTTGACAGGTACTTGCTGACATTGAAACAAGATTGTGGAAGATTAAAAAAAGAAATTATGAATTACCTTTAAATGAAGTGTAGATGAGTATAAAAGATAAAAACCTACTTGTACTATTAATCAAATTCTGGAATCAGCGACAAGTTCAGGAAAACACCTGAAGCTGACTGAAAACCTTTCACTGAATTGAGTGAATATCACAAGATTGCAAAATGAAGGAGGCAGTTTTGAAAGTGGGACCATTCTGAAAATTGTAATAAACACTTGTTTCCAGCTGAGAATCAGAAATACCAGGAAAAGCCTGAAACAGAATTTAGGAGGCATCTTAGTGCAAACTTGGAAAAGGTTCAAAGGTGTTGGATGACAATATCTGCAAATTCTAACTTCATTTGTCTGCAGTGAGTTTGATTAACCCCATTAGGAGCAGCTGTTTAAGCAGCCTTCTGATGCTATGCGACAGTATCATCCCCAAAATACATATGCTTTTCTTTGATGCCTGTTCGAAAAATAATTTCAGGCCTAAAGTGCCTTCCGTAGCTATGTATCAATTTGTCATTTTAACCTTCACGATACTGTTTCATATTCAAAATTCAAATTCTGATATTGAGAATTCAGATTTTAATAGTGGATATTAAATGCTAATCCTGAAGTATTTCTAACTTTCAGTATCTTAGATCTAAGTAGGTACATTTGCATTTCCAAACTGAGCCTTTGTTATTAGTCTTTAAAATAGAAAGAAGACACCATTATAGGCTCAAACATTATGTAAAATGGTAGTTGGGAAAACAGTTACTAATTCTTAAGCAACCAGGCTTAAGCATCTTGCTGATCTGGATCTAAGATAGAAAAAGACTATAATGGGTTTGGAATAGATTTCTGCTAGAAACCTTCCTTCATTTTCGGCTCAGTTTAGCTCCCAATTGCACCTGCGGAAGGAAAGGGAGGTGGAGCTAGGAGTGTGCAGCGATTCAATCATTAACTGTGAAAAGTACTCTTTAATACCATCTAGAATGTGCATTTCTATTGAGCTGAGTGGAAGTCATGATAAAACAAATTGAACCACTGTACTAGGTCTCGCTGGGAGGGGGTTAATGTTCTTCTCAGCAGCCCACAGGGTGCTCTGCTCTGCATTTGTGACTAAAACGGTGCTGGTAACACACCAGTGTTTTGACTATTGCTGGGCAGTGCTTGCACAGCGTCGAGACTTTCTCTGCTTCTCACACTGCCTCTGCCAGTGAGCAATCTAGTGGTGGGAAGAGACTGGCAGGAGGCACAGCTGGGATGGATGACCCGAACTGGTCAAGGGATATTCCATGTCATTCAACATCATGGTCAGCAGTAAAGACTGGAGGACTGCTCTTGCCAAAGTAGTCATTGCCTGGAGACTGTCTGGGCATCAGTCTGCTGGTGGGAGGTGGTGAATAATTGTGTTTGCATCACTTTTAAAAAAAAAAATCTCTTTCTTGTTAAATGGTCTTTATCTCAGCCTGTGAGTTTTCACTCGCCATGAGGAAGCAGCTGCATGGGTCCTTAGCTGCTAGCCTGGGTAAACCCACAGCAACTACACAGCTTGTAGATGAGTGACCTAGGGTTTTTTTCTTGTTTCCTCCAAAACTTGAAAGCCACAAGAGGATAATTAAAACTTCAATCCCAGAAAAATAGCCCATCAAAAAATTCTACTGTATGTTTCCTAGAACCACCTCAATCTTATTAAGGACACTATAGGGAGTACATGAATTATGAATGGCAACCAGCTTATTTTCTCTGAACAACAATTTACTTCTTTCATTACTGCTGTATAATTTTAGCCTTTAGGTGAAAAAAATCATATTGTATTTCCATTAATTATATTGTACACTTACTGTATTATAACTTAACTTTACAAAGTCTCCAAAACTCTTCAAAAGTATTAATTTAATGTTCCGTATCTTCCCAGGGAAGGGATGATCTCACCAAAGCAGAGGGCTGTGAGCCATTTCCAGTTGTCCAGCATCCATTTTTCGAGTCAGAGGGTAGCCCATGTAAGTTCAACCAAAGATTTCAACACAGTATCTTTCACAGTCAACCAGCAGCTTAATACAAAAAAAGGATTCCCTGAAAGTTCCTACTTCAGAAATTTCAAGGACAGGTGTTTTACCATGGTAGTACATAACCTAAAAATAATTCTTGTTGAACTGGCATGGACTGTGAAAAGGGAAGACAGTTACCTAGTTCAAGGAATATTTTAAAATGTGTTATTGTGGAGCAGTCAGATGGAAATAAAAGTAGGAGTACTCTATTGAATACTTTGCACATCAGTGGAGTATTGTATGCGTTTTCAAGCACGCAATATGCCAGTAAAATGTTCCCTAGGATTCTATGGAAGCAGACAAACCATATTGGCTCATTTAACCCACCTTCAGTTGCCCTGTAGCAGGGTTCGCTCTTCCACTTGTGTCTTCTCGGGGAGTGCACAAGTGTCTTCTCAGGGTGTACAACAGTGTGCTCTAGCAAGGAGGCATAGCAGACCGACCAGCTTGGTTGGAGGGGGTTCACAGGCTGATGCCCTCTCCCTCCCACTGTTACAGAGCTGTCTGTCACGCACCACTCTGCCACTCAGTAGTGCCACAGTGTCTGGCTATCAAACAAATGTAGAGAAGTCAAGCACTCACATGCTGCTGTTTGAAGTTTCTGGCTAAGTTATGTATAACTTACTTGTGTGTGTGTGTATGTATTTCTTGAGCAGAAAACATATATTGTGTGATGTGTTTAGCTGACAAGGTATTTCGTAGCCTTGTAGGCTACACGTTACCGTGAAAAGCTGTATGGGCACCCATTTTCAAGCTGTGCTATGGATAATACATACAAATTAAACAGAATTAGTATTTGTCATTCACCAGAAGAATAATAGAATCATAGAATGGTTAGAGTTGGAAGGGACCTAAAAGATCATCTAGTTCCAACTCCCTGCCGTGGGCAGGGACACCTTCCCCTAGATCAGGTTTCTCAAAGCTGCATCCAACCTGGCCTTAAACGGTTCCAGGGATGGGGCATCCACAGCTTCTCTGGGCAGCCTGTTCCAGTGCCTCACCATTCTCACAGTGAAGAATTTCTTCCTTATATCTAATCTAAATCTCCCCTCTTTCAGTTTAAATCCATTGCCCCTTGTCCTATCACTACACGCCCTTGTAAAAAGTCCCTCTCCAGCTTTCCTGTAGGCCCCCTTTAAGTACTGGAAGGCTGCAATAATGTCTCCCTCAAGCCTTCTCTTGTCCGAGCTGAACAACCCCAGCTCTCTCAGCCTGTCCTCATAGAATCTCAACATCATTGCCATTTTTACTGTGAAAGCATCAGCACCAATGGCTGTGCTTCTCTTTCTTCACCTTCCTTACTGCAAGTAAAGCCAACAGATATCCATCAATGAGAACACCTCTATTGAAAACAGGGATATAACTTTGTTGCAGGCATGCTAAACTGATAGTAATGCTGTACAGAAAAGTAATAACATGAAATTTAAAAATGCTTTTGTTTTCTTAGTATCTTAGTAAGAATGACAACAATTCACTATGGAATTAATATAAACTTTTTATTTTTATTGGTTGCAAAACACTGCTTTCCTTGCTGCATACAAGAGGCTTCTATGATGCTTTTCTTCTTCTTTTTTTTTTTTTTGTCATATAGGAATTTTCTCTGTGTTTTATATTAATGACTTATTTTGGTCCAAGTTAAAACCCAGGACTGGCTCAGTGATGCTGTGCTGCTTAACGCCGCATGTGACTTTGAATCTGCAAAACAGTGGCTCAGAGAAGCAGATGTGCAGGAAGGAGCAATACAGGCCTTAATGAGAACTGCAGTCTTCCTTGTGCTCCTAATGGTTTTAGCTTTCTGATGATCAAGCATTATTGATTTTCCTTCTCTCCTTCCCTCGTGTGGAGACTGTTTTCTGTGACTTGCGGTGAGCTAAGTGCTAAGCAATAGCATCAGCAGAAATCTTTCTTCTAGCACAGGCAAGGGGAACCATTCAGTTTGTTAAGGGTTTTAATCCCTTTATTGCTGCTGCTTTTTTTTTTTATTTATTTAAAAATGTGTCTATAACAACGTGGTTGCCCGCCAGCTGCAGCAAAGCAAACCAAACGTTATGTGCTCAGTGTTGCTGTGCTCCCTGGGCTCAGAAACAGCGCTGCGACTGTGGTGGCATCGCCCTGCATTATTCAATGTCAGGCACCCTTAGACTCACGCATATTGGTAATTCCTTTGGTCGGCCTTTCTTTGTGGTCTCCATGGCAACTGTTTCCATTGCCATTAGCATCTCCCGGGCCCAGCCTTGCTCACATGCGTCTCAGCTGCTCCTCTCCTAACACAGAAATTAACAGCTGTGGTGTCACTATATTTAGATGCCTTGTGCCCTCTGTATTATTTGTCTCTGAGACAAATGTCTTCATGGAGCCCCAGGGTTGTGCTGGCTGCATTGCTGCCTTCTGCATTTTCCTCTGGGGAGGTCACTGGGGAAGCTCGGTCTCTGCCGCCCATTGCGCTCTGGACGGAAGTGCCTGGGGATGCTGGTTACTGGCCTCAGCCTTTGCACCAGTTGTCTGCCAGCTCTGCTCCAGCACGTTCTGCAGCTTTCATTGGAAGAGAGCAAAGAAAGGTGTTGTGGAGGCCCCTGGCAGGAGTGCAGTCCCACTGGCACCTGTTTAAGCAATTAAGCCCAAACCCAGAACTTTAGCCTCCCAGTCCCAAGTTTCCCATCACAGACAACTCATTCACAGCCTGACATTTTAAAACACCCTCCAAGGCTACAATCGTGGAGGAAAATTTGATTTTTAAATGCCTAAGAACAAGAATGTCTGAATAACATCCCATTCTAGTCACTGGAAGTACTGGAAGCACTTCCCCCCACCCCCAGTGCCTTGTAAAAAGAAGTTTTTAAGAAGAGTTCTACTGGAAAGAGAAATAGAACATTTTGAAATCTCAAATTCTCTAATTTTGTTTTAGCAAAGACTATCAGTCAGATTAAATATATGAAAAACAAAGCTTTTACAAGATTCCATCAGATGCTTCTAAGAAAAACACAAATTCTAAATTAGCTTCTGCCATTTCATCTTCAGTATGATAGTGTCTTGGTGTTCCATTACAATCTCACAGGAGGATGGGGTATTGTTTGTTTTAAAGCTGAATCCAAAGTAGCCTGGAAAGGTTTCTTTTCTCCTCCTTTTTTTTTTCCCCTGTACAGCTTTATTACATCAATTATAAAATTTCAAGTTTGGCTTGGATTGTTTTCGAATGTCTGCTGGACTGCAAAGTATACCTTGGGACACTACTTGAGAACTAAATTAAAATGCATGTTTTGGGGCAAAAATTATCACATCCTCTTTTTCATTCCTATGCTAAATAGACAAGCAATTGAATCACAGATTAAAATTGGTTTTATCACTTCTTCAGATTAAAAAGAAAAAAATGTAGTTTTTTTCTGGGTTTTTTTTTTGTGTGTGTGTGTGTCTTTTGTCATTTTAATATAGCTGTGGAGCATCAATGATAAATTTTGAGAGTGTATCTTGATGAAGAATGCACATGTACCACAGCTCTGGTTGTGAAACCTGCATGTAATACTATTTCTTCCCAAAGCCTTTTCTTGTACCATTGAGCTCATGAGTATCTGATGCTTTAAATTCTCAAAAGGATGGAGAATCATCCTAATAAAACTCCCTTTTTTATTTATGCCTTTTAATAATCAGCACTGTAAGTTGATAATACCACTTAGTGACTAGAAGAAATAGGTGGAAGGTGCTGTGTGGTCCCACAGGCAGTAGCTCTGTCCCCCCCTTCCTTTTCCTCAGTTCTCAGATAAAAGCAAATACAGTCTTTAGTCTGCAAGAGCTCTGACTGCTGAATGCTGCAGTGCCCAGCCAAATAGTGGGGGTTTTGTTTAAAAAAAAGAGGCTGTGTGTCAAAGTCAAACAGGTTGGAGAATTGTATTAACAGCAAATTAAACTGCCCCATGAAAAAATGTATCTACTCTACAGGATAAGGTGAATTTATACAATCAGGGCTGGAGCAAAGAGTCAGTCTAGATACAGCAGAGGAGAGGCAGTAGAAATAGCCGGCTCAGTACTTCATTCAGCCCCAGCCTGACTCTTTCTGATCTTTGTCTTCATGCTGTTTCCTTACACTTCACTGAGGCCCCTTGATTGCTTCCCAAGGAATCGCCATTGCAATGCACCGTCATTGAGGCTGCACCTCACTACGCTCTGAAAGCAGCTGGGTCCAGAGGCTGGCTGCTTGCGATCACAGCTTCCTGGCCCAGAAATTGGTCTTCACCTCCAGCTTAAGTTATATGCCGTTTCTCTAGTGGCAGAAGTCTCTGGACCACTCCTGGCTTGGGCTGACATCATTTTAGCAGAGCTGCTCCTTGGAGCAGGGCAGACCTGTGCCGAGAAAGGTCCTAAACCTTCATCAGCATAGTATCACCATGAAATCACTAGGTGGAGCACCTTTCCTATGAAGACAGGCTGAGAAAGTTGGGGTTGTTCAGTTTGGACAAGAGAAGCCTCCTGGATGATTGTGCAGCCTTCCAGTACCTCAAGGGGGCCTACAGGAAAGCTGGAGAGGGACTTTTTACCATGGCGTGTAGTAATAAGACAAGGGGCAATGGCTTTAAACTGAAAGAAGGGAGATTTAGATTGGATATTAGGAAGAAATTCTTCACTCTGAGGGTGGTGAAGCACTGGCACAGGTTGCCCAGAGGAGTTGTGGATACCCCATCCCTGGAAGTGTTCAAGGCCAGGTTGGATGAGGCTTTAAGCAACCTGGTGTAGTGGAGGGTTTCCCTGCCCATGGCAGGAGAGTTGGAACTAGATGATCTTTTAGGTCCCTTCCAACTCAAATGATTCTATGATTCCATGATTCTATGATCACCTCCCAACACTGTCAGCACACCAGTGTAGACACAGCCTCAAAGGACACTGAAGTATAGGACAGATGCGACTGGAATAACAACCAAAGCTAGCCCTCGAACTAAAAACCTTATAACCCTGACATGCATGCTGTCTAGCATCATGCATCAGAGCAAGTGATACGGGACCTTGTGTTTCTTGCAGTGCAAGTCATGAGCTGCTGCCACCTTTCTTAGCCTTTGCAGTCTGTTGCTTGTAACTCCTGAAAAATGGTTTCTCTTCACATGACTTCCCTAATTTTCTAAAGTGCTACTTTAATTTTACACCTTCTGCTCTTCTTCCCAGAAAAAAACATTGGTTTATTAAGAATTAAAGAGTATTAGGAAGATTTATTTTGTATGGTTTTTAAGAAAAGAGAGATTCCAGTGAAAATTCTGTATGCCTCAGCTTAGAGACCTAAAACTTTGTGTGTAGCAATATTGTTTAATTTCCTTGCCAGACATGAAATGTGAACTCGTGTCAGAGTCTGAATCAAATTTAGACTTTTCACAGAATCACAGTATCACAGAATGTTAGGGATTGGAAGGGACCTCAAAGGATCATCTAGTCCAATCCCTCTGCTGGAGCAGATCACCACCTAGATTAGATCACACAAGAACGTGTCCAGGTGGGTTTTGAACATCTCCAGAGAAGGAGACTCCACAACCTCTCTGGGAAGCCTGTTCCAGTGTTCTGTTACCCTTACTGGGAAGAAGTTCTTCCTCATGTTTAAGCGGAACCTCAAATGTTTCAGCTTATATCCCTTTCCCCTTCTCCTATCCTTGGATGCCACTGAGAAGAGCCTGGCTCCATCTTCATGACAGTCACCCTTTACATATTTATAAACATTAATGAGGTCCTCCCTCAGTCTCCTCCAAGCTAAAGAGACCCAGCTCCCTCAGCCTTTTCTCATAAGGGAGAGCTCCACTCCCTTAATCATCTTTGTGGCCCTGCGCTGGACTCTCTCAAGCAGTTCCTTGTCCTTCTTGAACTGTGGGGCCCAGAACTGAACACAATATTCCAGATGTGGCTTCACCAGGGCAGAGCAGAGGGGGAGGAGAACCTCTCTCGACCTACTAACCACACCCCTTCTCATACACCCCAGGATGCCATTGGCCTTCTTGGCCACAAGGCCACATTCCTGGCTCATGGTCATCCTGCTGTCCACCAGGACCCCCAGGTCCCTTTCTTCTGTGCTGCTCCCCAACAGTTCAGTCCCCGACTTGTACTGGTACATGGGGTTGTTCTTACCCAGATGCAAGACTCTACACTTGCCTTTGTTCTATTTCATTAAATTTCTCCCCACCCAACTCTCCAGCCTGTCCAGGTCTCTCTGAATGGCAGCACAGCCTTCTGGTGTGTCAGCCACTCCTCCCAGTTTAGTGTCATCAGCAAACTTGCTGACCGTGCACTCTATTCCCTCATCCAAATCATCGATGAATATGTCGAACAATACAGGTCCCAGTACCAACCCTTGAGAGACTCCACTGAATACAGGCCTCCAACTGGACTCTGTCCCATTGACCACTACTCTCTGGCTTCTATCCTTCAGCCAGTTCATAATCCACCTCGCTACCCGATCATCCAGACCACACTTCCTCAGTTTAGCTGTGAGGATGCCATGGGAGACTGTGTCAAATGCTTTACTGAAGTCAAGATAGACCACATCCACTGCTCTACCATCATCCACCCACTGAGTGATGTCCTCATAAAAGACTATCAGGTTTGTCAAGCACGACTTCCCCTTAGTGAAGCCATGTTGACTGCCCCTAATGACCCCCTTTTCCTGCATTATGGTGTGATTAGATCCAGTGTTGCAGTTCATTGCTCATCTGTATTTACAGAGTAAATTATAATAAATGCCTGGTGGTGAAATGACTGACAGTTACTGATCAGGTTCAATTGCCATTGACTGAAGAAAAGAGAAATGGAAGAAATTGGCTAGGAAAGTTTATCACCAATAGAGCTTGCACAGCATGGCCAAGAGAAATGCGATGTGTTCCTGGTTAGCCTGGGGTTGGTTTGACAGCACGACACCTGGCTGCTTTGCCCTTCGTGCTCTCATAGTCCGCTTTCAGGAGTGCAGTACATACCTAGTGTGGGAGCACTGTGTAAAGATGGTTTTTGTTAAGGCAGCTGATGCTGTAGCTTCCTTCTGGAACCAGCAGGGCAAATCCGCAGCTGGAGTTGAGGGGCCTGTGACAGCGTGTACCTGTAGCCTAGCTACTTTGGCAGGTGTTCATGCTAATTTCTAATTTCTGACTGGGTCAGTGTTTCTGTTGGTGGCTGGCTAACACGCAGCGAAAGAGCTTGTGACATAAAACATTTCAGTCAGCATATGAACTGGTCATTTTCCCTGAAGGTTTTTAAAAAATGTATGTACTAACCTATGTGAAGAACAAATGATGAAACAAAGAAACCAAAAAGTCCTAACCTTCTGTAAATTAGAGTTTTGGAAGTGGGTTGCAAAGTTCAGATCGGTGTTTCGTTTTGCCCAGTCTGGATTTGGAAAGTGCATCTGGCCTATTCTTTAGTAAGAGGAGAGAAGCATCACAACCTTTTGAGGACCAGTAGGGTTGATAGGAAGGTTCCCATTCAAAATGGCCATGAGTTCTGCTGTCAAAATGTCTTTTTGTCAAAAAAAAAAAATCTGTCATGTTTGGCCATCATACAATTGTAAAATATTTCCAAGAAGAAAGAGTAATGTGGAGTTTAATGGAAAAAAAAAATTCTGGAATGTTGGATCTTTCCCATCTAAACAGTGATTCTGAAAATGAGAATGTAAGCTCTTATGGTGTATCAGAAATCATTGCTTGCAGGTGTGGCTGAACATACAGTTTTAAAATCTTTCTCTGTTAAGGCTGAACTTTCTATGGTTGCTTTGTGGTCCTGAATACTCTCTTGCATGAATCAGGTATTCAGATCTCATAAAATCCAGAAAGATCATCCAGAAAGCTCATCCTCAAAATCATACAAATTTTTTGTAGAAGCATTTCTCAAAATATGTCCAGTGGTAAAGATATGGAACTGATCCAGTTTCAGATGTTCTCCAAAAGTATGGAGAAAAAACGCCTTGGATAGTGATGTGTTAACATCATCTCCAGTGACCAGCACTAAGTTTAGATTCTCAGGGAAGTGAAATCTAGCAGGTATCACATCTTGCCTGCTCATGCATCGTGCATAATTTAGTTTATAATTTAGTCTGGATTTAGTGGTGCTTTCACGTGCTGTTTGTTTCATCTTTATAATACCAAATCTCTTATTTAAAGTAGAGCATTTTATTTCCTGTCCATACCAATGCCTCCATGTTTTCTTGTACCCCCCTGTATTCTGTGTCTCACCTTCTATTTTAAATTATTGTGGTTACAAACCACAACCAATTTACAGCAGCAGGAGTGTAATTAAAAATAATAGCCATAGCAGCTGTGTTGAAAAAATAGTATTTCCCTGTACCAGTTAATGACAGATCTTGTGCTAATCTGAAAGAAAAAAAAAACGTTTCTTTAAAGGCTTTTTCCAATATGAAAGGGAATGGAAACTCATTAATAACTATACACTACTGCAAGGTTTTGAAAAATGAAAGAAGACCTCCCCCCTCCTGTCTCCTGGAAATTGCATCCCTAATGTCTGGGAATCTGTAAAATGCAGGTGATTTATACCACCAACAGCCTCCAGGTCCCTGAGAAGCAGCAATAGAAAGCTTCTCCAGAAAGTCTCTAGGGGTTCAGGCACAATCATCTACTGTGGAAGAACTGGACAGAAAGGTACTTACTGTGCAGTGTTCTCAGACCGTGGTAAATAGAAAGTTCAGGAATGAAAAGAATGAAAATATGAGTAAAAGGAGAGAAAGGCTGTCAATTCAAGGTGAAATATTCTTATTGTCCTCAAAATCTCTAGTTGAGGAAGACTAGGGCTGCTGCAGAGACAGTATTAGCCCAAATTATTTCGAAATCTCTGAGGTTAATAAAAAGAAATTCTGAAATGCTTTGAGAAGTTGAAAAGGAGATCTGAAATTTTTCATGTTTTCAACATTTTTCCTCTAGAAAATACTTGCCTCTTCTATTTGAAACTGAAACTTTCTGCAGGGGTACGTGGATTTCAGTTGACAGGTACTAGAAATAAGTGCTTTGATGGGATGGAGTATTTTGACACTTTTATCTGTAAAGATCTTCAAATTTTTATTATTATATACAAAACCAATTTTGGGGTGAAACATAATAACTACTGAAATTAACCAGAAATTCTTGTTTCAAAAATTTGCTTTCTGGGTGGACAGAAAACATGCAGATGATTCCATGCTACTACAGTTTTCCCTGTAGCTAGATGGGAAAAAATGAAAATAGAAACAAACCATTGAGATAAAGCACACCACTACTATTAAGTCCTTCCCCAGGGGTACTACTGTGTCATTTACTTTTGTTTTGAATATTGCTTGGAAGCGGAGTGTACTGATTCGTGTTGTCAGCAGAATTTTAGGTTCGTCAGTAAGGATTTATGAGAGGCTACGAAGCGCATTTTCAAGTGCCCTTTTAGTCAATCATCCATTAAGGGAAGACAGAGCTATTCACACAATTGCTTTGGCAGTCGCTCATATGGGGTGTAAAAACCTAGCGTATGGGAATGGGAATGGTGGTTTGTCACGTCTGCTTTTCACCAGGCTAAAGGACAGTGCGCACGAAGACAAACCCCAGGCTCCTTCTGTACGTGTCTAGCATGCTGCAGAGGTTTTGTTGTTTGCTCCATAGGCAGCGTTGAGCTGAGGTTCTTTGTCTGGACAAGGCACGAGTTGTCTTTCTTGTCTTGGGCTATTCAATTTAGTTTTTAAATCTGGCACCATAAATACTCAAAGAAAAATTAACTGTCTTTGTAGTCTGGAGGAAGGGAGACAGTTCTGGAATGATCTGTTGTAAAAGCAAAGCCTTCTGTCCATATGAAGTGAGCTTTAACTGAGGGGCTCCAGCTGAAAGTTTTAAAGCTGAAAAGTTTTACAGTCATGCTTTCCATGCCACTTCCATAAATTAACTCTTAGATGCAGCATAGTCTTAAAGCTCTGTCTTAGTGATTAAGGTTAACAGTAAAGTTACACCTAAAGTTGCTGTGTCCCATCTCTGCTCTCAGTACGGTCACTATGTGTTGCCCTTCTATGAAGAAAATCTTGCGGGGGTATATAGATACTTACATCAATGTAATTTACTGACTGGGAAATGGACAAAACCAAAACAGATCATCAGGAGCCCTTCCTAGTCAATGTATTCATAGTCACTTTTCTTCAGAAAAAGATCTTATCCCACGTGAAGATAATCGTGTTGGTCCATCTCTGTGTAGATCAAGTCTCAAAAAAAAAAGATATCCTAAAGAAATAAATGAGTGTAATAAAAATAAATGAGTGTGATAAACATATTTTAATCTAAAAAGATCCTGTAGGTCTGTGCGCATGTATTTAGTCTGGCCGTGATGAAGCTTTCCCCATAGCAGCACTCATGGTGCTGTGCTGCATAGTGCTAGTAGAACAATGTTGATAACACACCAATATTCTGGCTACTGCCGAGCAGTGCTTGCACAGCATTAAGGCTGTCTCTCCAACACTCGAGGGACCCGAGGCCAGTAGGCTGGGAGTGGGCAGGAGGTTGGGAGGGGACATAACCAGGACCGCTGACCCAAGCTGGCCAGGGAGATATTACATGCTGTATGACTTCATGCTCAGCAATAAAAGCCAAGAGAAAGGAAAAGGGGGGAGGGGGTGGGGGGCAAATTTATTACTAAGGCATTTGTCTTCTGAAGGAACTACTACACATACTGAGGCCCTGCTTCCCAGAAAGTGGCTGGACATCACCTGCTGACAGGAAGTAGAGAGTATATCTTCTTGTTTTCCTTTACTTCCATGTGTCGTCTTTGTTTCTCTTTATTAAATTGCCTTTATCTCAGAGACTTAAAAGTTTTTGATCTTATTTTCTCCCCACTGTCCTGCTGAGGAGGGAGAGTGATAGAGCAGCTTGGTGGGCATCCAATAGCCAGCCAAGGTCAACCCACCACACCACTGAATTTCCATTCAGCTGATACAAGTCTTTTTGTTTCTCGTCCTGAACTAGAAGGCATCAGCAAGGCTTTTCTGCACTGCTGGGAAAGCCTGACATCTCGGCAGGCATTTCTGATGGCAGAGCAGAACGTGCACAGGCAATGCTGGTGAAGTAAGCAATGACAACAGGTCAAAATCATTAGCACCTTCCTTACGTTGTGCATCTTTGAAAGCAAAGCCTGCTCCTGGTGATTCCTTTCCAACTATTTCTTAAGTGGCAAAGCATGCTCTTAAAACATCTGGGGGATGGCAGATGTTCCTTCAGGGTTCCTTCAGGGTGTGGTAATGCACACGTGGAAAGACTAATGCCTGCAATAAAGCAAACAGAGCTGTAAAGATTGAGTAATGACACAAGGGTAAAGACATGAAGCAAGCAGTGTCTTACACTCTGTGAAATGTTGCTGAACTCCGTTCTGTGCTATGCCTTGAACAGCTGTTTAACCAGGTGAAATGTAGATGTGAAAAACTGTTCTAATTTACACTAGATGAGACAAGACTGAGAAATCATGTCCAGTTTTAAGGGTATAATGTTTGGATGCTCAGAGACCACAGTGGTACAGTTTATGAACCTGGATTAAGGCTCAGTGACAGCCTCTGAACTCCACCTGGATGGTAGATGCAACATTCAACTAACTTGAATGACGACAGAATCTGCTCCTGACAGATGTCATGGGTGCGTATTGATTTCTTTTCTCTGGTTTTTGTGGAGAAACCAAAGAACACCCTTTGTTACTTGTTTCCGTTTTAGCAGCAAAAAGCAGTTCTTGGGTCCTGCCTGTTATTTACAGTTTAGATGTACATGGCTCTGTCGGTCATCTACCTCCTACAAGAAATTCCTTTGTCTTGGAGGATGCAGAGTCCTCAGCGGTTGGGAGTGTTTTCCCAGTTCATCTCAAACGCCACCTGAAAGAACTGAATGAGCAACTTTGTTTTTCATCAAGGCAGGTGGCAAACCTTTCCTGTGGGAATAAAATCTGTCAAAGAAGACTCCAGATCACCTCTCATGTGGCTCTGCCTCCCATCAAGACACCAAGTGACTAGGGCAGCCTGCTAGAGAGAGCTTGTCTGTACCAGAGCCGACACAGCAGCCTGAAGACATTGTGTAAAAACAGAAATCATTGAGCTTGTATGGGTGTTATCGATACAGCCCTGGCAATGCAGCGCTCAGCACAGCCTGCAGAGCTGGCAGAGACTGTGCAAACACCACACCAGCCCCTGAGCTAAGGGCACAATCATGCTGCCTCCAGGAAGCACATCTGGTGGCAGCTGTACAGGCACATCCTCTCTCAGAGTCAGGTGCTCGCTCCTGCAGACTGCTCCTGGGCTTTGGCAGAGCTTGTGTGTCCAGCAGCTGCAGACAGGAGCCTGCTAAGCTGGTGACCAACGCTGAGCACAAATGCAGGCACCACCTCTGCTGTATTTTGCTCACTGTGCTGGCAGCTGCTCCAAACTGGCTTCAGCAAATGCCTTGATCTTGGATAGGATGATCTTTTAAAGTTTGTTTACAGAAGAAGGCAAAGAGGGAGAAATGAAGGAGATAAATACAATATTTTCAAAAAAACAGGAGTGAACAAATAACTTTTCATCTGCCTGGTCTGCCTCTTCTGAGGAAATGTCCATGCTTACATAAATGCAGAACAACTTGCTAGAAGTAGAATAATTTATTCCTCGTCCTCACAGAGATATCCAAAATAGCTTTGCTAGTTCTCTTCTGAAGCTTACATCTCTTAAGTGTTTAGGAAAAATTTATTCAACAGAACCACAATTTGATTTTAGTTAACCTTAACTGTCTTGTGTGGTGGAAAACCAGTTACCTGCTCACGTTTTGCTAAATCTGGAATTCCACCAACAAAAATAAGTTCTCTCACAAGTAGCCAATGGAACCTTTTTTTTCTCCACTAGGAGAAGTCACTTAAGCATATGTTTGGGAGCATATTTGAGAGCGCTAGAGTAGACTAAACCTGGTTTATCATGGGTTTGTACCTTGTGGTTAGTTGATGTTAGTTGTGGTTTAGGAGACCAGGAAGGTTCAAGCTCTACTTGAAGCTTTTCCTGTGTTTGAAGCTTTTAAAAGATGGCTTCTCTCTCACACAGTTTGAAGTCTGTGTACATGTGGCTCGGGGTACAATGTAAGTGATCAGCAACGTGACAGCAGTCAGCCGCGGCTGACTCTTCGTTCAGCTCTGCCTGTGCCGTTAAGTGCAGCTCCGTGCGTACTATTTCACGGGATGCCGATTCTTGCCCCATTGTGGTACAAGGTGCAGGCTGTGCCTGAAATATCCTGTGGATGCTGGCCGGTGAAAAACCTCAGAGGGAAGGTGAATCAGTCTACTGAGTGTTAGTGCTGTCCCAAAGAACCACAGAGGTCATGGATAAATTTGAAAATCGTCTACCTGGCAAAAATAATGTTCCTCACCCTTCTGGTCCTGGCGTTGCACAGCAGGTGCTAGCCATGTCGTTTCACCCCTCCGGAAAAACCATAATTGTGAGAGAGTCGTGTTCCTGTCATGGGACAGTGTTCTGTATGTCCTGCAAAAGGAGTTTGTATTTGGTATTCAGAGGCCAGCAAATGAAAGTCAATCTTGTATTGTTCAATACCAAACAAAGCCTTCCTCTCAGAAGCTGCAAGGTTAAGCTGATGCCAACACATGGGTATTTAATTCTTTGCAATGTGGTATCTGCTGTCAAATTACCTGCGCTTGGCCAAATTCAGACTTCATTCAAAGTCCTTGAAGCTGATAGCAGGATTTCCTTTGGTTTTGGTCTGCCTTAGACCAACGACCTTACAAAGGAAACATAAGAAGCTTATAAACTAAAGCTGGGAAGTGATGCAGTAGACTAGGCAACAGGTGTATATGAGCATTTGTGGTCCCTGTGATTTCACAGAAATTCACAGCAGTCACATTCTCTTCTGTTTACTTTATTGATGTTTAAAACTAAATTAATTGTAGGTAGCAACAAACATTTGCTTTTGCAATGGCAGCAGCTGATAAAATGTGATGGTATTTTATTAAGAATTCAGTCAGCAAGATTGTTTTGATTTGTTGTGTGAAACACATTAACTGAAATGAAAGCTGCAGTATCTCACAGGTTCAGGAGTACTGTTGCACTTATTTTTAGCACGTTGAGGGGGGTTTGTGTTTTATGGTGCCTTTTTTTTTTTTTTTCCTTATATTAACAAAATTTGGTATATGGATGCCAGGAGAAGTATCTTGCTGCAAAATATGTATTGATAGAAAGGTACATGCATTAAGCCTGCAGTGAGAGCACTGCAGTGTGTTTATGAATGCTCAATACTCTGGGTCATTTTGTCTCAAAGCATGAATGAGATGTCAATTATTTTGGAAGAATGTGTGCTACTGTAGCTAGATATCTGCAATGACTTGATTAATAACAGCTCTTCCAGGAACTTGCACCGTACCTATTCCATATGTGAAGATGGATCTGTGAGTTTATAAGGTTTGGGATCTTGCTTCAGGATACTGTGTGCCATAAGGTTGAAAATTATGTATTTGTCATTCAACAGAGAAGTTTTAAACAATTAGGAAGTTACGAGACAGTGTGGATTTTTCATCTCATTGTTATGTGAAGGGAGAGAATAACTTCGAAAGAAGTCCTGGAACATGTTATTTTTCTTTTGAACTGAAAACAGTAGATTCTGCAGGCTCTTACCCAAAGACGTCTGTGTGCCAACACTTATCCTATAAGTTTTGTGTATGTCTGAATGTATATAAAGATCTTATCTTTTAAATTCTGTATCATGAGCTTAAAGTCAGTTTTTAGTCCATGCAATAACCAAGGTTATTGGTTATGTAGATGCAATGGAACTAAGAGAAAGGAAAATCCCAAGCTATGTTTATGTGCTGTCTGTCTAGATCTCTTTCACCATAGTTTCTGGGTGCCTGTATAGACTGCGCTTCCTCTGATTACAACAGTCTGAAGACACCGGTTCATACAGATGTCTTCTAAACTGTAGTAACTGACCACATTCTTTAATAAGGGACACAGCAGTCCACCTCAGCTGCAAAATAAACAGATGGTAAATAGTTAAGCTGGCACAACTCTACGTATGCCCAAACAAAAACATCTTGACTTGCAAAATGTGCAGAAACTCTCTACTTGGAAATGTGAGTTTTATGAAAGCAGAATGTAAGAGAGTATCCATACCGTCAAGAAACTGCTCTAAGAAGAGAGCCCATCCTGTTACGCTTTCTCATGTTAGGTACTGTCTGCAATTTATACACCTCCTTGGAGGCAGATAGCTTACAAAATCACTTCATTAATCAAGGTGAACACATGGCTTTTTGTGCACATCAAAAATTTCACCGTTTAAGCATTTTCCACATAAACATCTTTTCTAGTGTAGAAACGCAAGATATGCCTTTCTAGCAAAAAAGAAAATATATTCTCTACTTCTGCTAGTGCATTGTGAGAAAAAAAGCTTTGAAGGTAATCTGGGCAAGCAGTTTGCATTGAAGTTAAAAGGGAGACCTACAGATTAGTTTAACCTGTTAACTTGACTTAAAACCAGAGATGCCTTGTTTCCCTTATTATTTTAGCAAACCTGACTTTTGAGTCTTGCCTTTTCAAAGCTGAGTGACTTGCAGCAATTGCAGCAATTTTACTTCTGCTGTCTATTGAAACAGAAGTTCTGTAGAAAGTGTTAGGTGAATTTGTTTTCAAGTGATCAGTAAACAGCTGGTACAGAAGGGACTCTGTGTGCACCCTTTACTGGTTTGTACAGTCTGACTTTTGCATTCAAAGATAACTTCTAGGAGCTGACATGCTTTTAGGTGGCCTCAAGTAGTCTGAACTTTGCCATTATATATAATCAGTGGTACAGATATGCCAAACCTCTCAACATCCACACTCTTGTGCAAGCACACACACACAAATACACACACTCTGAGGCACTTTCAACTAAATTTTGTCTCTGTGGCTGTCCCTCAGTCTGGAAGAGCTCCTAAAATCTCCTGTGGAAAGCACAGAGTCATCTCTCACTCCAGGATGTAGTAAATGCAAAAAAAAAAAGTCAGTGATGGGAAGAAATGTGTCCTATATGGAGCACAGAAACAGCTTCCTAGCTGGAACTGGTGAAATATCTATTTTCTCCCACCCAAGGGTCTCATTTCCAGAAGACATCTGAATGAGGCAGAGTCACATTTGGACCAGTGCATTGAGGTCTCAGGGCTAACTCAGACAGACTAAAATATATACTTCATGCCAAGTTAAACCTGGACAGCGTGTATCAGCAAATTGTTGACATAGCATTAGTAAAACTGCTTTTCTACATTTGTTATGGGTTTCTAAATGGATGAAAAATTATTCTAAGCCTTGTGAAATACTTTCATTATGAGAAATGGCTTGCCCCAGAAACATTAAAGTAATTTTCTTAGCAGGTGTATACTGTTGTAGCTCTGCAGATACTAGTTAATGTCCATTGTTCCTCCTCGGCAACTCCACAAGGAGAGACACAGCTTGCAGGAGAAGAAAAGGCACAAGATTCTGGAAGGAAGGTGCTGACAGTCAAGTCAGTATCATGTAATCTGGTGGATGTGTTTTCACTCTGTGGAGCAATAACTTAATATGACAGTTTGTCACGTTAACTTTTCATTTACGTAAAAGGGATCGGCTGTTGGTTTATTTCTCTGAAGGAGCCGATAATGGAATCGCTGAAATATTTAAGGCATAATTGCACAAAATGCTATTTCAGACCTTAATATCGATTTGTGTCTGTCACTGAAAATTCCAAGGTGTTTCCCAAATGAAAAGCAGGATGAAGATTTGTCAGGCTTGGGAAAGAAATTTTTGAAGTAGCTCAATTTCTGTTTAGATTTCTGCTGCAGTGACAGATATTGCAGGGATCCTTATGTCTAACAGTAATATTGGCTCTTGTCCATTTCTTTCTAGCCATGAAATTCTCTGCATCTCAGCTGTAATTTCCATGACTGCTATAAGCTACGAGTGTTTCTCAGACTTACTTAGCATATAATCACTTAAATGCCAAGCTGTTCTTCCTCATGCTTTTTACATTAAAATAGGAGTAAAGTAAACTAGAAATAAACAAGCCCGTCTCTTCTTATTAGAGGGTAAAAGACTGCAGCAAATGAGAATGTTAAATCAGTGAGAAACCTCATTTCTCAAAATGCAATATGTGGAACTCATGCCCGTGATAGAGCCATTTATTGTTCAAACTCCCTTTCATTGAGGGAAAATCGCATTATGCAGCAATCTGTGTGCCATCGGGATATATTGCTGGGAGTAATGGCATGTGTATTGCTGTGCGTATTGTACCATTAGTGTTTTGGGTCACTCTGTACTGTTCTGCCCCCTTTTGATGAAAAAAACCTTGATAAAATATGCCAGCATGCCAGATTGAATTGTGTTCTGCATGTGACCCCCAAAGGAAGGAAGGTCGTGGGGCTGTTCAAGCCTCATTTCTGCACCTTTTAATGAGATTCTGAAAGGGCTGGGGAGGAGGGAAAGACCATTTGTCACTTCGGGAACAAAAGAAGAGGCAGCAGAAACAGAATCTGAATGCAAATGAGACATTTTTCCACTTGGGACAAGCTTATTTCCATATTAACTATTTTTTTCTGTTTGTCCAAATGCATTTCCTTTCCTATTTTGTATTTAGAAGCCAAATGATAATAATGAGTCAAATTTACACAGCGTCTAAAGAAATGCTGAGGATGAACCCTCATAGATTAATTATGTTGCACTGCATTTAACAGTTATATCTTTAAACAAAGCTGAAATCCAACAGACCTCATGACCTGTGCTTAGTGTGTGCTTTGTCTCTTTGTCTTTGCACAGTGAAGAAAGGCAGATAAGGTGGGAAGAAAATATAAAAGTACTTATGTAAATCCTTTTTATGACACTGGAATTATACACAGTACTTTTCTGGGATGTAGATAATACACATTATTCATATAAAGAACTTAAAGAATAAGGAACTCTAAACATGTTGATACAGTTTCAACTCCTTTGTAAAGCTGATGTGCCTGTGTAACTTTCTGAACTGCTCTGAGAGGTTTCCTGGGCATTGCTGATGGTGTCTGACCTCTCCTTGGTTGATACCAGGTGAAAATGTTTTATCCTTACAGGAGCATGTAAGAGGAGTGAATCTGGCAGGAGAGCACCCAGGAGAGCAGGTCTTTTTTTAATGACCTGGCGTTGAGGTGCCTTCAGCAAGTTTGTATAAGATACAGAACTGGGAGGAGTAGTTGCCACCTTTGTACTGCTCTTTAGAGGACCTCAAGAGGCTGGAGAAATGGGCTAGCAGAATCCTCATTAAGTTCAACAAAGGGAAATGGCAATTCCTGAACCTGGGGAGGAACAACCCCAGGCACCAATATAAGGTAGGGAGCACTCAGCTGGAAAGCGACTTTGCAGAAAAGGATCTGGGCATCCTGGTGGACACCAAGGTGACCATGAGTCAGCAATGCACCCTTGCAGCATGGCCAGCAGGTCTAGGGAGGTGATCTTTCCTTTTTATTTGTCTCTGGTGAGGCCACATCTGATGTGCTGTGTCCTGTGCTGGGATCCCCACTACAAACCAGGCATGGACTAACTGGAGCATGCTAGTGATTGCCATGAAGATGATTAAGGAACTGGAGCATCTTTCACGTGAGAAGAGCCTGAGAGAGCTGAGTCTTTCAGCCTGGAGAAGAGAAGACTAAGGAGAGATTTTATTCATGTGTATTGTGGGAAAATAACCGAAATTGGTGAAAATTGGAGAACTACAGCTTTGCAAAATTCAGCTCAAAGGCTGCAATATTAGAGCAGCTTTGAAGTGAAACACAGCTGCTGCTCCCAGTACGGACGCGGCCTGCTGGACACAGCTGCTGCTCCCAGGAACAATCAAGGCCTACACAATATCCTTGAAATGGCGAGTAGAGTGATACGGAGGTATCACGGCTCATCCGTGTTATCAGGGATGAGGGAGCACGTAGTGAAAGACGAATCACAACCGCTGCCTCAGCAGTAATGGCGAATTAGCTACTGAATCACACCTCCACCCCTTACGAGAGAAATTTTCACCAATCCTAATAAAGTGACGTATGACTAGAGTCACTCGACCTCCACCTAAAAGTAAAGAAATAATATAAAATGGTAAAAGACAAAGGGGATGCTAGGGACAAGCCCCCCCCGCCATCAGAACGTCTGAGATCAGTCGATGGGCTGAACCTCTCTTCTCCCCGCCATAGGGACGCCTGTTGGGTAAGAGCTCTGCGTTATGCGCGCTTAGTTACTAACACCTTGCTAGCTATTTAGTACTATCACTGATCAGTAATAGTTTTATATTATCACTGCAGTATTTTAATTAAAGTTGTTTTTGTAGTCAGTCACTATCACTGGCCATCCTTGAACCTGTATTCTGTCACAAATAAAATTATATATATATAAGTTTCCGGGAACTTTTGAATTATTATAAGGAGTTGGCCCATAGTACTACTAGTAATGGTCCTTAATAAGTGGGCGAACCACCCTCCAATTCACTGGGCTGCCAAAAGAAGGCAGGGGGAGTCGGACCCAAGGGTCTCACCTGACTTGGGAACTGGTATACTGGTCAAATTACCTCCTGTTTGTCTATTAGTGACAGATCCCACGATAAGCCAGACGAACAACCCTCCGATTCACCAAGCTGGCAAGGGAAGGCAGGGGGAGTCGGACGCAAGGGTCTCACCCGACTTTGGACACTGATAAACTGGTCTTTTGACCTCAAAACGTGACATGTATATAAATACCTGATGGGAGGGAGTAAAGAAGTTGCAGCCAGGTTCTTCTCTGTGGTGTCCAGTGACAGGATGAGAGGCAACAAGCACAAATTAAAGTACAAGAAAATCCATTTAAACAGAAGAAAAGCATGTTTTACTGTGAGGGTGGTTAAACACTAGAACAATTGCCTAGAGAGGGTGTGGAGTCTCCATGCTTGGAGATGTTCAGACCCTGGCTGGTTATGGTTCTGGACAACCTGCTCTAGTTGGCCAGTCTCTGCACACAGCTTTAGACTGGATGATCTCCAGAGGTGCCTTCCAACTCCAGCAATTCTGTGTGATTATGTGATCAACCAAACCACCCTTTGGGAGCCCTGGATTCATCCCGATAGATTCATCCTGATCTTCTGACAGGAAACCCTCTGCCACTCAAAGGTATGGCTTTACCATCTCTCTCCCAATCCTACTTGGTGTAGTGCTCACCAAGTGCCTAGCAAACCTTAGCCATGCCAGAGAGGTTGTAGTTTTGTCATCCAAGCAAGACTTATGGTTGGCTGATGAACTGGGACCCAGATAGTGAATGCTGATACATTCATCCCTTGTTAAAAACTGTTTTCTTTTTAATCCAATTTTAAGTCTGGTCCAGAGCAGATGGAGGAGGGATCAGATCTCATCAGACCGTTCATGGTATTCAGTAGCACGACCCAGACCTATCCCGCCCTCTGAAATCAGAGGTGGAGCTAGAAGAGAGCTAGATTAATGTTTGGCACACTTGGTTTCCACTTTCCCTGCTGCTAGTTCTTGTGAATCCCCATAATACCAGAGGTTGTGTAGGCAGTCACAACCCTCCCTCTGTCCCCTGATACTTTCTCTTCCTATTGTTGTCAGCTTTTTCCAATCATAAATGATAATGTAAGGAATTATAGAACTGTATGAACAGAGAGATTTTCTTCTCACTCATGCAAATACGGGCATTGTTTTCTTTCCCCTTCAGCTCCTAGATCTGTGTATTTTTCCTTATCCTTGGCAGTTAAAACATCTTTCCCGAGGCAAACAAAAGGAAAATAATACAATAATAAAATGAGAATGCTTGCATCTGCCTGATGTTATCTTGACAGCAGATGATGACAGATACATTAAACAATAAAAGACCTTCATTGAAATACAGACTTGGACGGGAGGAGGCAATTCAAAGGAGGAAAAAAAAAACCTCTGCTCACTGTGGTTTGGTAATAATTATAGCAAAATTAATTACTTTCCCTTCACAGGAGCTGAGCAATTATACCACTTAGATCTTCTGAGTTCTGTATGTTTATTTATTGCTAAATTAATTAAATACAGATCGTTTATGACTTTGTTACCTTAATGCAATCACACTAAAAATATCTTACTGGCGTACAGATGAAGCTTCTGAAAATCTTGGATGGATGAGACTGTTGTGGTATTCATCACTAACCATTGCTATCTAAGCTCTCCTCTGTCTACCTGGATTACACACTTCAGGTCAACAGTGGGGAAAAATTCCATCTGTCTTCCATTTACTCAGTGCTCTAACTACTTTCATAGCATGAGTGTTATAAAGCAATCTGAGATTACTCCGGTGCTGCAATGACTTCTGGCACTAACTCTCTGTCTGGGGTTAAACTGTGACCCTATGTTACTCATCAACATTCCGAGAAATACTGCATGAGTGTGGTGCCACTAAAAGAGACAAGACTTGACTGTGGTGGATGCACAACACAGTTACGCAAGTTGATTCTGGTATGAATAAAACCAGGGCTGAATCTGCCAAGTTTTTCAGGTGCTTTTGGCAGTGTTATCTGTAACGAGTTAAGAGAAGACATTGTAAAGGCATGACAGACAGCAGAAGGCATAAAAAACTCAGACATAAGCTGCAGTTTGCTTTGTTTTCAGAGAAGGATGACACCCACAAACATTAGAAAGGAAAACAATACTGCAGACATGAATGTGTTATAAGACACATTAATATCCTCCTTTTTTCACAGTGCAAAATCATCTCTGTGACCAGAATATTGCAAAACTATCTTTAAAAAGCCAAGGATGCTGATCAGTTCCTGCCTGTCAGTTCTTGTGGGTCTCTTTTCCTTTTAGTTAGAAACAGCTGTATGTCCTGTGTTTTATCTCTTTCCTGCTTATTCACGAAGTAGCTTTTTTAAAACTTAATAGGAACTTGCAGTAGTCAGACATTTTGAGAGACTCCCTCCACCATTTCGAGAAGGGCTGCTTAATAGATTTCTTGCAGAAGGCATTGATCAGGTGGGGATTTGTGCTGAGGCAGCATCTCTATTTCATAAAAATGGAGCAAGTCCTGGGTATCTTAAAAGCAAGTATGCCTAGCCAGGCTTTAATTACCTCCGATAAGCTCCTCAGCAAGCTGCAAGGTTTTTTAAATCTGTATCTGAGGGACTCCGAAGATTATGTTCTTTGCTAATAACAGGTATTAGTGCACAGTTAGGGGAGTGCAGTGCTTTTCTATTTTCAATTTTCAGAGTGTTGCCATAATTACAAAAGCTCAGGCACAGCGCGCTGCCAACAGCCGTATGCAGTGCTTTGAAGAAAGTAGAGAGAACTAAAAAGCAAAGTCTACCCTTCTTCCTTCCCCTGTTAGAACAGAGAGCCACACTGGGGTCACATTTGGTAAAGAGTTTCCAGCTCTTCAGTCTTCCAATTGGGTACTGGCATACCTGCATGGTTGGCAACAGTGGTTTTATCAGAGGATTAGCACATAATTTTGCTATCGATGTGCAAGTGTTTTGCATGCAGCAAGGCTGAACTGAGATGGCTACAGAAGCTGAATGAGGGGGCCCTCAAAAGCTAACAAATGAGAGGCTTAGGGTTGGCCATTAGCAACAGCAAGTCAGCTCTGATAACCGTGGCTCATGGACAATCTCTGGGAGTACTTTGACCCAGACACTGGTACAGCAGGAAAGACTGGGCCTCAGATACTTTCCCTTCCTGAGCTCCCGCTGTGATCTTGTCATCCTCTGATGAGGGCATTGTCTGAGTGCAGTAATGGAGCATCTCATTTGGGTTTTTTTGGCAGAACCTTTGGTAGTCCTTCAATAGGTGATTTATTTGCCTGTGGAGTTAGATACTGCTGTTTTGTCAAATGTGGTAAGCTTTTCATCCCTTTGTGCTTTTACTGTTCATCTTTCTCTTGTCTGTTGTCTGGATTTCTAGATTTTCTATTAATGGGTTTATATTCACACAAAAAGGTGTATCTTATTCTGTTCTCTGAGGATGGAAAAGCCATTAGCCTGTGTCCATGTGTCTCATGTATCAATTCCTTAGTGCATGTAGAGTTTCAGATGCTGAGTCTCTCAGAGTCTGACAGTTTCTACTGACAATAAAACACATCTTTGATTTCTGTTCAATTTTTCTAGGATCCAGACTTCCTGAATACTTCTGGTGACTAATATGGCTATGGTCTTATTTTGTCAGCTGCATCAGTTAGGTCTCTTATTTACTTGCAGAATTCTACCCAGATTCTCATTGTTTTTCTTATAAACTAATAAAAATTCAGAAATTAATATTGGTTATAAAATAACTTACTTTGGGCTGACTTCTGTACTTTAGGTGTTCGTCTAAGAAAGGGGAAAATTTTGTTCAGAAGAAACTCTTCTTTTGTTATTTAATATGTTGGCATCTCAGTTTGCTAAAGACACCCAACCCAATTAAAACCATTCCGTGCCACTAAGCCCCCGAGAATACTGCCAAAAGGCATCATTTTCTCTCCAAAAGGGATGCAAGAGTGATGGTTCCTGTGGAGGAAATTGTTAAACAATGGGTCAGAATTTGTGTCTGCTAATTGCTTCTATTCCTCTAGTTCTCTTCCAATTTTGTCCAGCATAAATTTCTCCAAAGGTTGCCTCTAGGGTGTATTGCAAATTTACATTCAGTGACACTGATTCTGACTGCAGGAGCAGCTAAGATGACTGGACAATAGTTATGTTAAAAAGAGCAACAATTAAGGATTCGTTATACTTCTACAATCATGTACACTTTGTATTTGCCATGATAACGCACAATAAAAATTGGTGGTACTTTGGGCTTTCTGGATCACCCAAGAGGAAGCGGATCCTTCTCTTAAAAAAGAAATCACAGATGGGCCTCCTTGATGAAACTATTTACCACCTTTAGCAAAAGCTTAGTTTCACTGAAAGTTTTGCAGGACATTTCTGATCTTTTTTTCCCTCCATTTTTTAAATGCAAAATCTATATCTACCTTTTTCCTTTATTGATATAGCAGAAGTTAACATGCCCTAGAAAAGAGTTTAAGCAAATTCAGGCATTATTAATCTTTATAGTACCTGTCCTGAGCATATTTACTTGTTTTCTGCCAATAGTTACAGGCAGATACCTTCTGTCACTTGAAGAGAAAGAATATAGGTTTTGCATATATGAACAGTTGTTTCTTTTTGTTGTCTTAACCTCAGAACATATATAATGTAGAACATTGTCTGCACCTATCTGTAACATAGTTGGAATGGGGAGGGAAACTATATGTAAATCAAAACAACTGTACATAGACAGGCAGAACAGAACTGACAGCTGAGTTTTACTGTGTGCATATCTAGGAAGAGAGAAAGTATTTATTTATACTCTTTGGGCATTATGCGTATTGGGTAATATTTAATTATCCTACAGGCACATTAAGAGCTTGGAATCAGAAACTACCTGAGTAAATGTACAACCTTCCATTTACTAAGATGATACGCTCTTTTATTTTGTGCTCACATGTTGTCATACATCAGGGTTTTTTGTTGAGAACTAGGGGATGTATCGAATTAGTGCTGACATTACATTAAAAATATTCACTCCAAGGCCTAAATACTGGATAAAAGAGATCCTGAAAGTATATCTCCGTAGCTGACCAGAAACAGGCTGGGAAAATTTTAAAGAGAGTGAGTATTTTGTTTAGATTTTCCTTAACTTCTGTTATGCAACATACTAAAATTATCTGTAACAAGTAATCACAAAGTCAGATCCTGAAGAAATCCATCTGATGTAAATAACACATTTATATTTTAATGTAAAGCGCACATTTTATTATATAGACACTCAAGCAGTAAAGTGCCAGCTTTAAATACATTCAGACCACCATGGTGTTTATTTTTATTCAGACTTTAAAAGCCAGGCTGCGCATCGGATTCCAAAAGTTTCCCAAATTAAGGAGAAAACTGTTTCCAGAACTGCAGCAGAGCTGCTCTCAGAGTAAAAGATGTGACTTTGATGTTGGAAAATGTTTTCTCTTGGAGGAGATTTAACCTACATTGCAGATCAGCCCTAGACCTCAAATATGTACAGGCAGTGAACTCCCGCAGGAATCAAAGCCTACTATCCACCAAAAGTACCCTTTCCAGAAGGGTACCTTTTTGCCCTTACCAAAAGTACACTTTCGAAACTCAGAAACCAGAGGGCAGGAGGCAGTGCAGAGGATGGCTTCAGAATCTGGTGCTGTTTTAGTATAACTCATTAGCTGTGCCCTTGGCAGCCTTGCGTACTCCTGGAGCTGTGGGCTGTCTCTTGATAGGAGTGGCAAAGCGGGCACAATCTGGAACTCAGCTTACCGTCAGAGCGCAAATAATAAGATAAATGTCTAAGTCTGTACCATAATATTTCTCCCAAAGGAGGACGTTTTTTAGCTATACATTAGTTTTGGAAAGTCAGTGAAGCTTCTGCTGAAACTTCGAAGCTGTAAAACCAAACAAAACTCCAGAGCGCAGCGTGCTGTAATTGATTCTCACAGGTAGCAAACAGTCTGTGTACATGAGGATAGCAACTCATATGTCCACACTTAACGTGGTGTGATGCTCAATTGGCCACTAATCTTATGTCTAAAACTAAAATAATGGCTCCTAGCAGAAGTGCTCTGTGGTGGGTAAGCCTTGGCCAGCTGCCAGATGCTCATCCAGTTGCTCTCGTCATTCCACCTCCTCAGAAGGACAGGGGATAAAAATAAGATGAAATAGCCTATAGACTGACATAAAGACAGGGAAACCACTTAATAATTACTGTCTCAGGCAAAACAGACTTGACTTAGGCAAAATTAATTCATTGCCAGTCAGAATGGATTTGGACAGTGAGAAACAACACAAGGTACAACCCATCAAATTAATTTAAGGTATTATATCCTTCAGAAAAATCTCCCTCTTTTTGGTGACTACTCGATGTTAAAAGGATAGGATGGGATAGGATAGGATAGGATAGGATAGGATAGGATAGGATAGGATAGGATAGGATAGGATAGGATAGGATAGGATAGGATAGGATAGAAGAAATGTGAAAGTCTCATCTCAATATTGACAGGGAAAACCTGATCAAATGCTACTGACTTTGCCATGGGCTCAGATCTAATAAGCAACACAGCTGGGCCAGACATCTTCCTGGTGAACTGCAAGTGGCTGCACTTGCACTGCCATCACTGGTTTGGACACTATGATGGGCCAACTAGCATCCTACTTGCCAAACTTGGCATCAGAGAGTACTGGGTGAATACAAAATACATTGATTTATAATTGCCTTTTGAATAAAACACCTGCTAGCACTGAGGACTAAGCTTGGAAATTAAAAACAGAGAAGAAAGAAGGGAAAAAGAAAGAGAGGGGAGAAGGAGGGAGGGGAGAAGAAGGGAGGGAAGAAGAAGGGAGAGAAAGAGGCAAAGAAAGAAAAAATGGGAGGGAGAGGGGAGGAGAGAGAGGTAGAAGGAGGGAGAGGGAGGAAGAGAGAGGCAGGAGGAGGGAGAGAGAGAGATGGAGAAACCAAATCTAGCTCACATCACAAATTCTTCCCTTGTTTTCATGAAGTTTTCCTTGTGAGAATTTCTGGAAATAGCTTTATCTCTAAAGTTCCAAAAAATTATTTGCATTTCAACAGCTGCTTTCAGAAAATTAGACTAGCTGAGTCATCCCACAAAAATACCAACAACCCAACAAAAACACCCTTTCCAAAACCCCAGTAATCCTCTGTAGGCCATGGCAAATTAAAAGCATTTGCTATGAATGACTTAAAATTTGCACGTGCAGTTTTTTGTCTCCCAAGTTAAGCAATACAGCTTAGTAATACCAGGAAGTATGGAAAAACAGACTGGTATTTAGAGTGGGATACCCTTCCAAGTCTGAAATACTTTGTAGTTGAAACATTTCTTAAGCAAAAGTATTATCTATTTGTATTGAAAGAATACAAGTGCGGTGGAATTTTTTGTCCATGTAGTTGTTCACTTGCCTTTTGAGCTTCTGTAAACTTTGTCCACAAAGTTTTTAACATAATTCCTCATTCGTCTAGGAATCCTGAGTACACCAAAGATCAGTACATTGGATGAGGGCTAGGAGTTCTCTTTCTCATTTAGCTATTGCTACTTTTCTGAGAGTAATTTTGTATTTCTTTGCTTCAGTTTCTTCATCATTGAGACAGATGTAAATACGATGTCCCTCACAATGCAGATTGATAGATGAAAGGTGATGTGAAAGTGCAGTAAATTCTTATTGCAAGGGGAGGACTTGACAAGAGCTGATGGTAGCTGACTGGGATCAAGATGAATTTGAAGGGAAGCAGAAACAGGAGTAATTTGAGCTGCAAAGCTGTTGGAAGCACCTGACAGGTGAATTTCTTCCGTAGCATCAAGTTTGAATTTTAGGCTGCTAAAATCTGACACCACAGATCTCCACTAAGTATGACAGGAAAAAGAGTTGAATTTGGGTGGAAAGAGGGAGTTTTCATCATTGGATAATGGATATTTGGTGAACTGCTGTAATCAGAACTTAGATTTGGAAAGAAATAGGTGTTTCACTGAATTTTGAGAGGCTTGGGGTTTTAGAATTGCAAATAGAGTTGCTCAATAACTCTTTGCCTCATTTTAAAAGACGGTTTTTGAACCTGTTTGCACAAGAATCAGTAAAAGTAAGCTTGTGAAATGCTTTAAATTAGCCTTTTGCTTTGAATTAGTGAATATCTAAGTTCTGTCACTGCATGTAGTGAAACGGGGAAATTAGCATGGACTCTTTCCAACATCGAGTGTGTCTGTTTTTTCCCTTAAAATCATTAAAATCCAGTCACACATTTTCATATCATATAGCACATGCTTCTCATTCCAGCTGTGCAGATGAATAAGTTGAGTATTTCTTTTTGTACAAGGCTTACTTTTGAACATAGATCTAGTTCTGAGATTTATTATAAAACAAGTATCAAATTTTTGTGTGCCTCAAGTTGAAATGGACATTTTACAACAAGGGAAGTGACTCTTTCAGGAAGAGACTTGGGGTTGGGCGGCTGTGTAGTTTACTGAAAAGCATTGCAGCGTTTCATGGTAACACTTGAATGTCAGAAATTTCGTTCTCTTGGATCATTTGCCCTCCCAAATCCAGCTTGATGTCAACTGATGTCAAACTTCGCTTCATTTTACTGACATAGTTAGATTGCTGTGTTAGCAGTGTTATCACTGGAGGATGCACCTCCAGCACGGGCTGGGCTTCTTTTTTCTCATGTGCAGCTCTGTCACGTTTTGAAGTTAAAACGACCAGTCTGTATAATAAGGTCAAAAGTTGCTGGGACCTTTGTGTACATGTATATCTTTGGCAAGTACACCAGTTCGGTAGTACTATAGCCCAACCTCCTTATAATAAGGGCAAAAGTCTCCAGAACTTCTGTATATCTAAGATTTTATTCGTGACAGGATATAGATTTGTAGATAGCCGGTGATAGTGACTGACTACAAAACCAACTTTAATTGAAATACTGCAGTGATAATATAAAATTATTACTGATTGGTGATAATACTAAATAGCTAGCAAGGTGTTAGTAACTAAGTGCGGATAACACAGAGCTCTTACCTAATAGGCGTCCCCATGGGGGGGAGAAGAGAGGTTCAGCCCGTCGACTGATCCCAGACGTTCCGATGGAGGGGCTTCTCCCCAACATCCCCTTTGTCTTTGCCATTTTATACTTTTTTCATTTCTTTTAGGTGGAGATCGAGTGACTGTAGTCATACATCACTTTATTAGGATTGGTGAAAATTTCTCTCGTGAGGGGTGGAGGTGTGATTTTCGCCATCACTGCTGAGGCAGTGGTTGTGATTCATCTTTCACCAGGCGCCCCCTTATCCCTGATAACAGGGGTGAGCCGTGATACCTTCGTATCACTCTACTCGCCATTTCAAGGACATTGTGTGGGCCTTGTTTGTTCCTGGGAGCAGCAGCTGTGTCTCCTCTAATATTACAGATTTTGATCTGAACTTTGCAAAGCTGTATTTCCCTATTTTCCCCAATTTCGGTTATTTTCCTACAAGCTCTATCACAAGTTTTCAGGTCATTTGCTGTCAGTAGAATCTCTCTGGCAGATTTATTTACCAAGTCCCAAAGAAAGATGAAATAAAACCTAGTTTCTAGTTTGCTGTTGTTGCTATAGTTGGCAAATATAAATCTGAGAAACGTACAGAGGGAGCAGAGCTCTTGAATGAAGTGCTGCTCTTTTTTCCTGCTTCATGTGATCATGTTATTGAGAAAGCATCACATTTCAGTGTTTGCGAATGGCAATATCCATAATGGATGCATGTGTTTCAGTCAGAGAAACTAGGGACACCTTGGACTACCCCTTGATCATCATTTTCCTTTATTTATTTGCTGTTACTTTGTTTTCTAAAAGTTGGACAGAGAGTAGCTGGCAGCTGATTGGCCCTGAAACTAGTTGCAGTCATGCAGGCTAGCATCAAATCCGACCATGAACCCAAACAGAGCTGCAAGCTGCACAGTCCTTATGCTGATAATTACATTTTTGATTTTGACTTTAAAAATCTAGGCAAAAAGTATCCTTGAAATTTCACCACCATCAGCTGGAGTTCTTGAAAATTGACTTATTTAGGACTGTGGTACTTTTGTCAAAGACTCGCAGTGTAATGATGTAGTAATGGAAGGCGATAGGTTCATGGAAATAGAATAATTTTGTGAAAATGAATAATTGAAAAATAGAACATTTTTTTATTATTTTGAGAGGTTTGATGAGAACACGTCTGTGTGGCTCTGACTCGGTTTCCCTTTATCTACTTTCCTCAATACATCCCATTTGTTTTCCTGCTTTATTGACTCTCCTTCCTGCTTCGTGTAATGGTAGCATATTCTTGATCTAAATGGATTCATTTATATATCTGTGTCCCAATAGGAGTATATTCTAAAGAAATATAAGTGGAAATCAGTTCATCTTTGTCCCTACTAGCCTTATGTGTCAAGTGTTAAGTTTGTCTAACTCCTGATGTGATTGCCTCAAGTTTCCCAGTGCCATTCACTCTTTTATTCAGATTTCCCCCACTTGAAAAATCATTTCTCATTTAAGATAAAACCAGTTAAAAGTTACATTACCAAAACAGAAGCATGAGTGGCAGGGAAGGTCAATTGACGTAAAACACAGTCCTAAATGTGTACAGTATTTTCCTTTTAGAGGAGGCAATGAGATAGAAGTGTACAGAATATCTCCCATGCGTTACATTCCTGAGCATCAGCTGTGTCTTGCACTTGCGTGGACGTGAGCATGTGCTCATTTCTTAGCAAGCTTCACACTACTCAGAAAGGACTTCTCTGCATTTATTAGTCATGCCAAATTCTCTTAGGAACTGGACCTTAGCCTGCTTTTCTTCTCTATCATCCCCAAGGGCAGTAGGCATTTGAAGTAACTGAGGCATGCAAAAATAGCCCCAAAGTGCAAGCTCCTCAAGGATATCCCAGGGTTTGACTGATGTTTTTAAATGTTGTTATCAAAATTCTCATTTCAAAGCATCCATGATATGATTTTTGTAGTGCTTAACACTCAGCTTTTTCAGATATTGACAGTATTCAGAGTCCTCCACACTGCAGAAATTCAGGTGCCAAGACAGCAAAATTATAGAGGGTTTTTGATTATTTGGGCTAACGTCACAGAGAACCGAGCATACATGTGAAAAACAAGTACATGAATATTCTTCCTTATTCCCAAGTGTGATGGTGGACTTGTAACTCTTGAATTCTAGCTGTGTCAGTAATGTCATGTCGATGTAAGGAATTCAAAAGCAGACTGTATGAAAACTGTACCTGAATAAATTGTTATTCAAGTTATTTGTATATTTGTTACTCTTGAGATGCACTCGTACTATGACATCGAGACAATTGTGTACTTCATCATTTTTTCCTCACTTTCTTGAGATGCAAAGTGCTCTTTTGTATTTGCTTATGTGCCTGTTTGAGAATGAAGCTAGGAATATATTCAGTAATAGTTTTTTGAGTCCAATTATAACTTTTGTTTTGGAAAGACATGGGTGACTGCACACTGTGTGGTGATTGCTTGCATACCTTTTACATTTTAATGGAATGAATGAACACTGTACTCCCCAGGCATTCAGAGAACATGGAGAAAGTCCTTTAGTGCATGCAGGTGCTTAAAAGGATCTCCACTTCAATATTTGATCATTCATAATATTGCACCTCTATTTCAGTATTTATGTTTGAAATGTCAAGATTAAGGTTTTTCAGTGTTAAGCTTTCTAGATTTCTCTTAGTTTGCTTCCTTTTAGTGGAGGCAGGAGCGCAAAATCCTTCAGCGCTCTTGGAAAACCAGGAACTGTCAAATTTTTGATATTCAGTACTGTCATAACTCAGCATCCTCCTTGAGTTATGACAGTACTGAAGCAGCAATTGGCAAATCCCTTGACATGCAAGGTCTAGTGATTTCCATCAAAGAAAGGTAGCGCTCAGACCTAGCTCCAATCAGTTCATTCTTGGATGGCTGGTTTTCATCAGTTTCTGGAGGATCCTTTTGATTTTTAGAGTTTTGTTTTTAAAGTATGTGTATGCATTTGGGACATTATCACATTGATTAGAAAGAACATGCTAAATTAGCAAGACATACCCATTGCCATTTGTAAACTCTCCAAGCAAAAATTCAGTGTTTCAGTGTACTTGTTTACTCGGTTTGATATGCTCCTCTCTCTTCTTTATAGATGGGATTAAAACGGACTAAGAGAGGCAGAAAAGACTGGAACTGGATAAAAAATGGCATGCTAGTGATGTTCAGGAGCCTTTCTGAGCAACGCCTGCCTTGCTTGGGCTGCCTTGCAACCATTGCATGGAAGGGAAGGATGGGCTGCGGAGAAGATGTAGAGCTTTGCTGTGATGCCTGCTAAACAACTGCAAAAACCTTAGCAGACACAAGGAGGTGACGTACCTTGAGGTCCACAAGTCCCTGGTTCTCTGGCGATCAGGGGTATTTGCAGTTTGTTTTTCTCACTCATTTGCCTCTTGTCCTCCTTTCACCCCTTTCAGTGCTCTGAGTTTTCAATGGAATGATTGGAAAATGCATGCAGCAAGGGTCTTTAGAGGTCACATTCTGCCGCCACCCGCTGAGAGCAGGGCCAAAACTGGCAGACGACAGTGGGCCTTATGCAAGATAGGGATTTCAGCAGCCATCCTCAGGAAAACTGTTCCCTGGTCAGATCACTTTCCCTGAACTCATGGGCTAGACCTACAGGTCCTGTCCCAGCAGGGAGCCTGCCCAGCCTGAGGGCCAGTCCCATGGCACTCTGTGCATGGGCACCATGCTGCACAGGACTGTCATCACACCAAGGCAGACCCCATGGGAACTGCATCCCATCTGGGGCCCTGGACAGGAGAGAGGTCGGTGATCCAGAGGAGCTGAAGGGAGGCCACCTGGATGGCAGGACTGGAACCCTTGCCTTGCGAGGACAGGCCAACTCCTTTGTGAGGATAACCATCTTGAGCTTTCTTCTTCTCTCTCTCTTTTTTTTTTTTTCCATTCTCACTTTAAAATACAACGTTGTGTCAACAGAAGACAGAGAGGGGGCCTGCCTCAAGCCCTTTTAAATTTTTTTAAATTTGACCAGCCTACCAGTTTCCCAAGAAAGATGAGACCCTTGTACCTGACCCACCTGCGACGCTCCATTTAAGGAGAAGGGGGGTTACCTTGAACCCTTTACAATTTGACCAGTCTGTCAGGCTTATGCTGACAGCGTCACTGAGACAAACAGCTCTGGACAGCCTGCTAGATTGGAGGGTGTTCGTCTAACCTATTCAATGGCTTTCATGAGCAGCGACACTGAGACAAATCACTTATATCCCCTGTATCAATTATTGAAGTTTCTGGAAAGTTAAGTTTATACCTGATAAATTTTATTACCCATGCTTGTGACAGGATAGAGGTTCGAAGACAGTCGGTAATAGATACTGACTGCGAAAACAAAACTTTCAGTGATAATTTTAAATAGCTAGCAAGATGCTAGTAACCAAGCATGCATGACCATTGTTGAGGCAATTCTTGACAGCTGTTGCCCCAACAATGGTGGTGAATGGAGTCAGGCCACCATTGTACTTTCTCTCAGAGCTACTGCTGATATGATTCAGCTTAGAAGATGACACTTACCTACCAAGTGCCATAATTGTGGGATTTTAGGAGAACGTGAGTGCACAGGATATATGCAAAGAGGTAACATTTGAGCACATGCCTCTTGTCCACATCTGCACCTTCCCAAGCTCATATTCCTTATTTTTTCTGCTCTGGTGATGTTTCTGCATCTCTTCTCTCACTCCATGCGTGTCCTGGAGCAGAGATGTTGAACAAAATGTTAGAAGTGTCTCTTGTCCTGCCACCCCTATGCAAAGAAAACTTTTTGTTAGAAAAATAATCCATGCAGCACTTCACAACCTGTGCATTGTCTACAGAAAGTGGAGAGGGAGGTGCTGGTCTCTTCTCCCTGGGGTCCTGTGACAGGACATGTGGGAATGGTTCAAAGCTGCGTCAGGGCAGGTTCAGACTTGACATTAGGAAGCATTTCTTTACCGAAAGGGCAGTCAAACACTGGAACAGGCTTCATGGAGAGGTGGTCGATGCCCCATGCCTGTCAGGGTTCAAAAGGCGTTTGGACAATGCCCTTAATAACATGCTTAAACTTTTGGCCAGCCCTGAAAGGGTCTGGCAGTTGGACTAGATGATCGTTGTACGTCCCTTCCAACAGAAATATATTCTCTTCTCTTCTCTTCTCTTCTCTTCTCTTCTCTTCTCTTCTCTTCTCTTCTCTTCTCTTCTCTTCTCTTCTCTTCTCTTCTCTTCTCTTCTCTTCTCTTCTCTTCTCTTCTCTTCTCTTCTCTTCTCTTCTCTTCTCTTCTCTTCTCTTCTCTTCTCTTCTCTCCTCTCCTCTCCTCTCCTCTCCTCTCCTCTCCTCTCCTCTCCTCTCCTCTCCTCTCCTCTCCTCTCCTCTATTCATTACTAGACTGTTTGCATGGAGATGCTTGACTCAATTGTCTTCCCCAGGCATCACGGTGTAGCAATCAAAAGAAAGATGAGCATTTGTGTTTCATCTGACCTCACCTTCTTCCTCCTGGAGAAAGACAGGTTGAATATGGAGATAGTAAGTCTGCAAAACATGCATGGCTTGCCTGCTGTGATGGTGAGCAGAAGTCAATCAGACAGTGACAAATTTGTTTGTGTGTCAGCAGTAGAGCAAGGTGCATCTGGGAGTGGGAGGCAACAAGCTCCAGAGGAAAAGACTGTGACTTTGCCTGGTCCCCTGATCTTTGGCTTTTCTGTCATCTCCCTGTGCTTTTGCTTCCCCCCTTTTATTTTTCAGCCTGTGGGAGCATGAATGCTTTTTACAGCATGCCTTATAGCCCTTGCACAGCAGGGGCTTGGATGAGCCTTCAGGGTGTTATTATAATACATGTGACCAAAGTGATTCCTGAAGGCCAGTGTTAGCAAGACAACTGACTTCTTTTTGTGACCACAAGATTTTTCTCGTAATCTCTGTTGATGTAAAACATAAGCTGATGGTGTAGTGAACGCAGGGGAACATGGTGGCTGATTATATTGTAAAGTGTTGCAAAGTCTTTGGAAATAAGGTTTAAATTAATCAGACTGGAAAAATTATCTTCTCCACTTGCCTAAGGTGAGTAATTTTGATGGATGTGAGTAAAACATATTTTTTTGCATTATCAGTATAATAGAAGATGGATTAGTGGTTTTGTTCTGGCATATGTTGGGGCTTTTTGCTAAAAATTTCCTGAATACTTTCTCAGGCTGCTATTCAACTGCAAAGAAATTCTTATAATCATCCTCATTATTATTATTATTACACCACCAGCATTACCATCACAATTATCTGTCAAAACATCCAGTAGCTCAATTGTAGAAGATCCCAAAGGACATACCGGAAAGGAAATCCAATTTCCAATTATCCTGTTGAAGGTAAAATACTCCCATTATTAGCAGGCCTGTTCTACAACATCTGAGATACTGAAGCCTTGTGAGAGATGCTGTGAGATAAATGCTGATGCAGCTCTTTGGGGCTTTCAGATGGAAAAAGTGAAGATAGCAGGAGCAGAATGGCCAAACCAAACAGACCAAAACCAAATCTACAAACTGGTGTGGCTGAAGGACACAGATTACTGGCTAATGCTGTAGCTAACTGCTAGGGACAAATAGTCTGTTCTTTCTTTGAGCTTCAGGTAGCAAGTGCAAGCTTCTTTGGCAAGTGATGACGATAGAACCGAGTGCCTGTGGGCCAGGGTGAAAGGAAGGATAGGAAACTTTACAGTGGGGGTGTGCTACAGAGCACTCAATCAGGAGGACCAAGTAGATGAGGCCCTACATAGGCAGATAGGAGTTGCTGCTTGTTCACAACCCCTGGTCCTCATGGGGGATTTTAACCACCCTGATATCAGTTGGAAAAACAACACGGCAGGGAACAAGCAATCCAGGGGATTCCTGGAATGCATTAATGATAACTTCCTTATCCAAGTGACAGAGGAACCAACGAGGAGAGGTGCCATGTTAGACCTCGTTCTCGTCAATAGAGAAGGGCTGGTAGGTAATGTTGAACTCGTGGGTAGCCTTGGCTGCAGTGACCATGAGATGGTGGAGTTTGAGATCCTAAGGGCAGCTAAGAGGGGGAAGCTCAGCAAGCTTGAAACCCTCGATTTCAGAAGAGCTGACTTTCACCGCTTCAGAAACCTTCTTGGTAGTGTGCCCATGGGATAAAGCCCTGGAGGGACTGGGAGCCCAAGATTGCTGGTTGACTTTCAAGGATCATCTCCTCCAAGTTCAAAGGCATCGCATCTGTCATGGTTTGAAGTGGGGGGGGAGGTCCGGGTGGCAGAAGCTGCCCATCACACTGGACTCCCATCCCCCTCGGGGTTGAGCCAATCGGCGCCTCTGCGAATTGCTCTATTTACGTCAGGACAAAGGAACTGGAAAGGTGTGTGCCCTTTGCCCAGGAGCAAGGAGAAGAGAGGGGCATGGCCCCCGCTCCCGGCGCCTGGCCGGGCCGGCAGCCTGGGCCGGGCCAGTGCGCCCCGCTCCGCGCCCCCCCCCCCCCCGCCAAGGATGGCCCCAACGGAGCTGCTTGGAGAACTGCTTGGGGTGCCCTCTGGGCCGAGTTCACCCAGAAAAGACTGAGATCTGAGAAACGGCCCGCACAGATCATCCAGGTCAGTGAAGATGGAACGGAACAACATATGTGTGGTTGAGTCCCCCTTGAAAGCTGGCCCCTTTGCAACCAGTCCTCGGTGGAGCAAGCAGAGACCCACTCGCAGCCCGTGGAGGATCCACGTCAAGAAGAGATGCCAGAGCCTGAGTACGGTACGCATCTAGAGTCCTTGGGACAACCCCCACTGATGGGGAGGTGTTTCGTTAAAGGAGATGCCTGAGCCTGAGACTATTGTGAATCATGGGCACAGGTCGAGGCGCATTTGCACATCTAAGTCTGTATGGAGATGCATTTAAGGTCGATATGACGACCCACGCCAGAGCAAGTGGCAACAACTCCCTAAGAATCCGAGACTGTGGTAAAGCTGCACTGGAGTGATCTAATGGGGAAGGATTGCCTCCCAGCAGGTAGGACTCACACTTTCCCGTGAGTAGGGGATCCACTGGAGCAAGGGGCAATGATGTAAGGGACCTCCTTCTCCTTTAAGAGAAGCAGCAGTAACAACATGGAATGAACTGACCTGCACTCCCCCATTCCCTGCCCCCGTGCGCTGCTGCGGGGAGGAGGTAGAGCCGGGAAGAAAAGGCAAAGCGGGGAGAGTGGTGTTGATTTTAAGTTCTGGCCTTGTTTTCTGTTATTCTCTCAAGTAACCATTTTTGTTTGCTTTCTCTTTCTAGGTAGCTGTTAATAAATAGTTTTGCTTTAAGAAAACAGCCTCTTTTGCCTGGGAACATGGTTTTGGTGGGTGCTCCTCTGTTCCTGTCTCGACCGTCAGTCCTTTTATTATATTTTTCTCCTCTCCACTTTACTGGAGTGGGAGAGCTGCGTGGGGTTTAGTTGCCGGATTGGCCTAACCCACGACAGCATCCCTAAAAGAAAGAAATCAGGCAAAAAACACCAGGAGACCTGTATGGATAAACAAAGAACTCGTGGCTAAAATCAAATACAAATGGGAATACACAAAGCATGGAAGCAGGGACTGGTAACCTGGGATGATTACAAGGAAGTTGCTCATGTACTCAGAGACCAGGTTAAGAAAAGCTAAGGCCCTGACAGAGTCAAACCTGGCCAGCGATATTAGAAATAACAGAAAAGGATTTTATAGGTATGTGAGAGAAAAAAGGAAACGAGAGAGAATGTGGGGCCTCTCTGGAAGGATACCAGGTGACCTGGTTACTGAGGACATGGAGAAGGCTGAAATATTCAACAACTTTTTTGCCTCAGTCTTCACTGGACACCACGGGAACCACACCACCCAAATCACAGAGGATGTTGGCTGGGTCTGGGAGAGTGAAGAACCACCCAGAGTAGGAGTAGATCAGGTCCGGGAACACCTAGAGAACCTGAAGGTGCACAAGTCCATGGGACTGATGAGATACATCCACGGGTCCTGAAGGAACTGACGGCGGAAGTTGCTAGGCCACTAGCATCGTATTTGAGAGGTCCTGGCAGACTGGTGAGGTTCCTACGGATTGGAAAAGGACAAACATAACCCCCATCTTTAAAAAAGGACAACCCAGGAAACTACCGTCCAGTCAACCTTACCTCTGTGCCAGGTAAAATCATGGAACAGATTCTCCTGGTAGCTGTACTATGGCACATAAAAAATAACCAAGTGGTTGGTGACAGCCAACATGGCTTCACTAGGGGCAAGTCATGCCTGACTAATTTAGTGGCCTTCTACGACAAAGCTACAGCGTGGTTGACGTGGGTAAAGCAACGGATGTCATTTTCGTGGACTTGTGCAGGAGCTTGCACTGTCCCACCATGACATCCTTGTCTCCTAAAATGGAGAGACACAGAATTTGACCGATGGACCACTCGGGCATAAAGAATGGCTGAATGGTCGCACTCAAGGAGTTGTGGTCAATGGTGCGAAGTCTACATGGAGACCAGTGTACAAGCAGTGTCCCTCAGGGGTCTGTTCTGGGTTCCAGTGCTGTTCACATCTTTGTCGGCAACATGGATGACGGCATGAGGTGTGCACCCTAAGTAAGTTTGCTAATGACACAGAGTTGTGTGGTTGCGGGACTCACTTGAGGGGAAGAGATGCCATCCGGAGGGACCTTGATAGGCTTGAGAAATGGGCCAGTGCAAACTGCATGAGCTTCAACAAGTCAAAATGCAAGGTCCTGACACGTGGGTCGGGCCAATCTAGGCACAAATACAAACTGGGCACAGAGTGGGTGCGAGTAGCCCTGAAGAGAAGGATTGGGGTGTTCTAGATGAGAAGCTCAACATGAGCGGCAGTGCGCTATGCAGCCCAGAAGGCCACCGCATCCTGGGATGTATCAAGAGGAGCGTGGTCAGCAGGCAAGAGAGGTGATTCTCCCCACTACTCTGCTCGTGAGACCCATCTCGAATACTGCGTCCAGTTCTGGTGTCCCACCATAAGAGAGACATGGATTTGTTGGAACATGTTCAGAGGAGGACCACAAAGATGATCCAGGGGCTGGAGACCTCTGCTACGAGGACAGGTTGCGGGAGTTGGGATTGTTCAGCCTTGAAAAGAGAAGACTTGGGGGGACCTAATAGCTGCCTTCCAATACCTGAAGGGAACCTACAGAAAGGCTTGGGGGACTTTTTACAAGAATATCCACTGATAGAACAAGGGGAAATGGGTTTAAGTTGAAGGAGAACAGATTTAGATTAGATCTTAGGAAGAAATTCTTCAGTACGAGGGTGGTAAGACTTTGGAATAAATTGCCCAGAGAGTTGTGGATGCCCCCTCCCTGGAGGTGTTCAAGGCCAGGTTGGACGGAGCCTTGAGCAACTTGGTCTAGTTGAGAGGGTGTCGCTGCCTATGACAGGAGGTTGGATTAGATGGTCTCTAAGGTCCCTTCCAGCCTATGCCATTCTATGATTCTACGATTCTATGATTCAAAGCTCTGTGCTCACACAATGTGCGTACCTGTCGAGCAGAGAAGCTCAGAGCATGCTTATTCCACAGCTGAGCAGAACGTTCTCTGAAGACCTCTTTGCTTTCAAACAGTGAGGCATCATGGAAAAGGGGTGCTTTAAAAGCCATTGCTGCTGTGGAGATGCCCTTCAATATTTCTGAATAGCAAATACAGAATTTGTGCAGAAGATCTTGGTTCTCACAACATTTCCTCACTGAGTTCCACATCGGACCATTTAAAGAGATATTCAGAAGTATCTTTGCGCTGTCAGATATTTGGAGAGTTTGTTCCTTTCTACTTTTGGTAACATTTATAGACTAGGAGAAGAGGACAGGCTTTTTTAATTCTACTCTATTTTGATTTCATAGATTTCATAGATTCTAGGTTGGAAAAGACCTTAGAGATCATCCAGTCCAACCGTCCCTCATCCCCATTAAACCATATCCCTAGTAGATCATCCACCCTATTCTTAAACACATCCAGGGATGGGGACTCAACCACCTCCCTGGGCAGCCTATTCCAGTGGCTGACAACCCTTTCAGAGAAGAAATACTTCTAACATCCAACCTGAATCTCCCCTGACTAAGCTTATACCCATTTCCTCTTGTTCTATCACCCAACACTAATGTAAAGAGCCCTTCCCTACCTCCCCACCACCCTTTCAAGTATTTGTAGGCTGTAATCAGATCTCCCCTCAGCCTCCTCTTCTCCAGGCTAACAGCCCCAACTCCCTCAGCCGCTCTTCGTAAGTTTTATTTTCCAGCCCCTTGACCAGTTTAGTCGCCCTTCTCTGGACCACTCTAGGAGCTCAATATCTCTCTTAAAGCGAGGGGCCCAAAACTGGACACAATATTCCAGATGTGGCCTCACCAGTGCCGAGTACAGGGGCAGGATCACTTCCCTATTCCTGGTCACACTATCTTGATACACGCCAGTATCCCATTGGCCTTTTGGACACCTGAGCAAAAGGTTTATTTCCTTATGACGAACCTGGGGACATAATTCTGCTCTCGTCTGCTCTCTCTCCCTGCTTCTAACAGTGTTTTGTGATTGACTTCTTTCTGTGGTAAAAGACATCTAATGCAACTCTGGAGTCATGTTATTAACGTCAGAGGCTTTTGTATGGGTTTACCTTCAGATGCCATCCTAATCATTATTCTTGAAGTGTGAAAGTTTCCTATCTTTGCTTTCTGCCTAATTGGACTCTTCAGAGGAGAAGCCATACTAATGGAGAAGTCCACCAATAAGGGGAGCATTATCTAATGTCAATGATCATTTAAAACTAAGTCTTAGCAATCCTTATTACCATTGCTGAGTTATTTCCCTCAGCACTGAGTTAGTCTCTCTGCATTTACAGCTGATGAGTAATAATTCTGCTTGTCAGTAAGATCATATACATGTTCCTTGAAGTGATCTGAATCTTCCAGCATCACCTGATTTCTTATTGTTGGAAACAGATTAAATTTCTTTTCTCTACAGTTCAGTGAAGGAGCAGTCCTCCTGGGGTGAAATGAAACCAAGAGTTTAACACAGGCCCTGAATGAGACAGAGGCAAAGTCTTCCTCTCACATACCTTCCCTTGGTTGTCAATCAAGTTCCAGCAAAGTGAAGTTACGGTGTGTGCATACTATGTATGGTACTGATCTTGACCAAGTACGTGTTGTGAGACATGAGAGGAAGCAGTGACTCAGCTTAAGAGGGAAGTACTCCGGTTATCTGACAGTAGTAGCACTCAAAAGGTTATTACTTGGATTTAAAAAAATCCATGTTACAAACCTCAGAGCAAGATCTTACGTAAGGGTACGGTGACTTTACTACACAACACTTCTAAGCAGATTGATTTGACCCACTGATGCCTTCTCCCTCACCTACTGACAAGAACAAAGTCATATCCAATGGTCTGTTCAGCATCACTGGTGTGCAACACAGCAATTTTAAGCAATTCGGCTGCCTTGTGCATCGGTGGTTTGAATTTCTTAGCATCACAGGCTGTTTTGCTGGTGGGCTAACAGGAAAAGCAGTGACATAGGCGGTATGTTGTAGCCTTACTGCCATCCTCCTGTTTTCAAGATGCAGAGTCCTCTGCTGATGAGTCATCTGTGTTGTGGTTTCACCAGAGTGCAGAAACTAGTCTTTACAGGGACACCACTTCCTGAATTTCACTGCTGTTAACTATGTTTGGTTATCAATACAGGCCATTGAACATGTTCCTAAACATTTCATAGCCTGTATGTCTCAGCAGGAGACACTGTCCGGATCAGAGTGCAGCAAATGAAATGCAATGCAGCAGGATGCCATTCCTTTAACAGTCTGCACTGTTCAGGTACATGTTTCATACCTGAATGCATTTTGTTGGTGTTCTCCCACAGGAAGGATGTCAAGCCATGTGTGGCAGGGCATATTCAGTGACCAGCTGCTTATCTGAGAGGTCTCCACAGGATGGAGTATTCATTTTTTGTCTTTAAGTTGTATGAAGAAACACTGTAGACTTTTCCATTGAGGACCCTATGTACTCGTATGACACTCTATATAACCTGTGTTGCAATACAAATGCAAAACTTTTACGGCAATTTTTTTTAGCATGGCTGGCTTCTGAGTGTTTAGCAGTGCCATATTTTTTATGTTAGCAAACAAATTTATGCAAACTTGTTTCTGCTAAGGAAGGGAAGGAGATGAAGGAGAGGATAATTTGGCTAGTTGAAACATGATCAATTTGCAAGTGGATTCTCATTTGCTCTTCTAAAAGTCATGAGCTAGTTCTGATTCAAAACCCATATAATGCATTAGTGCAGCTGGAGTGAAATATTCTTAGGTTTGCTAGTTTATGCTCATCACTACAGCAGTGGCACTAACAGTTTTGCTTCAAAGGTGGCTGACTTACAGTGAGCGACTTGAGTGTGTTCACGCTGATCTGGCTGCAAGATACCACTATGAAGGACCTTTGGCTCATCTTTTCAGAGAGACTGCCAGAAATAGCTCCATAGCAACTTTGGAAGTGATGGAGCAGGTTGTAGACATATGTAAAATAATAGAAAATCAATTTATACATAAGGAGGTTGAAGTATGGGAGGTTGAAAAGATCTACTTAGGTTGGAGAGGCATTGGACTGGGAACTTTTGGCCCCACATACGTTGTAGTGCAACAGTCAGGTCGTAACAGGGCAGTATGCTCCAGCCAGCAGTGTGAGGCACAGGACAATGAGGTTTTAGCTCCAGCTACCCCTGCCTCGGGTAAAGGGATCTCACCTTTATTTCCCCACCCAGCCATCATCCATTTTTTTGGGGAAGCCCAGAAGGAACTAGCTCTCGCAGTTCCTCTGTTGCAAGATCAGTAGTAGGCGACTCTCTGGCCTGTGCGTGCTAGCACAGTTTGTGGTCATCCCTGGAATACAAGTGTTGCAAACAACTTGAGTTTGAGGTCTATGTCTTTTCGAGTTCCGTTGTGACCTATCAAGAAATGTTTGGTTTTGAAACTAATGAACCCTATGATGTCTCCACTCTTTTTGCATACATGGACCAAACTTACCTGTCTTGTAACTCGATTTGTTATCTCAAGACTACCCTGCAAAATGTTCTCTATCTAGCTATTTATACCTTCAGTCTGTACAAGTCAGTGGGGTTTTTTTCATGCTTTTTATGCACTGGTAGCACAATGGGGTTCATTTTATTTGATATCTTACTGCATGCAACTCAGTAAGCATGCTCCATAATGAAACCACAGGGTAGGTTCTAGAGCTGTCAGAAAGACTACAGGCCTACTTTAATAACAGTGATTTCCCAGAGCTCAGGAGACAGAGAAATGATAATCACTAACAAGTAATAAATACTGCACATATCTAAAAATGCAGTAAAAATATGCTCCCTTAACAACTGGATGGTTTTATGTGCAACAGAAATGCTGACAGCAGTGTTGTATGGCTTTGGAAAGACTCTGCTTGAGTACCTTGTCAGTCTACCGCAGGTTCTGTACTGTCTCACAGTGCTTATCTTTCTCAACCCTGGGAAGGTGGTGGAACATTTGCATTAAACTTTGATACTGCCCACACGACATCCTTGTCTCTAAACTGGAAAGACATGTTTTTGATGGATGGACCACTCGGTGGATAAGGAATTGGCTGGATGGTCACACTCAAAGAGTTGTGGTCAGAGGTTCAATGTCCAAGTGGAGGGCAGTGACGAGTGGTGTTCCTCAGGGTCAGTACTGGGGCCAGTGCTATTTAACATCTTTGTTGGTGACATGGACAGTGGGATCAAGTGCACCCTCAGCAAGTTTGCAGATGACACCAAGTTTTGCGGTGTTGTGGACACGCTGGAGGGAAGGGATGCCGTCCAGAGGGACCTTGACAGGCCTGGATTGAAAACTGTTTGAATGGCTGAACTCAGAGAGACGTGACCAGTCTAGTTGGAGGCCATGAACTAGTGGTGTACCCAGAGGTCAATGTCAATACTGAGCCCAGTCCTGTTTATCACTTCATTATTGATCTAGATGATGAGGCAGAGTGTACTCTCAGCAAGCTTACAAATGACACAAAACTGGGAGGAGTGGCTAGTACACCAGAGGATCGTGCTGCCATCCAAAGGGACTTGGACAGGCTGAAGAAATGGGCCAACAAGAACCTCAAGCGGTTCGGTATGGGGAAGTGCAAAGTCTTGCACCTGAGGAGGAACAACCTCAGGCACCAATACATGCTGCGGCAGCCTGGCTAGAAAGGATCTCTGCAGAGAAGGACTTCGTTTTTTTTAAGTGGATACCAAGTTGAACATGAGTCAGTAATAATGCCCTTGCAACAAAGAAGGCCAG